>NW_024412403.1:60547510-60637767 GCF_014898765.1 Herpailurus yagouaroundi
CCTCCCTCAGTCCCATAAACAAGTCACCACCCAGCTTAAAAACAGCCTAAGTCTACAATCCAGATTTCTTAGCCCTCTCCCACGTGGCACTGTCCCACCTCATGATACTAATACCTTACTAGGAACGTTCTGCTCCAGCCCAAACCTATCTAGTAGCTGACCCTTGATTTTTGCTGGACTCATTCCTTGCTTGCTGCCTTAACACCCCAAACCCCTTTCCTATAAGCCCAACTTACTTTGTATGAGACCTCCTAATAATGTATTCTTGAGAGGTGTTTATGAGTATTGATAACAATGGATTGCCGGATGCAAAGGTAGTGGTTTTATAAGATCAGACTTTTTTCAGTGTGATCATTATCCTTTAATCCATTGTTCATTTCGTTTCTACAAGGGGCCAGGTAACTGGAGACTTAAGGAAGACGAGGGTCTCAGAAAAACTGTTTTTTTCTGTTTTCTTATTTATAAAAGGGATTAATAAGGAAACACTATGCTTTATAGCACCGCACCTTATGAAAAGCCAGTACTCCAGAGCTGTTTATTTTGTTGTTCAAAAGATAAGACACTTCTCTTTTTCCCCAGTCCCAGCACGAACTTCCTGGAACCCATGACCCATGAAGTCTTGTCAACACTCAAACCATCTGAGGGTAGCAGCCATGAAGTAGAAGAAGCAGGTGAGGTTTTCTGCCCACAGTCTAATACCTCTGGCCTATCGGGTCAGTCATACTGTTTCATGTTTTGTGTTGCCACTTGAGGATAGAGTACTTCTCCATCCTTTAGTATTAGGAAGGGTCTGGCTCTGAGTGGAATCTGGACCAAACAGATCAGTGCTAGTTCATTTCAGATGCTTTTTCAGTCAGAGCCTATGGGGACCTCTTTCCCCTGGAGTGGCTGTGTGAATCTCCCTTTCCTTGAGGCAACTCTGTTTGACATGTTGGCCACAAACCATTTACTATGGAATTTGGAGTCTGAGGCTCCTGTGGAAAAGTCCTGCTTAGGTCTGGGTGAGGAGAGCCCTGTGTTTATGTCTCTGTCAGTGGTATTACAGCGAATGCCTTGTGATCTGCTGTGCTGGGCAGTGTTTATCTCACAAAACCCAGAGGGATTCTGTGTCATCCCGACTTTTGAAATAAGGTTAGGAAATAATAATTCTCCTTTCCTAATGGTGAATTTGGCCTTATCTTCAAAGAAGCTCTTTGATGTTTGGGATAGGATTATTGGGCAGCAGAGGAAATCATAAGAGAAAGATCAGAGCCAATAATACACAGTCAACCTCATTTGGTTGCCAGAGAAAATGTTGAGGAAAGTCTCAACTAGTCCTCCTGGTAAGTAACAGGAAAGCACATAATATGGCCAGGGTAAGTGGGGCTGAATGAAAAAAAATAACTCAAAAGGAGCTGAACAGCAGAAAGTATGGCAGAGGAATGTTTGTTCTTCTCTAAAATGAGTTTGGACGGCATTGGACAAGACGGGGGTGATGATGTGTGTGCAGGCTGGAGCCTTCATCCTCTCAGCAAGCTTTTATTGGGTCCTTGCTGTGTACCTGGGATCCATACTGGAGCCCACGCTGTCCAGATATTCCATCACTGAAGGGAAAGCCACGCTGCAGTGCAACCTGTAGGGTTACAGTACTTGGACAGGGTCAGTTAAGAAAGGCTTCTGGAGGGAGGAAGGTCGGCGTCTCAGATGATGTCTTAAAGGCGGACATGGGACTGGTCTGCCATCTGTGACCTCTGCTTGTAGGTGCTGTTCATTATTTTCTCCCTGAAGACTCACTTTTCCTCAGCAGATGATAGGCCGAGGTAGTCTTGAGACAGGCGACGGCAAGTTCAGGGTAGTTCTGTTAGTTTCAGGAAAGTTAAAAACAGGCAGTTCTTCACTGAATACAAATCTCAGAAATCCGAGCCTTAGACAAGTTTGTAAACCCAGTTACGGAATAGCTTTCGGGGGGAAAAGGAGAAACGTGTGATTTGTTTTTTTCTTTCCCATCTATGTCAGATTTCCGCTGAGAATTTTAGAAACACATGCCTGAACTCAGCTTTTTACCTTTGAATTTCATTTGCCCTTTATTCTACTGTCTGCACTAGGTTTGCTAACTCTGAAACCACTCCCAGAGTAGCCGGTGAGGAAGTGTTTGTTTTAGGGACAAATAAAAACCTCCTTGGCTGCAGAGAGGTAACGATCATAAGCATGGGAGCTACAGGTAAGAAGAAGAGGGCCTGTCGAGGTGGCTGACCTTGGAGGTCCCCCCCCCAGGCAGGGCTGGACTGGACTCTTGAACAGAACCCTCCCCCACCTTCCCTGGTCCTGCCAGGATTTTTCCAGAGTAGTTCTAGCCAAGTGCCTTTACTAGTCTGAGTTTACCTAACATTACAATCACAGCAGGTTTATTAGGTATGGGTCACAGTTAATTGGAGAGGAAAATTGGGGGGTTCTGGGTTTATTACTTTTCTATGAAAGTAGAGGCTGCTCTTAATTATTTCCCAGATCATCCCTGCTACTTGACTCTCTCTGCTCGCTAATGCCTGTCAGCCCACAGCAGTGCTATGTTAGCTCTGCCTTTTTTATGTACCTGTGTCCATGTGAGGGGGATTTCATAATGCAGTCAGTCAGCACAGTGAGACCACATAAAGCAATGGAAATTCACGGTTGTTTACCTCTGTCATTGCGATTGGATGTCTTGCAGTGAACAAGTTACATAAAAATGCACTGTGTCATATAGCCAAGAGTTAGATTCTAATGACCCTTCCAGTGTGCAGGCCCTCCAAGCAATCACCTGCAACCTTCCTTGAGCCCACTGGCGGTCTGCTGTCATGAAGGCTGCGTTAGCTTCAGGCGAAAGCCCCACAATCAGGTGCTTTGCATTCTGTAGCCTTGTGTTACAGAGATGGAGGTTGGGTGGTTGGGCCCAGCTTTCGCCTGTCTGGACTGTGGCAGTTTGCCAGCAAGTTTCACTGGGTGGTCTTTGACAATGGGAGAGGGGAGGAGTGGGGGAGCTCAGCTCTCCTGCCCAAAGGGGAACAAGAAGGTTGGCAACCAATGCCCCGTCACCGAAACACCACCAAAGTCTTGAGCAGTGGTGAATAAAATGGAACAGGTTGCTGAGGGCGGTGTTGTGAAGGAGTTCATTTTTGTCCCCCCCCCCCCGATTTTATAGACGGAGCCTTGCGTTTATGCGGTGAGACCCCCTCAAGAGGGCGAGCACACACAGTGGCAGGTACCCTTTGTCACAGGAGGGGAGAATGACTGTTCTCACCTCGTCACTCAGGGAATCAGCTGTGGACCTAGAGGGCAGGCTGAGATCCTTGAAGGCCAGTGCCAAGGAGGCAGCCCCACCTGCCTCTCCCGTCCTTCCGGAGACATGGAGAATGATAGCTGCCTTTAGTGGGCCCTGTGTACCAGGCCCTGTGCTAATTCCACAGGCATTCTCCCTGCACCCCCCACCCCCACTGTCCTGTGGAGACAGGCAGTGTGATCTTGTTCTGCAGACAAGGGGCCAAAGCTTGAAGCACTGGAGTGACTTGTTCTGCCCCCACAGCCATTAAGTGGCAGAGCCAAGGTTTCGTTGCAAGACTGCTGACTCTAAAACTCAGGCTCTGCAGGAAAAGAAAATGCCCAGTCTCTCCCCCTAAGCAGAGCCCCCTTAGCTTGGGGCTGTTTCCTTTGCAACTAACAAAGTGGAAGGGGCAGGTGGGGGCCTTTATGAGACTTGCCTTAAGAGACACGAACTGAAACCTGGGACCACAGCTGGAAGGTTTTGACCGGGGCAGCAGCACAGGGGAAGCCACGCTTTGTCACGCAGCTCCCGTCAGGCTTTGCAGACAGTTCTGAAAGCCGCCTGCACTTGGGTCTCATCTCGGAACATGTTTCCTGCCTCTCCCCAATCCCCTCCCCTCGCCCCCACCTCGCAGGACATCATCTGAACGGGCTGTCTGAGCCTCCGTGTCCATTGTAGATGCCGGCTGAACCCACTTGCTCCCTGGGTTTCTGCAAGTCTGATCAAGCAGGTCCTCTGTGCCCTCAGTGGGGAGAGGGGGAGAAGGTGCTTGGCCCAGCAGATACTTTTACTGGTCAGGAGAAGTGGCAGCTTGTACAGAAAAATAGCCTGGGGAAGGAGGTAGCAGCTCTGACAGACAGGTAACTGACAGGAGATGGTACCTTCCAGGCAAATACTCCCAGGACAGCCAGCGGAAAGAATTCTACAGGCAGTTACCTGCAGGAGAGCACAACAGACCTCTCCCTACTGGCTGAGGGGAGTGGTGGAGATTTGGCTGTGGACTCATAGCTGCTCTTAGTTGCTTGTTTTTCTTTAACAAATGTGGATAGCCTGAAGCCAGGTGGGGCAGGGGAGGGGGGAGGAGGAACGACACAGGACACTTGGGTTTAAGAAACAATTATGCAAGACACCAGGGTGGCTCAGTCAGTTGATTATCTGACCCCTGATATCTGCTCAGGTCATGATCTCACAGTTCTTGAGATCGAGCACCACGTTGGGCTCCGTGCTGAGAGCACAGAGTCTGCTTGGGATTCTCTCTCTCCCTCTCAGTCTGCCCCTCCCCTGCTCACTGCTCACTCTCTCAAAATAAATAAATAAACTTTTTTTTTTTTTTTTTTTTTTAAAGAAAGAAACAATTATGTGACCAACTTGTCGGGTAACTGAGAGGAGTCCCAGAAACTGAATGAAACTTTACTCCTCTGTCCCCACAGAGCTGCCTTTTAGAGCACTATTGGGATGCAGAGAGAGAGCACAAGAGAACGCTTGGGATTGAGAATGTTTCTGCTCACATCAAAATCCCAAGTCCCCTGGCATCTGTGCTCTCCCAAGATGAGTTAGGGGACAAGGCATGCTGGGAACTGGCCAGAGGTCAGAGTGTGGGCCTATGGGCTGCATCTGCTTCTGGGGTTGGGTGGGTTTCTGTTTTCTGAGGGCAGGAGCCTGGACTAGAGGTGATTCATCCTATTACCAGAAAGCCTTCCCCATCTCCGGACAAGCTGTCTTTCCCCCTCTTGCAACAAGAGGCAATGAGGGGGTCTCAGGGCCTGTTGGGTGTTCGGAGAGGAAAAGATCTCATGGCCAGGGGATCCTGATTACCATTCTTCCTGAGAGAGGAACAACAGAGGAATCTGGGGAGTGTCTGGGGCATCCCCTCTAAGAGGACAGAGGAGAATCTTATTAGAAGGTTGTTCAGGAGGGAGCGGCATTTCAGTACCACTTCCAGGTTGGAGATGTGTGGCATCCTGGTTAAGTGTGGGCCTTGGAACCAGACGGGCCTGGGTTTGAATCCTGGCCTTGCCAATCTCTAGGTATATGACCCTGGACTAGTTATCTAGACCCTGAGAATCCGATCTCTTAAGGTTGTAGAAAGGAAGCAAGATATGGCATATAATGCATATTAACTGCATTGTGAGCATTCAGTAGAAGGCGGCTCTTAGGAGGAAGGGAAAGAATAGGAGAGAAGAGTAGTGGAAGTGGGGGTTATTGAGGAATCGGGTGGCTAGAAGGGTGAGTAGGTAGAGGGCTGCACTGAGGGAAGGCCCACTGCTGAAGGCTCTGCAGAGATACAGGAATGAGAAGATGGGGACAGAGGAGCCCACAATAGGGAAAGGCCCTTAGGTACCAGTCCTCAGACCTGGTCAGTAGGAAGAGAATACTCACCCAGTTGCCTCCTCTGCTTCTCTCCAATTCAGCACCTTCCATGCTACCAGTGAGGCCAAAAACCTTGGAGTCCTCTTTGACTCTGGCCTTTCTCTCACACTGCACTTTAAATTGGCAAATAATATTGGCTTTGCCTTGAAAATGTATCCAGAATCTTGCAACTTCTTACCACCCTGGTCTGGTCTTGTATCACTTCTTACCTGGGCTGTTACAGTAGCTTCCTCAGGGTTTTCCCTGCTTCCACTCCCAGGCCCTGACCTCAATACACTTTAGTCTGTCTACAAGCTCAACTTCCCGCAGAGCAGAGCAGCCCAGAGCAACCGGAGGAGGTCACTTCCCTGCTCAGAACTCTCCAGGGAGTCCTGTTTAATTCAGAGAAAAACTAAAGCCTCAGTGCCCTCAGCCCCACCCCCTGCAGCTCTGCCCTCACCTTCCCCCAGCCCACTCCGCGGCCACCCCACCCCTACCTGGGCCTCCTTGCTGCCACCCCCCCCCCCCCCACTAGCTGAGCAACTTGCTTTGCCTTCTGCAATGAACCTGAACCTAGCTGCCCTTTATTAACTCATGGTTCTGTCTCCCTGCAACCTAATTTATTTTCCCTTGAAGTTACCACTTCCCCGACAGGTGTTCATTTGTTCATTTGCTTACTGCCTACTTCCCCTCCAGAATGAAAGATCCATGAAGCCAGGGACTTTTTTTCCCCACTGTCTTCCAAGTGCCTGGAATGGAACTGGGTATGTAATTGGTGTTCTCCCCCCAATTCCCCACCTCCGACCACCACCACTAGTCTGCAGGGCTTTTTAGAAAGGAGTGCAATACGAGTTTTAAACAAAAGTAAATAATTACATATGGATTTATATAAGAAAAATACATCCTGGGTATATGTATAGGGGAGTGTGTGGGAGAATGATGCAGAGAATTCTAATACTGTTTGAGTGTCTGTTTCAGAAATACCAGGGAGCTGTGTGCTAGGCCACGGCAGAAGTAGCCCAGTTCTTCTTTCTTCCTCAAGGCGATGGACTGCACTATGGTCCATGGATGTGACAGGTGCCAGCTGTAAGGGGAGCATAAGAATGGCTGTCTCCTCTGCCCTTCCTCATCACTCACTTCACAAGAATTTGTTGAGTGTGTACTTTATGCCTAGCACTGTGCTAAGCCTGGCTAGGAGACGCGGAGAAGCCCAGCTCATTCCCTCATCCCACCAAGAGCTCTACAGTCTAGTTGCTCACCTGGGATTTCCTAAGTGTGCCCGGACAATCCATTTTACCGCTCCCTTCCGGTAGCACAGGGACCAGAGTTGAATTGGAGCTCTGTTGAATCGGGTTTGGAACCACAAGCCAGGGACATGAGGAGCATGTGATGAATTTGAGAATAGTTCTGTTCCCTACACGCAGGAGGCCTGGTGGGTGTCGGGCCCCATGCTAGGCACTCAGGCCACAGAGATGGTCTCCGCTGCTGGAGAGCTGACAGCCATGTACAAGGGACAGCATGATTTGGGTGTCTGCCCAGAGGGAGATAGTTCTGACTTCAAATTGCATCTCAGTCATTTCTGACTTGCTTCTAGATTTAGAAGCTTGAAGAGGAATAAAAATAGGGATAAAGATCCCAGAAGGTCTTGTGCTGACAACAAATGTGCCTGAGAAATTACACTATCAGGATCCCCAGACCCAACATCTGCAGCATCTCAGGTTACTGAAGGCTTGAGCTTCCTCCTCTAGTTTTTTATTTTTTTTTTTTAACATTTTTAAATGTTTGTTTATTTTTGAGAGAGAGAGAGAGAGAATGAGAGAACAAGTCCGGGAGGGGCAGAGAGAGGGAGACACAGAATGTGGAGCAGGCTCCAGGCTCTGAGCTGTCAGCACAGAACCCGACACGGGGCTCGAACCCACAGAGTGTGAGATCATGACCTGAGCCGGAGTCAGACGCTTAACTTACTGAGCCACCCAGGTGCCCCTTAATTTCTTAACTCTGAAAAATTAATGGCAATTTTAGGTTTACAGAAAACATTAAGTGAAAAATATAGAGTTGCCACATACATCTCACCCCCAGAACAGTGCCCATATTATTGACATCAGATGTTGGTACAATACATTTGTTACAATTGTACAGTTGATAAGTCAACCTAGATCCATTATCAATAACTAAAACTCATGGTTTACGTCGACTGTATTATACATTGTATGGGCTTTGGCAAATGCATAGTGACCAACTATTCACCATTACAGTGTCATACGGAATACAAGTCTCGCTACCTAAAAATCTCCTGTGCTCCACTCATGAGGCCCTCCCTCCTTCCATTCACCAATCCCTGGTGACCATTGCTCCTTTTTACTGATTGTCTTTTCCAGATTGTCATATAGTTGGAATCACACAACGTATAGTGTTTCCAGGTCGGCTTCTTTTACTTGGCAAACTCTTCCAGTTCTAAACATGACCTTCTGTCCCCTCCCCCTCCCCCATGTACATCCATGTGTCTGGAGTAAGAGGGGTTGGCAGGGGAGGGTTCCAAAGCCTTGTGCTGATACCCAGCTGACCAGAGCCAGCGGGTCCTATCCCTTCGTCATCTCCCAGTGAACATGCCTGACCCTGGTGCTACCGGAGTTTAGCCCAGGCTAGTAAACTGTCAGGAGCTGCCTGTGTTTGGGTTCCACATCTGGAAGTATCAGCTGTGCAGACCTTCCTGTCCCATTCCTAAGTAGAGGCAGGAGGAGCACATGGGGCTGTTTGTCTTCCTCCTCAGTAGTTTGTTTTACTTGCTTTGGAGCCGGGTAGGAGGGTGGGGAAGTGAGCTTCCCCCAGGCAGGCAGCACTCCTTCACACCCACATCCGCTGGCCGGCCACACGTCCCCCAGCCTCTGCTGCTGTCAGCCCTGCGCAGGTCCCAGCGGTGTCTGCGCTGAGCCCTGAGAGCAAGCACTGGGGCCTGTTTTGTGGTCGTTTGGGAGGAAGATGGGTAGGGAGCAGAGAGACTGAGAACATTTTCCCTGCCCAGAGAGGTTTCCTTCCTGAGTCAGCCTGACAAGCCAGGATTCCTTGGGAGCTGGAGGCAGGAACCTCAGTATTCCGTGCACTCACCAGTCACTCCAAACAGGAAGGCGCTCTGGGGGAATAAGTGGTAATGATGGATATTGTAATGGAAGCAGAAGGAGGGAGCCCCTTAAATCCCACTCAAACCAGGGCCCCAGCTAGGGGAAGGAAAGCACATGTGAATGGGGTCCTGTGGGTTATCTGGTTGAACTTGGCTGAGAAGTTTCAGGGACTGAGGAAAGGCGGTTACTAGGTGCAGAGAGTTACAACCCTGGGGAACAGGAAGTGAAATTTAGACCCCAGGTTTCGTTGCTTCCTGTCTGGAATAAACACCGAGCTGAGGTCAGCTAGAACTCTCTCGTGCTGAAGGACTCCAGCCAGGTGTGTCAGAGTTCACAGTGAAGGAACAAGAAGACTCTGGCTCCCCTGGAAGGTCAGCTTTTGGACTATGGAAATTCCATGCTGATGGTCCATGCCCATAGCCCATCCTCCTCCGGTTTTCCTTTTTCACCCAGTCCGCCACCTTCCATTCTGTATCCTGATCAGTGACTCGCTAAAGAGCCCCAGGTTGCCATACATTGGCTCTGCCGAGTTGTCCCGGTGCAAGTAGAGACTAATAGTGTCGGTCCCACGTTTTCCACTAAGATTGTGAGCACAATTGCAATGGAGTATAGGATACTCTCTACAGGCAAACTGCCCTTGACTTTGTTGTTAACTATGGATTCAGGGTAGAGCGTCCTGGCCTTTTGTCTTCCTGGGTCTCATTCCAGAGCCTAGGAGGCTGGGACAGTGATTACTGACCATCAACACAGGGGGACCCTTGGCCCTTGCCTCAGTTTGCCCAAAGAGGCAGATGACAGAGAGCTGCTGAATCATGTTAGTGTGGGCCCCATATTCCTTACCAAACCCAGCCTTCACCCCTGCTTCCCTCCTAACATTCTGTCCCCACAGGAGGTATAGTGAGAGTCCTGAGGAAAAGAATCCCAGAGCAGCTTCTGTAGGTACATGCTAAGTAGAGTGTGTCTAGTAGCTGGGGCACTTTTCCTGAACCAAGAGATAAATATCTGATCTGCTAAAGCATTTGGGTTTTGGGGTTTTTTCCTACTGATTTGTGGGTGGAGGAAATCTCAGGAAGGTTGATTTTATAGCCTTTACTAAAATATAAATTTATAAATGCAATGCATTTAAAGTGTATTTATTTATTTATTTATTTATTTATTTATTTATTTATTTAGAGAGTGAGAGCAGGGGAGGGGCAGAGAGAAAGGGAGAGAGAGAGAATCCCAAGCAGGCTCCATGCTGTCAGTGCAGAGCCCAATGTGGGGCTCGATCTCACAAACCATGAGCTCATGACCTGAGCTGAAATCAAGAGTCGAACCCTTAACCGACTGAGCCACCCAGGCACCCCTACGATGCATTTAAAAAAAAATCACCTTGGGGCGCCTGGGTGGCCCAGTCGGGTAAGTGTCTACTTCGGCTCAGGTCATGATCTCACAGCTCATGAGTTCGAGCCCCGCATCGGGCTCTGTGCTGGCAGCTTAGAGCCTGGAGCCTGCTTCAAATTCTATGTCTCCCTCTCTCTCTGCTCCTCCCCCACTCACGCTCTGTCTCTCCTTCAAAAATAAATAAAAACATTGATAAAAAAAATTTTTTTTTAAAATTACCTTTAGGATAAGGAATGGCATTCTATACAGTGGGGATCGTGCCAGGACCTCCCAAGATGGGATTGCCTGTTAGTACGGGATGCTCAAGGAGGCACAGCATGGGCTTTGCTCAATTTGGGGAGCTTCAGCAAGTGTTCGTGGAAGAAAGACTCTGGTGCAGTCTGGGTCTTCTCTAGTACTTTCCAGAGCAATATGCAGAAACCCAGTTTTACCCACTGCCACTCTCCTGCCCTCTTTAGAAAAAGCCAGCCTCAGTGGTAGTGGAACAGGGAGGCTCCTTATTAACTGTGCTTTCAGAGTCAGAAAGTGTAGAGGAATAGCATGCCAAATTGAGCTGGAATCCTAAGCAGGCAGAACTAATTTTCCCCGCATGGGAAATGAACAAAAATTCCAGTGCTAACATCCTCGGTCTGCATGGGGGAAAGGCAGTGAGACCTTCTTTCTTTGCATCTCAGACAAGACGGGGTATGTTTCGCTGCCCCAGGATGGAGGGTCTGAGCTGTCTCCCTGGTGTGAAGCATGCCATCCTTTGGACCTCATCATGCCCACAGACTGCTTCTCTTCAGTCGCTTAAGGTTTCATTTCATACAGCCAGCAGTTAGCCTTGCTTGAGAGCAGTCTTATTTATGCTTCTTCAGGCACTTTCCAGGTAGGCCCAAAACACGTTCAAAACCATGAAATAGTGGCCTAAGTTTCAGTTGATCAGTCAACAGATTATTGAGCACTGAGCCTGCTGCCCACAAGACACTTCTAACCTAGATTATGAATATCTCTGAAATCCAGACAAGAGGTCATTTCACATTGAATTGCATTATCTTCATTCTCTCATTAGAAAAGTGCTTGGTCTGAGTACATGCTGGATACTCCTCATTCTCCTCCTCCTCCTCCTCCTCCCCCCCTCCTCCTCTTCCTCCTCTTCCCTCCCCTCCCTCTCCTCCTCCTCCTCCCCATTATCATCACCATCGTTATTACTTTGGCTTGAGATAAATGGCCAATTTGGAATTCTTACGCAAATATTCTTAGAGCATTTGGCTATTTAGAAGAGTTTTGTCAATTATGATGTGCTTGGGAATTTTATAGTAGAGAAAGAAATGGAGGCCCAGAGAAAAGTGATAGATTCAGAAGTTCAAACCAGTTTTCTTGATGGTCTTTTTTTCCTGGACCTTGAGGCATCTGCACTTGGTTAGTTCTGCAGTCAGAGAAAAGCCAGCCAGAGAAGTTGGGGACGTATTGCTGGTGAGGGCACATTCTGGACAGAAAACCCCAGAAAGGAGACAGAGGGCATGGGGATGGGGGGGATAGTCAGTGAGCTCTGGGTCTGTGCACCAGAGAGCTAGGGAGATGGGCTCTGCAGGTCTCCCATGGCTGTCTTTCAGGGATGGGGCTGCCTCTTTGGCCCAATACTGGGGAGACTTTCAAGGTCAAAAAGAACAACCCTCCCGCACCAGAACCTGAGCACTCACTGAAACCTGCTTTTGAAAATGCTGTTTGGTTAAACCAAGAGGACATTGGGAGGTTAGTGGCTAGGTGGGGGGTGGGGAGGCGGTTCCTGGAAGTTAGTGTGGGGTTGGGAAGGTTTGAGAAGTTCTAGTTATCCTTTGGGAAAAAAAAAAAACAAGTTTCATTATTATTTGTTTATTTAAAACTCAAGCACACAAAAGCGGAAAGAATCGTATCATGGACCCCATCTACCCGTCATCTAGATCATCACCGTTTTCAGGACAAAGAGGTGCTTTAGTTTGCTTTCATGAGTATCCTATGTGCCAGATGGGACAAGGATGGGTGCCACAAGATTGCTCTTTCAAGAAGATGTGTGTGATCCAGTGTCCCCACCCGCCTCACAGTGGTGGGGAAAGGAAGGAAACCATCCTGGGGCAATCAAGTATGATTCCCAGTTGTTCCGTGGGCTCTGAGATGCTTCTGTGTGACTTCCTACCAGATGCTGAGCTCTTCGAGCCCAAACTTTATCTCTGGATTCTGAGGACCTAGGATCGAATGGGTGTTCAGTGAACATTGACTGACTTGTAAGGCAAGTCATTCCGCGAGACAGGGAGGGAGGGGGGCTTCCACCTGGGCAGAGTGCTTAGTTCACCGTTTGGGGAGCACTTCACCCAAAGTGGGCGGATGGTAGGATTCAGAATTGGATAAGGCATGATTATCTGAACCCGGGGAATCCTGAGCGTGTGGAGGGTTAGACGTCATCATTCTAGAGGGAAGGGGCTCCTGCTTTTGCCTAGGAAGAGGGAAAGAAGAATGCAGCAACAAGAAACAACACGAGAGAGCTGGACTGAGGCTTCTCTCTGCCTGGCCCCCGGAATCTGGAGCCCGAGGGCTGTGGGTGTGGTGGAGCGGGCTCTGGGAACGGAGGCTCCAGCCCCAGACCCGTTTCTCTGGGTGGCCACAAACAGCCCACAAGCCGCCTGCACCACCAGGCCTGCGTGTCAGTCCAAGTGCTGTGTTATTTACTGCGGAGTTGGCAAGGAACGGGGCTCCTTCGAGTGTGGGGAATGGAGTCCACTTCCAGCCTTCGCAGTGCTGGGCAGCTCCGCGGCTCTGTGCCCCTCTGGGCAGGGCTGGGGACGTCAGTGGATAGGAAATGGGGTGTTGGAGGAACATGAGGGCAGATGCTGCAAACACGTCCCTCTCAGATCCAACCCTGGGTGTAGCCAGCGGGGGGCCTCCGAAGGCCTACGGCAGACCCCAGGGAAACTCTCCAGGCCCTGACTTTCATCAGTGACCTGCCCCGCCCCACTCCCCGCCTGCTCTTTTTCAGTTTAAGCTCCCAGCCCTGTCCTCCCCTCCCATGCACGCATGATGTGTGTGTTAGTGTTTTAATTTTTATTCTTGGCAGAAGTTAAGACACAAGATGGATTTGGAAGGAGATGAAACCAGTCTGGGTATATGTTGGGCAGCAGCAGCTTCATTCCTGGAGTGGGTGGGCCGTGGAGGGGGAGGGGTTGGGGTGGGGAGCTGTCTCCTCCTCTGGTAGGGACCATACTGAAAATCCTGTCCTCTTTGGGGAAGGCCGGCAGCTAGAGGCTGTTAACCCTTTGGGACATCAACGAGACAGTTCCAGTGGAGCCAGAACCCTCTGGTCCAGTATGGTGTTAAGTGGGTGTGGGAGCCCTGGATGGTCAACGCCTGTCCCACTTCCTGGTGGTCTGTGAGCCCCGGGAGACTGCTCTGCTTTGTGAAGGGAGTCCTCGCTGCTATTTCAGGTTCCGATGTGCAAGCACTAGAATGCGCTTGTGCTTCAAAAATTCCTGTCTTCTGGTAACGTCCCAGGCCCCAGAAGTAGTGGTGATGGCCCCAGACTGGCAAGGGTTACTGTGGCCCAGGAACCTGTTTGAATCTCATTTTCTACCGCGGAGGCTCTCTTGGCCCCCAAAGTAGGTGCTCTTTCCAGTGGTGGCCTCTCCTTGGGTTTTTATTTCTGGGTGAAGAATCTGAAAGTCCAGAAAACATCTGAGGGAATCCAAGAGAAACTTTGAGAAAATGTTTTATTCCTTAAAAATATATTAAGATAATTTTTGGAATCGAAAAAAAAATTAGCTTTAAAAATTACAAGAATTTCTTTAAAATAATTCAGTAAGGAACATTTTTGTGCAAAATGCTCAATTCCAACGACGGCATCTAATGTAACCAAGGCATTTCTGATAGACATTCTTTATCAAAATGGTCCCCCAAACCACGGCAGAAACACCCAGTGGTTCCCCAGCTTGGCTGCACCTTATAGTTTCCAGGAAGGAGGTTGGAAATACTGATGCCTTGCCCCCGCCTCCACGGCGGGTTTATATTTATTTGTGTGAGGTGCTTCCAAGGCCTTGGTGTGTTTCAGTGTCCCCAGATGATTCTCTGTGCAGCCAGAGTTGGCAACCTTCGATCTAATGCTTGTGTAACAACAGGAGGAAGATGAGAGAGGCCAGATTAAGAAGTGGAAGAGTTTTATTATCTCTTGCTGCATGCTGGTGCATAGAACTTGGATCCAGACCCAAAACACTGCTGCCAACTTTTGGATGAGATTCAGGCACTCAGACCTCAGGGCTGACTCTGAGTGGGGTTGGGGGCGACGCGTCTTCAGGAGGAGGCAGATGCAGCAGCGTGCAGTGTGGGACCTGCCAAACCACTCCCTCTGAAAACATAGTAGCTAGAGCATGACTCCGACTCAGAATGACTTTGGCTTTTTCCAGCCTTTCTCAGTTCCTTCTTTGGAAAACGGTTCATTGTCTGTCTGCTTGAAGTGACCAGGAACATCAAGACCCAATAGTCAGAGGAAGGAGAAAAGCCCTGGCTTTGAAGCCTTCGCTTGAGCAAGATGCTTAATCTCTCTAAGCCTCAATCACTGCATCTGTAGAATAGGGATGGAGGTACGGCCTACTTGATAGGGTTTTTAGAGGTTAGACAAGATAATGCATGTGTACACGGTCCCACATGGAGTAACTCAACAGATGGTCGAGTACTTTTCTTTGATTTACACTGACTGATGATTTCTTCTAATTGTAAATATCTGCCTTAATCTCATGTTGCAACACACCTGGTTGGTTCCATTTACTACATCTCAATGAATTTTGATTACATTCACAAATCAGTTAAATTAGGAAATCAGTAATTTAGGAGGAGAAGAGAGTCTTGAAATGTTCATGTGCCCAACACGATAATTTCAGCAAACTAACTTCTTGGTGGATACCTTACAAACCAAAGGAGTTGATTGTTAGAGATAGACACAGGAATCTCTTTGGATAGGACAACGGGACAAGGAGCAGTCTTTTTATGGCCCAAGGGGTTGTTGGGTATTGAAGTCCTCAGCCTGTGGGAACATTAAATAGCAGTGATCACATCCTACTTGGATATAGCTTTTTTTTTTCAAATTTATCTTTTGAATTACAGAAGTGATAACTACATAGCTAACCACTTTGAATATTTCTGAAACATTTAATGTAAAAAGTACAAAGCCCCTAATCTTCAAACATAAATGATGTTAACATTTAAGTGTCTCATGACCTCCAGATAACTATACCCCATATATCATAATGCAATTTTTTAAATTACAAAAATGGAATCATGCTGTTTTACAAGTTGCTTTTGGGATATCTTCCAGGAACCTCTTAGGCCAGCATTTCCCAAAGTATATTTGGTGAAATTCTCCTCACTAATGGTACTCTGAGAAAAAAGAGTAGTGTGGTCAAATAAGTCTGGGCCTGTGGTCATGTAAGTCCAGGCCTGTGGTTAAGTGAGTTCAGACTTCAGTACATACTCTATCCCCCTCTTGGTGATTCATGATACATAACAGCATATTAAAGGCTCTGAAAAGGCCTGTAGTAAAAAAAGAAAGCTAATTAGTTTTTCGTAACATAGCATTTCCCTAAATTTTTTCTTCTTTTTTTTTTTTTAAGTTTTTTTAATGTTTATTTTTTTTTTGAGAGAGAGACAGAGAGACAGACAGAGTGTGAGCCGGGGAGGGGCAGAGAGAGAGGGAGACACAGAATCTGAAGCAGGCTCCAGGCTCTGAGCTGTCAGCACAGAGCCTGACGCGGGGCTCAAACTCATGAACCATGAGATCATGACCTGAGCCGAAGTTGGATGCTTAACCGACTAAACCACCCAGGTGCCCCCCTAGATTATTTTTTCTATCACATTTTAACATCCAGTAGTTTTAAAAGTGCCCTTTTAGGCATTCCTCTCTAACGTCTCCTTCACCTGTTTCCCTCTTCCCTCTGTGGCATAATCTTTTGGGGTAGGCAGGAGGAAAGGAGCTCATCTATTCACTTAATCAGCAAATACTGATTGCACTCCTACTATGTGCCAAGCATTGAGATGCATGCTGGGGACACAATCATGAGCAAGATAGCAGGCTCTCTGCCCTCAAAGACGTTCAGTTTCCCGCCTGCGCGGTGATGGGATTAGTCATACCAGGATGGCTTGCACCTGGGAATGGCAGGGGATCCTCTTTGCAGCTGTTGGAGCCCGGGAACAGCAGGCTAGAATTAACCCCACCCCCGCTGCTCCTGACCCTTCACCACGCTGCTCCAATTCCCCACTCTCTGCCCCTGCTATAAATAGTGATGCCTGACCCAGCTGGCAAGACTCCGTGTGTTTGCTTACTCTGCATGTGCCAGCCCTGCACTGAGGCCACTGTGCTTTACAAGTTGGGGAAAACTGACGGGAGATGGGGTAGGGGGCTTCCAGCAGAAGCAGGAACTGACAGACGGACCGAGGCGTGCTTCAGGTTTCCAGATGGGTATTTATTTTACATTTTAGGTGATTTAAAAGAGCTTTGTAATTGAGAAAAAGTGGGGGTGGGCTGCGGACTAAATGTGTATATTTGGGGGTCAAGGAAATGGTGAAGAAAGTGGGTTTGTATGAGGTCAGATGGGAAAGAAAGTAAACTGTCATGGTTGTGAAGCACACTTCCCAGTTGGAACTGGAGTTGTTTGCTGTGTGGGCACACGTGTGCACACATGTGTGTGTATGCACCTCTGTTTTAGAGGTTGTGAATGCATATGCCCAGAGAGCAAGTGGGGGTGTCTGGCCCCTGAGATATTACCTATTCGGAAGACTCCTTTGTTGAGATACGAGGGATAAATCTGCAATGAGGATCAGACTAATGAAAAGTTTTCTTAAGGGGAATTCCTAAAGGGAAAGTAACCCTAAAGGGAATTATTCAAATTTAATAAGTGGTTGTCACTTATTGAGCAACTACTTTGTACCAGTCATTATTCTAGATTATTTACTAATGTGTTTTCTTCTTCATCATCCCCGTGTGTGATAGGTTTTATTGTCCTACATCAAAGTCGTTCCTTCTAAGTTCAGGGTACGAGTTTCTGGCTCGCAGAAAAGTCTAGGAGAGACCTTGTCCTTGTCACTGTGCAGTCCGATGCCAATTATAGACCGGTAGCTCCTGATGTCCCATCGTGGCCCTGACTTCAGTTAAGGTTGGCTATTTTACTCCGAGGCTTAGCTGTTCATTTGAACACTTCAGATTTCCTGTCAGCACGCATGAGCCTGTTAGAGCGTAGTGTATGTGTTGGTATGTTGGGGTTGGGGCTGCTCTTGCCCAGCATTTGGTTGAATCAGTCTAGGAACCAGGAACCAGATAGACCAAGAAGCAGCAGCCTGATGGTCATTCATTCTGGGTCCCAGAACCTGAGTCTGGATTTGAGTCACGTGGGGGGTGTGGATACGCACCTGGTGGCATCGGTTGCCTAATCATCAGGAGGAGAGGGTATGGAGAAGGACTGTAGCTGACGGCTAAATTGGAGTTGGTGGTGATTATGTCACCTAGCAGAGTAAATCAAAGTCTTTTCAGCCCCAAAGCTTCCTAAATGTCCAGCTTCTCCTACTGAGGAAAAGCTCCCTCCTTGACTAGATGACTAGAGTTCTTTCCTATCTCTGCCATGTCCTTTGTGTCTCAGGTGGTTATCGGTGCACTCAACAGGTATTTGCTGAATACCTGGCACTACTTTACGCATTGACGGTGCCCTTGTGAATATCCTCACCATTCCTGATCCCTGAAGCCTTTGTTCTAGTAGCCAGGCAGACCAAAAATAGTGTGATGGTACTTGCACAGGGGAAATGCAGGACTCTAGGGGGATAAGAGCTGGGTTCCAAACCACTGCCTGACACACAGCGGGTGCCGGGGACCTGCCTCTTGAACGGAAGAGCATTTCCTCAGGTGCATACTTCTCTTCACATTTTCTGCCCCACCTCCTCCTTGGCAAGCCCGCCCCCACCCACCTCATGCTTGGATGCCACCACAGGAAAGATCTGTGTCATGCTTGCCTTCTCCACTTAATAAGAACCCCAGACCAGATCCTGGTGGGAGATGGGAACAGGGATATCAGACACTCAAGCGTCATCTTCCCCAACTCAAGCAAGTTCTGCTTTGCAGTGAGAGCACCTTTGGGGGTTCGTCAGAGCCAGACTCCAAGGATCCAATAGTTGCACTTGGAAAAGCCCTTGGAAGTAGGTCTTTATAGCTTATCAAACATTCACTGAGCACCTACTATGTGTCCAGAAGAGAGACTTGTAAACAGGTTACCATACACTGTGGGAGGTGACGGTGACAAAGCTGAGGCTTAAGAGATCCTTGTTGACCTCTATTAGCTCTAAGCCTCTATCCTACCTTAGCTGATGTACTGTGATCTTCTAGGACTACGCTAGGAATAAACATGGATGATAGAAAGGGGCTTTATTGGAGGGCTGACCTTCTGTACTGAGCAGGGCCTGAGAATGTGCGCGTGCGTGCACATGTGCACGCTCAGCTGTGTGACCCATTTCTTTTGTCAATCCCCTAATGCCTTTGTTAGTGGGTCTGGTTCCTTGCCTGTGTTGAGTAAAATCTATGGTTTATCTTTGATCTTTTCCTGAGGTCGTGATGCATGTTAATTTTGGTGTAATAGAAAGATGTTGTCAAAGCTGAACGTTGACTGGGTTCCAAGTTCTTTAAGGGTAGGAGGCTGCCTCCACTCTCTGGCAGTGTGTGGCACCTAGTGGGTACTCCGTGGGGGTTTGCTGAACTGACCTGAATTCTGCCCCAGGGACTGTACTTCTCATCAGGTGTGACTTGGGGTTGCCAGCCGCACTGCCTGCTCTTAGCGCGATCGCGATGGTTCTGTGGAATGCCCTCGTCTGTCTTTCTGTGCTTCTGAGGCAAATCCTGCTACTGCTCCTGGTGATTCGGGGAAGATGCTATCTCTGTGGTTCTGTGTATGTGCAGACTGAGCAGTGCTTGCTCTCTGGTGTGCTTCCAGGCATTATACTTCCTGTTCTGAGGGCTCCATTGCTTTCAGTGGATGCTTTCAGATGGAGTGGAGTCCTGGCCTTAGGTAGTAAGGCTTGTGTTAACACACTGATCGCTTAAACGGGATCATTTTTCCTTTTTCCTAAGAGAGAACATTAAGCAGTTAAGATCTACTGTCAGCGCTCAGGTCCTGGAACAGGTTTGTTTATATACCCTGTTTGTGCTTTCTATCTGGACTCTAATTAATGCGTTTTACACTGACTCTTTTGTCTGCCATGAGCACGGAAGGTTTGAGAGTGGATGCTCCTGTTTCCTCTCCAGTCACTATGTTACCATTTTACTTCATTGTTTACCTGTGTGGATATAGCCCTGGCCGTGGGCTGTAATTAGAAACAGGTAGGGGGAAAAGAGCAGGTGGCTTTGTTGTGGCTTTGTTCGCTTGCTGATGAGGTTGGAGGTGAGCTCCTTTCTGGGGCTGGGAGGGGGGTTAGAGGGAGGGATCAGGGGAATGTTTCCCTCTCTATTAAACACTTCTTTGTAACTTCTTGTCCCAAATGACCTATTGTCTGATGAGGATCTTTTCCCCTTTCTCTGTGAACATGTAGAGACACTACAGAGAAATTATGATCATTATCATCATTATCATCATCAAGAGAGTGCAGAGAGAGGGCATAAACAGGGTGAGGGAGAGGTGGTGGGGAGCAGTTATTAGCTTCGGTGATGTAAATGTGGGCTAGTGTTGGATGGAGGATAAGAGGCTGGAAACCAAGTATTGCCAGAAACTTGAGAACACTATAGCACTGTCCACGGATTTCTTGTCCCACGGGGCTATTGTGAAGCTCTGTAAAACACTATATAGGATATAGGTATTACTGCTTTTATTTTCCAACAGAGACTATCTCTTGAACTTGTGATGTGCATGTGTAGTGCAGCAAAATCAGGCCGTTGCTTAACTTTGGACGGCCTATAAGGAACAAGCAGAGATGGTACCACATGTGTCTGGAGTTGTTAAAATGCAACATCTTTAAGTCTTAAAGGACATTCATCGAAAAGCCCCCTCGGTGGCAGTGCTACTGTATGAAATTAGACCTCCAGTGAATGGCTTTCAGCAGAAAAGTTCCAGGACACCCTCAAATTATTGTGTGATTGCTATATGCCAGGCTGCTTTCACACTCAATCTCATTAACTCTTTTTAGCAGCTCAGAAAAGCAGGTGTTAACATTTTCATGTTCACAGAGAGTAAACTGAGACTCGGTGATTAAGCACTTTACCCAAAGCTGCCGTCTACCAAGGGAGAGAAGTGGCACAGCTCCTATCTAACCCCCAGCCTCATGGTTTCTTAGTACCTGATCTTGCTGAGTCCCAACATCTTCACTTTGCAGAAGAGCAATTCTATAATAAAAATTTGAGATGACTCCTAAAACCGTAATGTGCTAAAGCATTAAGAAGGGCTTTGATAACCTCTCCCTCCATCTGTAAAGTGGGGACAGTAACGCTCCCTGGGTTGTGAAGATTAAAACTGATCAAGTACATGAAGCCCCCAACACCCGGCTTGGAGCTCAACATATTTAGCTGCCTTTCCCACATCTCTGCTCATGTTCCTCCTCCCTTCCCCATGCTTTCTCTTCAGGCCCGAATCCATCCTTCTCTTTCTGACTCAACAGTGTTCTGATTTCTTCTTCTCCGATGTCTCCATGCCTATCTCCTTCCACCCTGGCCTCAAGGTTAGGGTCATATTGATAATGGCCAGATATTACCTACTCACAATATCCTCCTAGATTAGATTCCTTGCAGTTCAGTGGCTGCAGGAAGCCAGATGTCTCAAGCTTGGTAGGGTGTTTGTTTTGGGAAGAGAGATAAGGAAAACCGAGAAGGTTCTTGAATGAGACCCCAAGCCATAGGAGTGTCTGCAGAGGCACTGACTTCTGTCAGACAACTTGGCCCTCCCCTCCAGGGATGCCTACACTGTTCTAAGGGCCATTTGGTTTTGGAAAATAAGGGCCAGGGTTATAGTCCTTTTCCTGTAGAAAGACCCCTTGGTCCCACCACTGATAACCCTTCTGTATGCATTTTTCCTATAGGTCCAAGGTCAGATAACAGTCCTTCTCAATCTCAAATTTCTAATCTGAACAAACCCTTCAGTTTAGCAAACATTGGCTGAGCCCCTGTGATGTGCCAAAGGTTTTCTGGATGCTAGGGTTACTAAGATAAAGTTAACACATCCTTGCCTTCAGGAAGTTTGTAGTCGGGTCAGAGGGTAGATATCAGAGGCACATTATGCACACATGATCAAATCCATAAATTATTATGGAAATGTTATAATGTGCAAAACACTGTGGAATAGTCATTGGAGGCATCGTACGGTGACATTTGCAATAAGTTTTGAAGGACAATTAAGAATTCCCCTGATGCAATGAAGGGAGAAGGGGGAGGTGGTTTTGCTAGAAGAGAGAGTGTGAAAATGCAGCTTGCCCAGATTTGGGGGCTTGTGGGAGGAAGACCTGGAAAAGGTTGACTGTAGCCCACTTACAAAGAACCCGGAAGGTTGTGCGAAGGAGTTTGGACTTCATTTAATCATACTTAGATAGGAAATTGTGGAAAGTGGGTCTGTTAGTTGCTTTGTTTTGAACCAACCTGAAAAGAGAAAAAAATCACTCCTACTTCCTTCACATTTTCAAATCAGCTGCTTGTGTTTCCTATTCCTTTCTAGGCCTCCCCCAACTGCTTACATGTTTTATGCCAAAATGATATGTTTTTCCCTTAACATTCTTTACACATTTTTCATGTTGCTGCTTGACCTTTATAGTTACCATTTTAATGGCTGCATAACAATCCATCAATTATTTTGCTATACTTTATTTAAAGCACTAGAGGGAAAAGAACCAAAAGGGTTTTAGAGTTAGAACCTGTTCAAATCCTGACTGACTTACCATCTGTATAATCTTGGGCAAACTATGTAACCACTCTGAGTTTTAATTTCTTCATTTATAAAATGTGTTGATCATATATACCGGCCTTACAGGGCCATTGGGAGGATTATATCAAATTAGATGAATTATGAAGTGTGGCCTGGAGGAAACAGGCCACAATTCATAATTGTGTATTCAGTGGGTGGTAGCTACCCATTTATCATCTTTACTGATTGGCTGAGCTTGATGTTCTAGAAGGAAGGTAGGTGACCATGGGGAGGCAGATTAGATGGGGGGAGGAGAGCGTCAGGGAGCCAGCTGGAGGGCTCTAGGCCTGTGGTGTCCAGGAGTAGCCTTTACTACGTGTGACTGTTGAGCACCTGAAATGTGGGTTGTCCAAATTGGGATGTGTAGTAAATAGAAAATACACACTAGGTTTAGGAGACTTAGTATGAAACAATATAAAACACCTTATTAATTTTTATATTACCTATTAAAATTACACTCTTTGGGGTATATTGTGTTGAAAGCTATTAAAAGTTATTTTCGCCTGATGTAAAATGTGTCTACTAGAAAGTTGTAAATGACATATGCGGCTTATGTTGTGTTTCTCTGGCTGCCTTTGGTACTTTATTTTTATTTTCTGTTTTTAAGAGAGGGCACGCACGCGTGTGGGGGGAGGCACAGAGGGAGAGAGGGAGAGTCTTAAGCAGGCTTCATGCTGTGGCTCCCACGACCGTGAGATCATGACCTGAGCTGAAATCAAGAGTCGGACGCTTAACCAACTGAGCCACCCAGGTGCCCCTCTCTGGCTGCTTTGAATCCATATGACTGATCATAGATAGGAAAGAGGGGAGGAGAAGGTGAAGTGGAGTGTATGTGTGTATGCTCAAACTAGTGGGTGTCCTCTGAACAGTGAAATGAAAAGCAAGTATTTGTTCTAGACCGGAGAAGCTGTCTCCGCTTTCCCCGAGTGGCTGTTCTGGCCTTTACCACATCACGCACGTCAGTGGTAAGATTATTGACCAGAGTGTCCGTTGCAGGGAAGCCTGGGGAGAGCGTGACTGCTCTGCTGAGCTCCCAGAGTGCTTCAGGAGTGGCTTTCAGTGACGCTCCAGGCATCCCCACTCGCTCTTCTGTGGAGCACCTCTCTGTAACACATGCAGTATGCTGGGGTCAAACAACTGGGAATGAAACCATGCAGAAAAAAGGAAGTGGGAGGGGCAGGCTTCCTCTGTAGAGAGGATAAGTGCTCTGAGTCCTGTACAACCCTGTTCTTTTGCGTGTCTTCACCTTCTCTGGTGTAGAGTCCCCAGGGAAGAAGGATTATCACCTTTATGGGTCCCTCATGGATATAAATGGGTTTGATGCTGAGGCTGGCATTTCAGATAACCACATGCTGTTTAGGTTTTCTAGCCAGGAATTGAAATTGTACCTTGGCTCTTAAAGTACCCTCTGTACCATTTCTTGGAGGGTTGGTAGGTAATACAGCCTTAAAATCAAGCTAAAAGAAGCAAAGAAAAATTGTAAGGACTTTTATGTAGTTTCCTACTGTTGGTCTCCCCTGGGTTGAGCTCAGGAAACCACAGATTTTGGATGCATCTCAGTGGGGTAAGAGCAAGGCAAGTGGAAGATACCAGGTTTGGAGGGCAAAAACTAGACCACAACAGGCACCGGTATCTGCCTTGCTTGAGAAGTTTCATGTGACTTAGCCTGCCTGACTGTGGCATTTGGTTGATGTGGATAACAAAAAGGCCTCCTGGTAGATACTGGCGTCACTGTGGCACTATCACGATGGCATTGCTGTGCCTTTGCTGGGAGCATTATGCTTCTGCTAAAGCACTATTCCCCATCTGAACCCTGATTGTAGTCATCAGTTGGATAAATAAAGAGTTTCAAGTTCTCTGTCAGCAGTGGTGAAACTATAGGAGCTAATGTGTGTTTTATTCATTCAGCAACCATTTACTGGTCTCTTTCTACATGCTAGACACCACGGGGCTAATGTTTCAGCCATAGGGGTGTATACGAAGGTTTCGATAGCTTTTCTTTGCTTTTATTTTCTATCTTGATTTTAAATTTGTGACTTTTACAGTCACAGGACAAATGGCTTCCACGACTTATGAAACCGATGCTTTACTCTTGGAGGACTTCTTGTGTCCTGGTTACCGATTTTACCTTTTCTAAGAAACTGGGAGAAATGCGTCCTTTTCCCCTCCCACGTTATCAGCCCTCCTTCCCTTGGAGGCGTTGAGGAAGGATCACTTCTGCTCTCCAGGACTCCCAAGTCTCACTTCCGGCAGACATACTTATGACAAGGCTTAATCTGCTAGAGAGCCCGCTCCCCCAGTGCAAAGGGCCCTGCATGCCCTAGTTTGGCTCTGGCCGACTACAGCTGCCACCTTTTCCTCAGTGCCATCCAGCCAGAGGAGGTGGTGGGCCCCAGCACAGCAGGCTGGTGGATCCTCTGCCCCTATAGGGATTTATTTATTTTTGAAGTGGTTTCATCCCATTGCGTCGCCTGTGACTTTTCAAGGCAACTGTGGGGAGCCGGGAATTGGCCGAAGGCCTGACACCTCAGGGAGGTAGATGCCACTGGCTTTAATGACCTTAAATTGACTGGCATTGGAGACTGGGGTGCTGTTGGGAGACCTAGGCGTTGGTAGCAGAATAAATGAGAAGGTTTCTTTGCTCCAAGGCCCCGATGGGCCGTGTCTACCCACGACCCACCACACGCTCTCTTACACTCTAGCCAGCGCACGCGTCCCCTTGCAGGTGCCGCACCTCTCTCCCCACTCGACCGCCCTGGGAGCCCCACTTCTCCCCTCTCCCCACCAACTCCTCGTCCCACCCCAGCACTGTCCTTCCCAACCCCAAAGCCCAGCCTTTCTGCCAGCTGAGACCTCTCCAGGTTAGAGCTCTCTGGGGGCCCGTTCCTTTTGAAAGGAAGAAAGAAAGTAAAAGGGAGGAAAACCAGAAAGAAAGAGGAAAGCAGAAGAATGAAACTGGACCGAAGGGGCAGTGGTGCCTTGAGCTATCTCACTGCATTACAATGAATATGGACTCTATTAAGCTCCGTTCTGCCTGTTAGTGTTTCCCAGGGCAACACAGCCCCCATATGGCAAGCATGCAGCAGATTAGGGTAGGCCCCTGGGCCTCATTGAAGGCCGGGGGCTTGACTGGCAGTTGAACCCCCTCCCACCTCCCCCTACTCCTCACACTTGACACTGCCTGTGTTTATCTAAAGCAAGGGAGGGGGGGTGCTTTTGGAAGGTTTTTGTCCCTCAGAGGAGGGAGAGCAGGCTGGAGGCAGGGTGGGTAGAGGGAGGTTGACGGAGGAAGGTGGGGTGGAGGTGGGGTGGAAGGGGGATAGGCTGGGAGGGAAGACCTCATAAATATTCACGAGGAGTGGTGAATGGAGAGGGAGAAATAAAGCAGATGGAATCCCTGTTAAAGAAGGGCACAATCACCCTGTTTTGAGCCCTCCAAAAACAAAAAAAAAGAAAAGGGAATGGCTTTCTAGGAGTGTAGGAGTTGCGTTTATCCAATTAGCAGGGTTGTCAAATTGAATTTATATGGAATAGGGTGGGGGAATTGAGAAGGGAGTGGAGAAGAAAGGAAGTGGTTTTCCTTTTCTCTTAAGGTTTGTGGGTTCCTCCTCCCCCCTTATGGCTAGATTTTTTAATTTTTCTTAAAGAGAAATTGAAGGAAGGGGTATGTGTGACAAAGAAAGGTGACTTCCCCGGTAACGTTTTCCTCAAGTGGTGCAGGTGGGAGAAAATTAGATTTTGTCCAGTGGGCAAATCAAGAGACCACATCGTCCTTTTCCTCAGAAGGCAGAGGTGGCTTCTCTCTGTGGGGGGGATTCCTCTGCAGAACCAAGATGGTATGTCTAGACTCCTCCTTTCCAGTTCCATGGGTGGTAAAGCGGTTCGCCTACCTGCGTGGAAATAGACTCTGAACATGTTGGTTAGCAGCTTGTTGTAAATTTTGGGTTCAGTGAATGAGGAGCCCAGGTTGTGCAAATGCCACTTTGGTTATATATTCCCTCTTCAAAAACCATCTGTCTGTGGTGTTAATTTAAAATTCTTTTCCCTAGGCTTCCACAACATGACCTGATCTCAATTTCCTACCTTGCCTCTTTCCATTCTTCTAGAAGTCTCAAAATAGAGTGCAAGCTCCACAGGGGAAATATAAGAAATTCCATTGGAATAGGAAAGAAATTCAGCTTTCCTGATGTTTAATATTAAGCGTTGACACTGGTACCTTTAGCCTGTACATCACAGTAATGTGCACAACAGTAGCAAGAGATCTCTATGGTGTGACAGTGGGGACCACACTTGCTTATTCACTCCCCAGTTTTCCTGTTCTCTTAAGTGGACTTACAGGTTATAGAATTTAGTTTTAACTAAAATAATGCTCATGAAAGGACAAGGTGGCTTAAAGAGCTTGCTTCAAAGAAACTATGGCGGAAGAATATGCAGATAATCCAAGCACACGCTCACAGGAAGTAAAAAGCAGAGCTGACCCTCTTCAAGCCGCATAAGGAAGTAAAAACAATGATAATGGAACCCTATCTGATGAGAAGTTAGCAAAATATTTAACATTCGGGGCCACTGTTTGAAAGAGGTTACATCCATATCGGTAGGGACACACCTAATCCTAAATAGGCTTTTCTGTCTTAAGCTATTAGCTTTAATTATATTATAAAATAATCATGATCAATAAGTCATTGAAACACCGGTTCACTTTTACCTACTCTTTTTAAATTTTAGTTCGGCAGCCCATGCATTTAATTTATGAATAAACGTGAATGTAGTGGGGATATTTGCCCAGAATATTTTACTCATAAGAAAGCAAGATCAGAAAAGTGTGGTGACCACTGTTCAGATAAGCCTTCTGTAACAGCCAAATTGCTCCATGTACTGTCCTCCAGACAGATCTTTCCCATCAGCCTTGCCCTCAGCTCTTTACATATGCATATCCCAAGGGGCCTTCCCAACCCCCTTATCCAGAAAACCTTTCCTGAAGACCCAATATTGAAAATGCTCCCTTCCCTCTGCTCTCACTTGCCACTGTAATCAGTTAAGTAAGGTTTTAGAGTAAAGAATGCTAAAGTTGTTACATGAGAGGAATCCCCAAAATTTCAGTGGTTTTTTGCAACAATGGTTTATTTTTTCTCCTGTCCTAGATTGCATTGACTTCTTTCATCTTGTAGCTATGCTTTCTGGAACCTGTGATGGTCACCAGGACTAGAGAAAAGGAGAAATGGAAGCAGAGCTCTGGTTCTGTAGCTCTTAACAGCCTTAGCCTAGAAGTGACGCTTGACATGTTCACTTACACTTGATTGGCCAGCAGCAGTCACATGGCTCTAAGCCAGCTGCAGAGGCAGCTGGGTAATGAGGAGCTCATGGATATGTGCTGAACACTGGCTGACTTAATCCCCCAAGCCGTAAGTTACTCAGGACAGAATCCATCTTTTAGTACAGGGATTTGCATGCTGTCTTCAATGGTAGATCACAGTATTATTTTTTTATACCTGATAATAGTGAAATCGTAATATACATAATTTTTTTAATAGACAAAATTTGGACAAGAAAGAAGCTAGAATTATATTTAGAGACTGGCTAGAACATGGCTCAAACTTAAGAATATCAAATCTTTGCTGTTCCCTCCTGTTTGACATCAGAGTGGTCTGGGTAGTTATTCTAGATCTCAGTCTAGAACTGTACTGCCCCATGTGGTAACCACCAGCCCTATCTGGTAACATTAAAAATGTGGTTCCTCAGTCACATTACCCACACTTCAAGTATTTGATAGCCACGAGTGGCTAGTGACTAGCGCTTAGAGTACAAATACAGTATATTTTCACCATTACAGAAAATCTGTGAACAACAGTAAGAGAATGTTCTAGATTAGGATGTAAATGGTAAAAGAATGAAAATAACCACAGAGAAAGTTATAGATAATGATCCAGATGACATCATTTTTCTGCATAAGAAAGTAGATTCAAAAATATTCCGAATTTAGTTCTAAAAGTAGTTCCAAGAAGTTGGTAAATATGACCTCAGAAACCATTTGTTGGGAGGCAGTACTGGAATAGTAGAGAAAGCCCAGGACTAGCAGTCCGAAGGCCTGACTTAGAGTCCTAAATCTCTCTTAAGTAGCTGGGAGACCTTCTGCAAATCACTTAGCCTCTCTGCCCCTTGCTTTTCTCATTTATAACACTCCATACCCATAGGTGTTATTCTAAGCTATTCTTTCATTTTCTCTGAGGTCCCTGCTAATTAAAAATTTTTCTTTTTAATTAGGTCTGTGGGTAAAAGTACAACTTTTTAAGTAAAAATGACCTTTCTTAAACCGTTCTCCTAAGTCTATTTAAACTCACATCTTCAGCCCTCTGAGAATTAGAATCACTTGTTTCCCTGAGATTTCCCCGATGTCACTCCTCTGAGCAGGAGCGCACCCCCTTTTTGAGGCAGGGGGGTGACTGCCAGCCCTCACCCCTGCCCCACTCTTTGCTCTCCCCCGTTGGCACTTGGGAGCATCCCTTATAAGCAAAACTTCTCCCTGCCTTCAAAGACCTTTGGGAAAACTGAATCTTACTCTACAGAATTGGGAATTTGCAAATAATAATAATAATAATAATAATAATTTCAGGTCAGAAATATTTCTTTTTTCCGGGGCGCCTGGGTGGCTCAGTCAGTTAAGCATCTGACTTCAGCTCAGGTCTGATCTCCACGGTTTGTGAGTTCGAGCCCCGTGTCAGGCTCTGTGCTGACAGCTCAGAGCCTGGAGCCTGCTTCAGAGTCTGTCTCCCTCTCTCTCTGCCCCTCCTCAGCTTGCACTCTGTCTCTCTCTCCCTCAAAATAAACATTAAAAATTTTTTAAAAATATGTTTATTTTTTCATGTAGCTAGCTCCCCTGAACGAAACTTTGTCATGTCTTGTTCTTGTCACTGAAAGAATGTTTTGTTTTTGTTTTTTTAGAAATAGGTCCCTCTATGGTATCTGTTAGATCACATGCTCTTCTCTTTAGCTCATCTTGGTTATTGGCCATAGGATATCCAACGGGTGGGTTTTGTGTTTAAGACCACAGGCTTCCCTTCCTTTCCGAGAGAGAGCTGCAGTGCCCTGGGGGATCAGGGACAAGCTGTGGCCTCCAGTTCCTCTGTCTCACTTGTGCGCCAGCCAGTCCTCTTGGGAGAAGGTGGAGCTGGCTGCCTCCTGCTTTTGATCGATTCTCAGTTGTTTGTAATTTTCTCACAAAATAAATACTCCGAGGCTATAATTTCTCATTGGTCTCAACCCCAGAAGTATATTCTGTTGTTGTTGTTTTTGGAAAGTTTAAAAACGTCTGCTTGGTGGAGATTGTTTCAGTGGGAACATGTATGTCAGCAGTTAAATTTCTCAGATACCTTTTCTTTTTCTTGTCCAAATAACGCTTAAAACTAGCAAGTACCTAAGCCGCAGTCAGGAATTCTTGTCAATAATTTATTTTCCCTTTCCTCGGCTTCTGATTTCTCCCCCCCTTTTCTGAGAAAATGCATAGAAAATGAGAAGGATCTAGATGCAGTTTGCATTGCCAAGAAAAATAACAGGCCTTACTGTTGCCTTCAACCAACTTTGAAATTGTACCTTGTTCATTTCACAGTGGGACACAGTTCCACTGCAATTAGGTATTCCAAATAAGCCTTAGTTGCCTTTTATCTTTATCATCACCACAAAATTCTCAGAAACTTAGGTCTCTGGAATTCTCTTTCTAGACCAAGCTCACTAGGTAACTTGGTCCAGGAAGCAACTCAATTTTCCTAGCTGCTAAATATATGCATCACAGCTGTAGTGATCCCCTGCTTCCCTATTTTTGTCAGAGTTCTGCTTTTTGTGAATGAGGCTCCGTGTGACCTGCTTTGGGGTCATTAAGTGGTATCTGCTTACAACTCCGTAGTGGGGATTAATGAGTTAACTAACTCCTTTCTCCCTCTTTAGATACCTGCTTCCTCTCACTCTCTCCTGCTCCCCAAATCCATTCTTTTCTCCTGGTTGCTTATAAAAGCAGGATGGTGGCCGGCAGCAAAAGTGGGGTCTGTTTCCATTTCGAATCCTATAAATTACCAAGGGTGCAGAAGTAACAGTAATTGTTTGGCCGGTCCTCATTAAGCAGGAGGGGGTCTGGGCTGAATTTCCTCAGTAAAACCTTTGTCGACTTTACAACCCAAACACCTCTGGAGCCCCCCCTCCCTGTGCTCAGATAAGAAACAGCCCCCCTGGCCTCTTTGTCTGCTTGTCTTCTCTTTGCCCTTTATTGCTTTGTGTTCATATTCTTCGTCCTTGCCTCCCCCTTCCTTCCTTTCTTGGGGCAGAGATGGAACAGGTGTGAGCAATCTTCTTAAGGAGTTGAGGAAGCTGGAACACATCAAGATCAAGTTCCCTACAGTCCTCTAATTGGTAATTCATGCAGTGTTCTAGATAAGTGTTACTTCATTGGGGAAAAGTAGAGAATTAAAACAAGTAGCTGGAAAATTCAGAGGACACCAAAAGCTTGCGTTTTGGTACTAGTTTATGAATCTATTAATGTAAATTTCCTCTAGAAATCACTGTTAAAATCCCTCCCCATCCTACATCACACCTTCTCCAACTCTGTCTGCTAAGCACCCACCAGGTGCAGAGCACAGATAGAAAAAATGTGAAAAGGCTCCTCTTGTGGGTTAAAAGTATAGAGCTTTGAAAAGAGCCCAGCCTGGGTTTCATTCCCAGTCTCTGGTTCTGGGACCTTGGGCAAGTTACTGAGCTTCTGGAGCTCGGCTGCCTCACCTGTAAAATGGAGGATAACAATCCCCACCTTGTAGAGTTTGTATGAAGATTGAAAGAAGACTTGTGCAAAGAGCTTAGCAAGACTCCCTCCCACATTGCTGCCACCCCAGCCACACTCCCCCTTTGCCGCTTTTTCCCTAATTGCACTTTGCTGATAACCTAACTTTATTGGGTTGCCTGAGAAAGAGTAAAAGTTCTCTCTACACCATGAGGAGATTATTGTAACTTGACAGGAAAAACGTGAAAAGCTTCCTCAAAAATTTTCTTTCAAACCTCCAGAAAAGGCCCCCCCCCTTGTCCTTTCCAGGGCAGTGGAGGAGTCTTGGGGGTCCTTTGATGCCCAAGACATGAAGCAAAGGGAGGGATTAAGAATCCAGGGAAAAGGACTCTGCCTTGGAAAACATTCTGAACGTGAGTGTGGGGCTAGGGCCCAGATCTGGTTTGGAGGGGTGCTTGTTGGACAGAGCAAATGTGACCCTCTTAACTTAGCCAGGTAAAAAAAAAAAACAAAAAAAAAACCAAAGGAGCCTAGAGAAGGGAAAGGTTGAGGCAAATCCCAAGCACTTCCTGGCACGGAGCAAGAGTCTTAAAGGCCGGCTTTCCATCTGCATGTCGGGAGTGATGGGGTTGGAGGGCTGAAGACAGGCTCTTAAAGCAGACTATACAGGTGACGAGAATTCCGGAGACTGGTAAGCACGATATTTCTCTCCGTTGGGCAGCTTAGCTACTTCCCTTCACTTTTCAGTGGTGACTGTAGGCCTTTGATGGGGTCCTTGGTTAGGTAAACGGGTCCAAGGGAGTGGACAGTTTGGATATAGGTCACCCTCCTGGAAATCTACCATTTGTATTGGCGCATGTGCATGGTTCAGGAAGATGCATCCACTGCCCAGATCACTGACATGTTACCTTTGATGTTATCTGAAGTTCGTTCTAATGCCTCCCTACTTAATAAGGATGTTGGCCTTGTTGGCCTAATGTTCTGTAAGTACGACAGTTCTGTAAGTACCACGACAATAGACGCAAATCTTGATTTAAGCCGTGACAGAGGTATGGGTTACAATGTACACTTGCCTGCATATGACTTTGGTGAATCTTTTAAGGACCGTAGCTTAAGGAAGGAGGCATGAGGAATTACTGCTGTGGAAGATGCAGAGTCAAAGCTCCAGGCAGACAGTAAGAGGGCGGCTGAGAGCGGAGATGCGCCATCCAGTAGCTGGAGGTACAGTGTAGTGTAGAGCCTCGAAGTAACGTTGTTCCAGGGGTGGGGATGCATCACGGACAATGGTCAAGAGTACAAATTTTGTAGAGATGGAAAACACTAGGATTCTAGCACCAGGGGCAAGAGAAGGCGAGGGGCCTTGGTGATGTGTGACTTCTGTCTGTGTTTGTGTTTGGGGGTAGAGGTTACACACAAGCTGAGGAGGGTAGGCTGATCCCAGGAATCGAGAGAGTTGATAGGAAAATAGGTGAAGAGCCAGGGGTGAATTAAAACAGGAGATCTTCCTGGAATCTCTGAGACTTCAGGATTCATTAGTAACATCCCCTACAGGAGGGGTTTGGCATGCATGACAGTGTTGTCTACAGGTCTCGTACCAGCGGCGTGGCATGCCGTGTGGCCGTGGACATCTGGCTTTCTGCAAGCAAATGGTAAAGATCACGTCATCCTTTCCAGCATGTGTGTGAGGCGCTCACTGCCTGGAGCCCTGAACGTGGCTGCCGAGCCCAGCCTCTCTAGTCCTGGGCTCCCCTGCCCTTGTCACTGCTGGTATGCTGGGCAACGCTTTAGCTGTTGTACCACAATAAAATCCTCTTCTAGCTCAAGGGGTCTAAAAAAGAAGCTTCTTCTAGATGAGAAGTGACATGACCGTGTTCCTTGGTCTTCCAGCAGCCGGTCAGGTCAACATTCTGAATGTTGCCAGCACGTGTGATGGAGGCAGGGGGCAAGGGCACAAAGTCAGGCGCTGTGGCTATCACAGTGGCATCCCGAGCATCGTCACTCACCGCAGCCATTTCTCTCTTTCTCACGACAGAGTGCAGGGGATTGTAGTAGCCATCTGAGTGACGCTGGTGGCTTATGGGACGTTGGCTTGGACCCTTTGTGACACCGTACTGCATGGGATGATGACGACCCGGAGAGAAAAAAGGCCTGCGGTCACCCTCGCGTGCCTCCTCTTAGCCGCAGCAGGCTGCTTTGCTGACTTGAGTGAGTGCTTTCCTTCCCTTTCTCAGCCTGCCCGTCTAAAAGAACATTTGCCCTTCGTGTCAAGTAGAAATACTACACATTCAGTAGTATCCTTTTAAAAAGGCCTGCCTTTTCCTGGATTTTGAAGAACACCTCATTCCCACTGGCCTCCAGGGGCACACTCAGGAATACAAGATGACAAATCATCTTGGCAAGACCGTATCAGTTATATTTTAGTATCATCATCATTTCGAATATATATATATACCCGAGGAGAATGAATACTAACAACTGCCTTTTATTGAGGACGTACATGAGGTTATGGCAGGCAGTTCACGTGCATTTGTCGTGAGCTTCACGACAACCCTGTGAAGCGAGTATTACTGGCCCCGTTTTGTAGGCGAGAAATGGAGACACAAAAAGGCAAAAGTGACCTGGCTCAGAAGCAGTGGTGCTGGGATGGGGGCCCGGGTCCGTCCAACCCCAGAGCCTAGGCTCTTGCCTCTACGTCATGCTGCCACTCCAGTCTGCCTTTGAGAACGAGCGCAGGTTGGAGAACGGACCAAGGACAGTAGAGTTCTTCAGAGAAAGACCAACCCCTCTGGGTTGCTCAGTTCTGAAAGGCTGCCTGGGGGCTGTGCTTCTAAAAAGGTCATGTCATTGGTTTCGTGAAGGTTGTCCGTTCACTTCTACGTCCCCCTTCTTCCTCCAGACCAGGTCCCCCAGGTCACTGTCCAGCCCTCTTCCACCGTCCAGAAGCTGGGAGGAACTGTGATCCTGGGCTGCGTGGTGGAGCCCCCGTGGATGAACGCCACCTGGCGCCTGAACGGGAAGGAGCTGAATGGCTCAGATGATGCTCTGGGCATCCTCATCACCCGCGGGACGCTGGTCGTCACTGCCCTCAACAACCACACGGTGGGACGGTACCAGTGTGTGGCCCGCATGCCTGCAGGAGCTGTGGCCAGCGTGCCAGCCACTGTGACACTAGCCAGTGAGTGCTGTTCCTTTGTTCTTCTGCCACGGTGCCCTCTTTCTAACTCTCTCCCCCAGGCCCTTCACACCCCGTGTCATTTGTCTTCATATAAAAGGAGGCCTTACAATTTGACACTTCAAACCAGAGAGTGGGAGCTGCCGAGCAGTCCCCGATGGTGGGGGACCACTGTGCCCTGGGGACGCTGTTTTCTCTGAGTAGGGACACTGTCTGCAGAGGGTGTCTAGAAAGAAGGGAACTCAGCATGGTTGAACTGTTTGTGTGGGCCCCAGAAATGGGCCACACTATGTGGCCGTGCCTTTCTACGTGGTTACCTGGGGGTGCTTGTGCCAGCTGCCCCTGTCGCTTCATGCCCCACACTCCATCCTCATGGCGGTTACTGTCAGAGCACTTACAACAGCCATGTGTGGGTCTGAGCAGAGCTGCCCGTCCCACACCGGGCCTCCTGTTTCAGGGGCAGACGTGGTCCACATGCCTGGGATACAAATAGTAGAGCACAACAGAAAGGAAACTGTGTGACAAAGAGTAAAACGAACAGAAAAGAGGATGAGATTGGGGATGGTTTGGTCCAAGGGGGATGCCGGGAGAAGGCTTTATACTCCTCTTAATATGTAATTACCACTTGGGAATATTATGGTACCCAGGTGCAAAGCACACATTACCTGGTTTTCTGCCCATTGTGTACATATGAGAGACCAGACTTATCTGACGAAATAAACTTCAGAAGGCTGCAGGGCAGCCCTAACATCCGTTCTTAATGTGGAGTCTGTAGCCAGGATATATTAAGAATGACCTCTTCTTTCCTGGAGCCTGAAGTATGGGGAATAGGGAGCCTTGTTGAGACTTTAGTGGTATTTGTATTAGAATGTTGAGATGTCCAGAGCTTGTTTGCTCATGACCTAGCAGTGTCCCCTGACCCCTGACAGCCTTGCTTTGGACTTCCATGTCACCATCATTGTCACCCTCCTGAGTATGTTAGGGGTCATGCCAAAGCAGCAAACTTGGGAAATGCTTCGCTCCTTAAAGTTTGGCTGGGGTCCCTGGGGGTATGTGAGGCATGAGGCCTGGGAGGAAAGTGGGAGGAGATGGTGAAGCAGAAAAGCAGGGGATAAAAGACCCCGCCCTGGTTCCCAGGTCCCTGGAGGGACTTGACTCCAAGAGAGAACAGAACAGAGACACCCCGCAGGCAATATTCATGTTCTTTTGGAAAGCGTCAGGCAGCCCCACCCTTTTCTCCGAGAAAGGAGAGGGCAGGGAGGGTTCCTCATCTGTCTCCCCCAGGGGACTGGGAGGAGCCTGACTGCATCTTAGAGCCTCCCCACACTGTGAGAGCCGTTTGCTGTGGTGGCAGAAGGAGCACCCGTTGAATGTGAGCTCTAGGTCCCTGGGAAGCAGGGTAGCATACTCTGCATGCTCCGGGAGAGAGGCAGACCCTCACTGTGCTTGTGGGGTGCAATGAAGGTGCTGGCTGATGTAGGTTGAGGAGGGTAGCGGACAGGGAGGGGTTATCTCATCCTATAAGAAGGGCTGAGGTCAGAGCTACACTTCTTCTATCATATCCTCTTTCATGTTTTTAAATTGTAATGAAAACTGCATTACAGAAAGTACAGAATTCATAGGAGATACCATTTCCCCTCACCCCACCGTCATCACACAACCATTACCATTCCCATTTTGGAGTGTGCACTTCCAGTCTTTATCCATACCAATACTTGCTTTTTTACTGAAGTATATAATTGACATACAATATTAGTTTCACGTGTATAGCATAGTGATTTAACGTTTGTGTACATTGTGAAATGATCACCGCAATGAGTCTCGTTACCATCTGTCACCATACAATGTCACTGTTACTGATTGTATTCCCTGTGCTATGCATTATTATCCCAATGGCCTATTTTATAACCTGGAAGCTTGTACCTCTTGATCTCCTTCACCCATTTTTCCATCCCCACCCCCGCCGACCCCAAACCTCCCCCACTCTGGCAACCAGCACTCTCTTCTCTGTATCCATGAGTCTGGGTTTTGCTTTGTTTATTTTTTAGATGCTACCTGTGAGTGAAATCATGGGGTATTTGTCTCTGACTTACTCACTTAGCATAATGGCATGCCCGTACCTTCACACTATTTTAATGATACTAGTGAATATACAGTTTCTATCCTTATTCTCTCCCCCTTGACATTGTGTGATTAGCATTTTTCTGTTGGCCGTATGACCATATTTACTTGTTCTTTTGTATTGAGTATAAAATGCATCCAGTAAAGTACACACAGTGCACTAATAAGTGAATAGCCTGATGCATTTTTCATATGTATACAACTGTGTGGCCATCACTCTAGAAGGTTTGCCCATGCCCTTCACTAGATAACCTGCCCCCCTACCTTAAACCCCCATCAGAGCAGGTTCATAGTTACTGATGGCCCTAGAACATCCCCTGAGGGACTCTGTCATATGTACTGAGCACTTTTTCTATTCGTGTGCAATTAGGTCGCTTCCATTAGTTTCTTATTACAAGTAAGATGTGCCTTTTAGCAGTGTTCGCGCCTTTAAAGGATAATCCTGCTCATCTACAAGGATTGCTCATCTGCAAATGGTCAGCACGTGTCTGTGGAGACTCAGGAAACTCCATAACCATTCATTCGGCCTAATTAGGAGCCAGCCTGAACCTTTTATATGGAGGAAGGGATAGTTGGAGAGTTGAAGATTTATGGTGGAGCCCTCCTTCTGCTTCAAGGTGTATCTGTGTGAGGAGAGACCATTTTTAGCCTTTATTTCTAAAAAATTCCTGGCCACTTCTTTCTCTGGTGCTCGAAGGGATCTGCAGTTGGCAGTGAGGACAAAGGGGAGGGTTTGGTTGCAACCCAGAAGGCACAGTGAGAGAAGAGGAGGCTTGTGCAGAAGCCCAGAGAGTCTTGCTTGAAAGCCAAGAGCTGTTGGCTCGTCATTGAGACATGAATCAGAAGTGACATGTTTGGGGCTGACCAGAGGGCCCGAGAAGCGCTGGAGACGGAGAGAGCGGGCTTCGAGGGGCCGCATCCCAGAGAACAGGGAGTCAGTGGGGTGGAACTGCAGCCTCCCGGGCTTGGAGGAGGCAGCGGGAAGGCGGGAGCAGCGGCAGAACGGGGTGCTGTCTTTGGGTTCGTGCCATGGGGGATTTGGCCCAGACCCGGCAGTTAGATTAAGTTTCCGAAAGCACATTCCTGAGCAGAATGGGGGCTGTGTTTTGCTGGTTGGCTGATGGAGGGTGGCTGAGCGGCGAAGGGATTACCGAGGCCTGGTCTGCATTTAGAGGGAAGGCCAGGCAGTGGCGTGCCCCTGCACACGCACGCACACCCGCCCACACTGGCCACTTAAGGCTTCCTTTTCCTCTGGCCTCTTTTGCATGCATTCAGATGTCCATCCTGAGACAAAGCACTTGCTGTTCGGCCTACCTAGCAAGATGCCGCCTCCCCTGTCTTAGTGAACTCCTAGATCACTCAGACCTCTCCGTAGTGGGGGCTGGGAGCTGGCTTGAGGATTCAGGGGTGGGGAGGAGGCCCCCAGGCAGACCTTTCCCTGGTACACATCTCTTTTACTTAGATGCTGGAGGCTGGGGGTACTCTTGGACTTCACCCCTGGCTGTTGACCTGAGGCTTCTGGTCTTCAGGTAAAATGGAACCCACACGGGTAAATACCGTGTTCATTCCATGTGGCGGTGTCCATCCCACTCCTCTGCACAGAACTTGTTTTCCTATTGAACCTAGACTTTGCGGTAGACTTCGCTCTTGCTGCTGATGCCTCACCTCAGACCACCTTGTCTAATTCTTGAATTTTGAAATACTTTTCACTTTGATCTCCTTTCTTCCTTTCTCCTTTTTTATAAGCTTTACGCCAGGAGGTCAGCCACACTACGTGGCTCAAGTGTTCCCACTCTGCACCTGAACCAACAGCAGACCTTGCCAGGGAACACCGTATTCCTTTTTTCTGTACTCTGATTCAGCCTTAGAATTGTTCTCAACACAGCCTGGCAAGGAGTCACAATTCATCAGAGCTGGCATACAGTGTGAAAGCTCTTTTCTATCCCTTACCTCTAATAATTCAACTAAACTCCTACATAATTCTTCATTTTTAACTTTCTCCCATTTTTTTTATCCTTTAATTCTGCCAATTATCCTATCACCCCTAGGTCCCCTTCATTGTGGGAAATATAACAGGTGGTCACTGGGTAGTAATCCTATAGCTGGAAACTGGAGTCCTCAAGCTAATGCGGAGTCTTAAGCTGATGCTGGTTTAATTGAGACCGGATCTGTAACCCCTCTATAAGGCCTTTAAGCACTAAGACCCAGGCATGTACCTGAATTATCCTCTCTCTGCCCTCAGATCTTAGAAGGTGAGTCTGCTGACAGGAAAGGAAGGAGCTCCCCTTAGGCAGCTGTCTCTATGACTGGCTCTGAGGAATGCTCAGAAGGTGACAGGGCCCTTTGTCACCATAATTTAACCCGTGAATAAAATGAAGAGACAAACTAATATGGCGGGTGGAGGAGAAGAAAGTTAAAAAAAACCCTGGGTTTAAGTTTTAACTCTGCCCCTAGAAGTCGGTGTGACTTTGGGCAAGTCACTAAATCACTTAGATTACCACAGCTATGAAGTGAGCACAGTGATAGTTACAGCATCCATCTCCTGAGTTTTCTTGTTTTTTGTTTTTTGGGTTTTTTTTTTTTTTTTTTTTAAGGATTGGGTGATATGCTAGTAATATGTTGAAACATTTTATAAATTCTGGGCTTTCCTCATTCACCCCTTAGGTTGGTAAACTTTTGTGGAGTGCCCTCCTGCAGGAGGCTCTGGGGCCTGTGGCCAGCCATGTGCTGCCTAGCTCCATTCTGGGAACAGTCTTCAGAAGACCAAGTCCAGGGAGTGGCAAAGCCTTCACTCCTACCAGACCCAAGACAAAGGCTGGCTTGTTGGGAAGAGAGAACTAACTACCCCACCTCCTGCGAATTTCTCAGCTCTTTGTATACACACGCTCTCCAACCCAGATTCCTACCTCCTAGCTGCCTTGGAGAATAGCCATGGTGTCCCTGCACTGCGTGCTGTCCCCGTAGCCCACAGAGCTACTCCATTTCTGCTTCTGCTGGCTCACCACTACTTGTTCTTCTAACCAGGTACTTGCTGGTTTGTGCTGGCAGGCTGGGCTGACCCTGGCCCTCGGGACAGTGATTCCACAAACAGAAAGCTGTGTTTCCTTTTGTTCAGCTTCCCCCACCTCTGATGCCCATCAGACACTTCCTTAAGGTCTTCTAGGCTCGGACCCTGAACTGGAATAGGCCATAAAGGACCACTGTGGACATGTCTTTATTACAGTATTTCTAGGGGCGCCCGGGTGGCTCTTTTCGGTTGTGTCCGATTCTTGATTTCAACTCAGGTTGTGATCTCATGGTTCGCAAGTTTGAGCCCCTCATTGGGCTCTGTGCTGACAGTATAGAGTCTGCTTGGGATTCTCACTCTCCTTCTCCCTCTCTCTCTGCGCCTTCCCCCCTCAAATATTTTAAAAAAACAAACAAACAATAAACAATACCTCTAGCTTCCTTTATCCTTGGTTTGGTCAGGCTCTCCAGAGAAGCTGAACCAGTTACACATACAGGCATACTTTGGAGATAATGCGAGTTTCGTTCCAGACTACTCACAAGAAAGTGAGTCAAATGAACTTTTTGGTCTCCTGGTGCTTATAAAAGTTATATTTATACTATATTGTAGTCCATTAAGTGTGCAATAGCATTATGACTTAAAAAAGTACATACCTTAATTTAAAAATACTTCATTGTTAAAAACACTAGCCATCAACTGAGCTTTCAGTGAGTTGTAATCACTGATCACAGATCACCATAACAAACATAATAATGATGACAGGATTTGAAATATTGTGAGAATTAATAAAATGTGACACAGAAAATGAGCAAATGCTATTGGAAAATGGCACTGGTAGACTTGCTCTATGTAGGCTTGCCAAAAAACTTCAAGTTGTAAAAAACAAACAAAAACCCCAGTATCCACAAAGTGCAATAAAATGAGGCATGCCTGCCTAGATATATGGAGAAGGAAATAAAAGGAAAAATAGATTTATTTTACAGAATTGCTTCACATGATTGTGGAGGCTGTTAAGTCCAAAATTCACAGGGCAAGCCAGCAGTCTGGAGGTGAGGAAGTCCCACTGGGGAACAGCACTCATTCTCCAGCACTGAGTTTAGTGTGGGGGTGTTTTGGAGATTGGTGTTCTGAGAATTGGGGAGTGTTCAGAATTCCAGCAGAGTACCGTAAGACCTAACCCTTGCCTTTGAGGAGCTCTTAACCTAATGGAGAAGATTGACTGCAGTGACATGGTAGCCACCAAGCAAGTCAAACCCATGAGTTCCCTGACAGAGATATAAACAGATTTTACTGGGAGCTCAGGCTAACCGTGATTCATCTCAATCTCAGGGAATTGAGGAAGACTTGGGAGTTGAGCCTTAAAGAATGTGTGTGGGACAACCTTTCTCATTTTTTGAGTTCTCTCCTACTTTTCTCAGACCTACAACTGAATTTAACTCAGCATCGTGTACTTGGATTTAAGCCCAGTGTATTTTCTGGGATGGTGCAGACACTTCCATAGCGACTTTAATTTCCAGAGTGAGGTAATTCCGTGGGGAGTTCAGTCAAATCCTGAAAGTAGCTACTAAGTGATTGTCTCTCTCTTGCTACCCCATCTGATTCCCCCGTAACTCCCCCCGTTTCTCACCGGTTCTCTTTTCCCTTTGGGAATGTATGTTTTGTGATTAAGAAAGGAAACTTCAGAGCATTTTCTCCAATGCCATTCCTCTCCGCCAGTCTGCTTCAGCCAGCTGGTGAGTCCTTGACAAAACAAGAAGGAACCATTCGCTCCAAGTTGGAAAAACATTTGTTGTTAGCTTAGGCATCTTGGGGAATCCTGTGCAAGCCCTTTGCTTTGCAGTGAAGGGGCGGTGGCAGGAAGAAGAGCTGGGGAGGGAAAGGAAACACAGGTGGCCTCCTGTGCTGGTCCAGGAGGGGGAGGGGGTCTGCCGCTGAAAGCTGGGCTGGCAGTACTGGCAGGCTGAGTGGGAGAGACTGAGGCAACTCTATGGTGGGGAATACACCGTTGGAAAGGGAGAATGAGCCTAAGGGTGAAATTCAGCTGCTTTATACTGTAAGGTTTGTTTTGCTCTGCCAGTTGGACAAGAAAATTATTGACAGCTTCAACCCAAAAGGAGCTAAGCAGCTTGAATGTCTAAATAGGAAATAACTAAGGAATACCTTACAGTATTAAACCGAAGTCCTATTAACCTTTTCTGTTTTGTACTGGATATAGGCGGTATCCGATATTCTAAATATCACAAGAATTTTCTGCTATTCTAAAGAAATCTCTAAATGACATTGGCAACACTAATCCCATCAGGCCTGGTATAAGTACTGAGACAAACGTGTGATGTGAGCTCAGCCCAGTGCATGATGGCAGTAACTGTCTACCCCAAATAGCCGGGGTTCCAATTCTCTAGTTAGCAATGGTCAGAATTTACCAAAAGAAGATATCAAGTCCACGGTGCATCTTCTGCCGAGGGCACGCTTAGAACTCCTACCCTTTCCCCTCCTCAGCCTGTTCTTTGCACATACAGCCACATGCTTAAGTAAAATCTTAGGTCCACCTTCTAATCTAAGAGAGAAGGGGAGGACCTCCAGTTTGTTGAGCAGGTACTACCTATAAATTCAATGAGCCAGAACAGACTTTGAGAAGCCTTTTGTACAGGAAGGCGAGGGAAGCATTGATTAGCTCACTTGAAATCCCTGGAGCCCTCTAAGGAACATGATGCAAGATGATTTAAAAAAAAATAAAAAATCAAGACAGCAGATGAATCCCTTGGCTCCCCCTTTTTTGAGTGTGGAAAAATTTAGGAATTTCTACTTTGGCCCTTTTTTTTAGACTTTCAACCCTTCCTGGAATCTGGTAATAACCCTGAGAACAGTACAACCCCTGCAGGTGAGTCAGTGTTCCCATCTAAGATAAAGGACTATCACTGAATAGTGAGGGGAAAAAAAAGTAGGCATAGGGGAAAAAAAGCTAGCTGAGGCAAAACCAGCGTTTTGGGGGGTGAGGGAGAATCATGTTTAATGTTGAATGACTGTGTTCCTTTACTTAACAACCTGTGAAGACTCCAGGAATTACGGAATAGGACTCGGGCTGTGACATGGCCCATAAGCCTGTCTCTCGGCCTCCCCTCTGGACCCACCAAACTCTGCCATTTCCTCATCTCATCTTGCACTTTCCCCTTATTTGGGGAATGGTGCCCCATCTACCTGCAACACCATCCTCTCTACTCCCTTTCCCAGACATTGCCGTCTCCCTTGGGTTAACAAATTCCTTCTCAGTTTTTCAGATGCGAATATCTTCTCTAGGGATCTTTTCTTGACACCCTCAACTTCCCAAGTATGGAGTGGGGTCTCCTCTTCCCAGCTTCCTTACCATCCTGTCTTTACTTCTGTAGCCCTCTCATTTGCCTGGAGGGCAGAGACTTTGTCATTTATCTCTGTGACCACAGGGCCTGGCACAGAGTAGGCCTCTAGGGAATGTCTAGAAAGAGGAAGACTCCTAGATAATATATGTTTGAAGTCCAGAAGGCCAAGAAGGGCATGCAAAAGGTGAACAAAGATTTCTTCACCAAATCCTGACATATTAAAAGGCTTAAAAAAAAAAAATGAAGCAAGAACTCTGGGTATAAACAGGTTGAAGACACAAGTAGATTCAGGGAGGGCTCAGAAAAATTGATGGATGTCAGAAGTCTAAAGGTCTGTTTACAAGGAATGGAGATGTTTGGAGGAACCTCTGGAAACTTTGAAGGGAGATACCAGTGAATGTGGCTCCACGTCCTATGAGACACTTCATGGGACACTATCCGAGGTAGTGGGTGGTTGGCATCAAGTAGCCACCACTGCTTGTAGGAATATGTAATTTCCAGGTGTGTGGCGGAAAAAGTAGCACCACTGTGGGCCCCAGTGGCCTTAGGGCAGCACCCCTGCCTCTCCGACCCAGAGTTCTGTATGTGAGGACCATGCTGAAGTGCTCATCTCCATTCTTCCCCAGTGCCTTGGCCTCCCGTTTTCTCTCCCCTCCCTCTTCCTGTGCAGGCTGCCAGCCTGCCAGACGCTCTGTCAGGATCCAGTTCTGGCTCTCATGATCCAGACCACCAGGATTCACATTAATTTTCCCATTGCTAAGTTTATAGTTTATATTTCGTTGATCAGAGAAATATGTATGATGTGGGTTACTGGCAACTAAATCTTTTTTTTTTCCCTTCTCTTTCTCTTAAGTGTGTTTTTTCAAACCATTTCATTCCTTCATTTGGTCCAAAAGAAACTCCCAAGTTCTGCTAACCAGCCCTACCTCAGTGCAGAACTGAAGTCAGATAAATGAGATGGTCTACAGACATCTCCGTGCATCTGGCTGCCAGACTCGGTGGAGACGTGGCTCCCATCCTTGCCTTGTCTTCAAGGATTAATCACGTCTCGCATTTTCTTATTTCTTTTCTAAAGAAGATTTTTAATGACTCGAGCCAAGAAATTCCTGAAACATTAGGCCAGTTTATTGCACTTCCTTTTAATGACATTGCCAACTAGGTCCTTTTTATTTTCCCTTCTCTCTGTCCCACTCCTCCCTTTATATCCTCTCTCCTCTCCTGCCCACCTCCAGTCTTGATTTTGATCCTCTGCCCTCATTCTCGTGGCTCTTTCATCTCTTCTCTGCCCTCAGCTTTCGCCCACTGCTCAAATCTGAGTGCAAACCCCACCTCAACTCAAGGGGAAAGAAAGAAACACAAGATTGAACAGCTAGTGTGTTTGGCATCTGCCAAGGCCTTTTTAGACACCCGTGGAGACTGTTTTTATATTAAATAAGGGAGAGCATATGCCTTGCTTTCATCAGAGAGTGTGTTTGAGAAATTTCATGTCATGTTTCCATGGCTCTCAGGAGAGAGATTTGCAGCCAAAATTATTTGTGCAATTGGACAGGCAGAAAAAAATCCTAATGAAAGGAAATCTATTCATCCACTCTCGCGGCCTACGGAGAGAGGACGAGTACTCCCTCTGTCAATTCCCTTTGCCCTTTCTAAGTTGCTCGGGAGCTCAAGGCCACCTGACCTAGGTTGGGATGCTCGTGGAGGTGGTAGGGACTAAGCCTGCCGACCCGACTCTTGCAAGCTATCGTACCCTGCTTTGCGTGTTGTTTTGACCTGTCTCATCTATCAAAGTACAGGTCTCTGAGGTTAGGAACTGCATTTTTGTCTTCATGATATCTTCTGCAGTGCCGGGCTTACTAGACAATTCTGTAGCTCCTGGCTGAATGAATAAATCAGTGATGCCTGGAGGGCATGGTGTGTATCAAATGCCTACTATCGAGTAGGCTGATTTTGCCCAGCCTTGTGGGCTATAGTTGGGTTTGGCTTCAGCGGTCTGTGTGACAGGGCTACGTGCTGGCAAAAGGCTTAGTCACTACCCAGAACGCGTGGCTTCTGAGACGCTTGCCCATCCCGCAGTAAACCCCATCCTTTCCGGGCGCCAGGCTTTCTGGCCTAATGGAAGCCCAGTTCTGCTCCAGGCTTCCTCTGTTTCTGTAGTTGGTTGCCATGGTTTCCCACCTGCAGAGCACTTGATTTCAGAGGGCTCATCTTGGGGCCATTGCCAAGGCATGGGTCCTCAGGTGAGTTGGAGGGTGAGAGTAGTGTTGTGATTCTCTGCCCATCGGTGAAGCACTATGGGGCATGGGAGCGCCCCTGCACTGCCAGAGCCCACATAGGAAGGCGACGCCTAGGACCCTGCACCTTCTCAAACTCTACCCCCAAGTCCATCCTGCAGAGAGGTGAGCCACGGGTTCTGCCAGAGAAAGCTCTTCGTTTTACTTCCTTTGAAACTTTGCCATCTTTCAAAAACCAATCGAGATGCAGAGAAGGGCCACCGGGTCAGCATGAGGGGTGCGATATTAGGGCAAAATCTTTCTATGCTTCGTAACATCAGCCATAGGCACAACAAGCCACCGCAGGGCCAGTTGAGGCCTGGAGGCCACAAGAGTTAGGCAGCAGAATCATCAGCCCGGAAACTTGCCACTGGCCAAGAGGCTACTAAGCTGTCCTGGCAGCATTGCCAAGCGAGCCCAATATGACACCCCCACAATCTGGTGGGTCCCGTCCAAACCTGAGCAGTCAAGTACATGCTTGTCCCTATGCAGGGGGAAAGGACCGGACTGACTCTACATAAGAATGCCTGGATGGGTAGAAGATGACTTTTTAAAATAAATATTCCGCAGAGTTCACGGAGATGGGGATGTCGGTGACCCCCCGTGACTTCCAGACAAAGGCGCTGTCTTGCCTGACTTCTTAACTGCGACTTGCAGCCTAAGAGAGATCTCAGGGAGAGGAGGCCCAGATGAGGAGATGCCTTGAAGATCCTTACGGATTACACCAGAGGCATTCTGCTGTGATGCAATGCACCCTCTAACTGGATGTGGAAACTGTATAAAAATTGGGAGGATGAGCCTACAATTAAGATTTGACAATTTTGTGTCATGGGAATTCATGAACATAACCCAAATATTGTAATTTAATTCATAGTTCTGCTGAGCCAAAGGAAGGATCCAAGCTAGAAGGTGATAAGTTCAAATGGACTTAACATAAAACCTGTCTATTTGTAGATAGATAGGTTTCTAAAAGTTCTTGTTTTCCTCCCCATTTTCCCTTAGCTCAGAAGGTAAGTGCCTGATATACCCTGTAAATGTGAAGAGGAAACACCGAGCCTATCACATGACTTATGTCTGAACAAAGCCCTGTAATCTGTGTACCTAAGAGCCCTCTGGAAGTAATGTATCAGAAGATACATCTTCCATTAAGAAACTGAGGGCTTAGAAAAGAGGGAACTAGGCAGGGTTCTGTATGGAGCCTAAACTATTTTGGGCTTTCTTAGAAAGCACAAAATCCTTTGAGAAGGAAATTCTATAAATCCAGAGATGGCCCTAAAGACCAGGGCTTCTGTTGAGAGCTGAGGAACAAGAGTTGGGTTTATTGGCATTTGATTAGTGCAGACAAGTTAATAAAATAGCCAAAAGAATACACAAAGAGGATGCACAAGAGGGGTCTGGGGGAAGGTAAGAGGATTAAAGCTGCAAAAACATTCCTCTAATGGATTTCTCAAACACACCAGTCAACAGGCAAGGGCAGGTGTCCTGTCAAACCATTTCCCCATGAAACCCGATCCATCATTCTGCAGTGAGGCCTGTTAACCCCATTTGAAACTCAAGGGCCTGCCCCCCCCCCCCCTCCCCAGTCCCAGTGAGGTGCCCTGAGCAGCCCCGGGGACTGGCCAGGAAACCGGCTTTGCAGACAAAGGAGCCTGGGAACAGACTGGTTTCCTTCACTTGCAGCCAACCAGATCTCTGCATCTGCCTCATCTGGTGGCTGCTTAGGCCATTACTGATCATGATGTCTCCACACCACCCCCGCCCCTACCCCCAGTCTCCTTCCTGCCTAAAAACACTAGAGAAGGGTGCTCTGATTTTCACATCCATCATCACTTTGTTACTCTGCCTTTGATCCCTTAGTGAAACTCAATTTTACTCCAGCAGCCAAATTGGATGTGTTTGTCTAGTGAAGCAGCAGCTAAGGCTTAAGCTTGGGAGGAACAAGGAGGGGACAGGGCCAAGGACCTAACTACTCCTTATTTCTTTTGAAGCCAGGAAGACTGGTCTGCCAGTAGGCCCTTGTGGGGGAGCTGGATGCCCAGCTGGGGTGTCCTCAGTCCTGCCCACATGAGCTGTTGTGCACATGTTGGCATCGGAACAGAGGGGCTGTCTGGCCACATGGCTGACCGGTGCCCAGCTTTGCGCCTTCCCCACCGCACAACCTTCTGTCTCCGACTTAGCAATTGTCACAGGGTGCAGAAGGAGCCAAGAGGGACTGAGGGAGGGGGTGGGAGTGCGTATGTTTTCTAGTATTGGGTCGGTGAGGTGGGTGCACGGAGGAGGACGTGAGCTGTGCCTGGATAAACTCTCAGTTACAATGGCAAGAGCCTGGGCCATTAACGTGGAGATGGCATTCTGGTGCCAAACTCCTTTCTTGTAAAAATGATCTGTTTAAGTATATTCTTGCTTGAGGCAAATTTCCTTGGAATGAAATAAAGAGGAGGAGGAGGAGGAGGAGGAGGAGGAGGAGGAGGAAAACTCAATCTCTTGGAGTAGTTTTAGATTTACTTTTTGATGACAGAATTTTCCAGATGCCCCTGAGCTGACAGTCGCTCACAGCTCTCTTTGTGGAGATCCTCCTGACTTGGCAGGTACAGCACGCACTGTGCCGAGGAGGATTAAGGCTTTTGCATTGTTTAAGTGCATTGCTTTTGAAAAGCAGTTAGTAATATTTAGCCAGAACACACTGCGCCCAGGCCATCCACCCCTTCCCGTAGTCCGTATCTCCTTCCTCTCTGAGAAAAAAACACATCCGCTGTTTTGGCTGAGAAGCTCAGCCAGGACTGGGCTACATAATTTTGGGGGTCTAATGCAAAATGAAAATGTGGGGTCTTTTGTGCAAACGTTAAGAATTTGAAGACGGTGATGGCAGAGCATTGAGCCAAGTGCTGGCCCCTTCCAGGCTCAGAGCCACATTCAGCTATACAGATGGCAGTCCCATGAAGCGGGCCTGGGGCTCAACCTTTCAAATTGTTCATTCATTTAACGAGGATTTGTAGGGAATTTGCTGTATCCTGCATACTGTGCAGTGGGGCTTAGGGCTGGGGCGTGGAGTGCAAAATTAATAGGCTGCCTCTTAGGAATTTCCAATTTAGCTGGAGTTAGATATCACATATACAAAATTAAATAATGATGAGAAAATTCTTTAACAGCCCCAAAGGCTCTACACCCACCCAAAGGAAGGAATCCTTGAGTGAGAGCTCCCCTTGACCCATGTGCCTCACTTGAGGCATTTACTTACCCCAGAAAGTAAAAGGGGGCAGTAGAAATCAATCAGGCAGTCTGCCTTTGCTTTTGTCACCCGCTTGTGAACAGAATGTATTTCCTACTCCACATTCATGAGACTTATGTCACATCTTTTCTGTGACTCCGGAAGTGACCTCTTAAGAAACATTCTATTTTAAAAATAGCCATACTTTGATAAAAGTTTGGCCATAAGTAGAGAGAAGATTTATAGAAAATTTGTTGTGCTAGGACTTTGTCCTTGAGCTTGTAGTATAGGTGAAACACAACTAGGAAAGTTGAGTTCATAGGCAACATAAATGGGTATCTGGTACCTGATTTGAGGGTCCCAGTTTCTGAGATAGTCCCTCATTTGGTCATTCAGCATTTACTGAGCATCTAATGAGATCAGGCCCTGCGTAGGTTTAGACTTGGCCCCTGCCCCTGAAAAGTCCTAGTGTTATAATCAGAGGGACAGTGATCCTTTCATAGAAACGAAAGGGCTTTCCTGTCCTGGCACAGCTTGTCTAAGAGCTTCTGGCAAGTTCCATCAGGTGGGAAACCTTCTGACCTCACTACGTGCCTTGATCACTGTGCTCTCCTGTAGTGACAGTAGTTTGTTTTTGGTAACTAACTACCTTTTCTGTGAGAAACCTGATTCCCACCTGCTCCCGTCACCTTCTTGCCTTCTCTGGGTCTCCAGGGAAAACAACACAGGCAGGTGGAGTCTTGCAATGGAGTTGCGGTAAAAGCTCTGCGGGTGTCCGCTCTCAGGAGCTCACAGAATTTGGTGTAGACAGCAGAGAGGGTGCCTCCAGGGCTAAGTAGCTCTACGAAGGAGTGTTTGGGTAAATAGTCTCATCTTTCTTATCTTATGTCTTCTCTTCAATTCAGCTGCAGTCCTGATAAAATAAATTTGGCATGTGGCTTATGGCACAAGTATCCCGTTTTGTTCAGCAACTTCGGTGATTTGGCTCATACAAAGAGAGTTTTGTTGTGTGAACGGTTAGATTGGGAAACATCCTGCTCTTGTTCCAGATGGATCTCCATCCTCTCCCAGTTTAGATTCCAGTCTTCCCACCAAGCCAAGTCAGAAGAGACAGCCACCATGCTGCAGACACTGCAGCCTGGCATCAGGACCCTCAGCTCTCCCACATTCCACTGCCGTCAGCTACACTGGGGAGATCCCTCTTTGCCTTAGAAAGCCCTTAGAGCGTCCACAGATCCCCCACCCCTAGCCCCGAGGAAGGATCAGCCATGACATGGAGTATAGCTCGTGGGTACCATCAGCCTTCCTGTTATAACCATGGTTGGTAACTAAGCAGAATCTTGGGCCTGCCACTTTTATTGTGGATGACAAAGAAAAGCCAGGGAACTTGACTGAACTGGAAAAAAAAGAAATCACAATTCTCTTTCATCATTCCCTTCAGTCTCCGTTCGCTGAGCTGTGCCAGGGCACTTATGCCTTGATCATAACCCATCTCCAGCCAGGTCCAGTAGGGCCAATGGGCTTGGCCAACTTGCCCCCATGTCTCATTGTAACAGAAGAGGCTGGTGAGAGATCGGAAGAGGTGAGATACCGCAGGCACCTCCTGATGGAATCCTGTACGTATGTCCCCACCCTCCGGCTTATATATACCAAGTTAAACTCCCATGTAGTGATAAAGGCCACACATTCCATCCTCAAACTCTTACAACAGAAAGCTGGAGGAAGGACTTAAACCACCCCCAGAAAGCCCCCAGCAGGTGAGGCTTCTGCAGCTGTTTCTTGTGACTGAAGACACCAAGGCATCAACCTACCCAGAAATGTCACTTTGTTTCTGTCCTCCATCAATGCCCAATTGGCACCTTTTCTTCTCTCCACAGATCTCCAGGATTTCAAGTTGGATGTGCAGCATGTGATTGAAGTAGATGAGGGGAACACAGCAGTCATTGCCTGCCACCTTCCTGAGAGCCACCCGAAAGCTCAGGTCCGATACAGTGTCAAGCAAGAGTGGCTGGAGGCATCTCGGGGTGAGTGAGCAAGCAGGAGCCCAGAGGCCAAGGCCAGGAGGGAAGCTGACCACCTCCAACTACCGCCTCCCGAACCCCCATCCACATGCCAGCAGTCCCCTCCTCACACCGGTCAGCTGTCTTCTACCTTGCTATTCAGCCCTGTAGGATGCTAGACTTCCAAAATGGAGGTCTTCTGCCCTGTTGCGAGGAATCTCTTCATCCTTTGAGGCTCTGGAAGATGTTGCTGAGCTTCCACCATTTGAACAAGACTGTCGGCACAGTGTTCCTTGCCTCCAGGCACACACCGAGAGGTTGCCCGATGAACCCAGCCATTGGTGGAGCTGCAGCATTCCCCGGGGGGCGGTGGAGCTCACCCCCACCCATCAGGGGAATCTCTTTAGTGGGACTTGGGTTTTTCCCTCTCCCCATCTTCTCGGTGATGCGGCTGTCTCAGCTGACCTAGCTCCTGCTCAGGCCACGACATACTGGTCCGGGGGAGCCAAGCTTGGGTCCACAGAGTGCCTGTGAGGAGTAGGGGTATCTCCCGAGATGAAGTCAGCTACTTCCCATAGCTGACCCTTCACTCAATGCCAGCTAGACCCTACGTGACAACCCACAGCTCAAAATGTATACCTTTTAAAATATCCTATAGAATTCAAACCTTTTCATCAACTTTTTCTGGTTATGAAGGGAAGATATGTTCCTATATTCTTATAAGAAATGTATATATGTTCACTGCAGAAAATGTAGAAAACCATTTTTTGGAAGGGTAAAACCCCTGATCCTGCCGCTCAGAAATCACTGGAGAGTGCGAGGAATAGAGTAAGACTCTCCTTTGTCCCCAGCGGACACTTGGCAATAGCCCTCTGGAGGAAGCCTGCCCGTTCCATAGGAGGGGTCGAGGCGTTTTCTCTGTCAGGAAGCTGCTCTTACCTGGGGCGGCCCAGTGACAGGCAGGCACCAGGCTTAGTGAACCTGGATTTCAGACACCCCGGGACCACCAGGGCAGGCCACGCCACCAGAAAGCTTAGAGCTGAGGGCCAGTGCTTTGCCTGCCAGGAAGCCGACTGAACACCATCCCCAGACAGTGGGGTGTCCAGAAGCCGTGAATCTGTCTCCTGTTGAAAGACAGGAAGCCCACCCCCGCGGCCCCTCTGGACCAGAAACGGACAAAGTGTAGCAGACCCGCGACGCAGAGGGAAGGGTTTCAGTGACATGCGTGGAGAAGGTGGTGGTTGGGAGTGCGAATATTCCTCCCTGGTTGCAGAAATTCAGGAGTGAGGTGGCTTAGAGCTGTGACCATGACAGAGACCCACGGGAAGTCCTATGCATTTCCCTCCTTCCTGGTGGCTTGCAGGAATGATCATCTCATCACCTGCGTGTGCAGCACAGGCCCTTCAGTCCTTACAGTAGGCTCTGAGGCGGCACATGTCGTACCGTTCTACAAATGAGGAAACGGTATCTGAGAGGTCAGTCAGCTTGCCAAGAATCACAGAGTCCACGGCAGATCCAGCGCGTAAGCCCAGGTCTGGCATACCCCAGACCTTGCTTCGTTTCCACCCTACTCCAGCTCCTTTGAAAGTATAAAGCGTTCTTCCCTAGACCTATGTGCTAACTCAGGGGAGTCCTCCAGCCAGCCAGTTGGTCAGCTAGTTGGTCAGGTTTACTCCTCAGCATTTCTGGCCCACTTGATTTGCAGTTTTGGTGGGAGAACAGCATTTTCAGTGTGGGCCTGTGGGGATTCAGGTATACAGCTCACGGCTCCTGCCCTGCCTGCCCCCCCCGGGAGGTGCCGGCTGCAGCTTTCTGGACCCAAACTCATCCCGTGTCCCCTTTTCTCAGATAACTACCTGATCATGCCATCAGGAAACCTCCAGATTGTGAACGCGAGCCGGGAGGACGAGGGAACGTACAAGTGTGCTGCCTACAACCCGGTGACCCAAGAAGTGAAAACCTCGGGCTCCAGTGACAGGCTCCGCGTGCGCCGTAAGGGGCAACGGGGTGTCTCGCTGATGGAAGAGGCTGGTCGGGCTGAGGCGGGGGGGGGGGGCCGGGGGTGGGCACAGTCTGTGCTCCAGGTCTGTGGTCTGTGAGTGGGGGTGGGACCTGGGAGGCTTGGACCAGCGGAGCATCGGGGACTCAGACGGAGCCAGGGTCCTCTCCCCACCAGCCGGCCACTCGCGGCCTCCCGTAGGCCCTTGCCTCATTCTGGGGGGTGGCTATGCTTGCTGGTCCCTTTCCCCTGCCCATTGAGAGCTTCCCTTCATTGTGGGACTTTCATAGCAGGGATCTGTTGGGGCGTGTCTGCTGGGGCAGGACGGCCTGGTGCTCAGCAGCTGACGGCACGTGCACGGGAGAGATGATGGTGTGCCCGTGCCCATGTGAGGCCACAGGGCCTGCCTGGCACAAGGCCAGGCTGTGCCTACACTGCTGCTCACTGAAGTGTGTCCAGCACCTCACTCTGGGGATGGTCCGTGGAGGCCCACACACTCCCCCAGTCGTATGAGAACAACACTCGCCTTTGCCAAGCATCTCCTGTGTGCCAGGCATTTTTCCAGCCTTCCTGCTTATTCACTGGAGGGACATCTCATGCGGAGTGTGGTCTTAGAGTCAGCACCAGAGGCAGATGTACTGTGAAGCTAAGGAAGCCAAGCTTCAGCACTCCCTCCCTCATGGAGTTTTGTATCTATAATTTTGCATTGTTTTCTTTTCATTTTTTTTTTATGTTTTTTACTTATTTTTGAGAGAGACACAGAGACAGAGTGTGAGCAGGGGAGGGGCAGAGAGGGAGACACAGAATCTGAAGCAGTTCCAGGCTCCAAGCTGTCAGCACAGAGCCCGAAGCAGGTCTCAAACTCCCAAACTGTGAGATCACGACCTGAGCCGAGGTCAGACACTTAACTGACTGAGCCACCCAGGCGCCTACATTCTATTTCTTAAAGAAGGCCTCCCAAGCTCTCAGGTCTTATAAAAGCTGGCTTTCCCCCTGGTTAGCTCATAAAGTAAAATCACACATAGTCCACGTGGAAGAGAGTGGCACATTGGAGAGCAACCAGCCTTCTGACGAGTGCTGTGCGGTTTCTTCCCCAGCATTGGAAAGAGGTCACGCCTTCCTTAGCTGAGCAGCCAACAAAGTAGTTGATTTGCTTTGGGGACCTGTAATACTGTGCAAGAAATGCATGTTTTTAAACAGTGGGTCCTGCTCAGCTCAGTGAGGTGCTCGCACTGTCAGGAACACTGGGAACTGAGACCTCTGGGTGGTGTGTGGGGCTTACCTCGGATCCTTGTCTCCTAGCCATCCTCGGACTTGGGGTGCACTTTGCTTCTCTGTCCCATCTTTTTCTTTGCCAACATGCGTAGTTCTCCATGCATATGTTGGGTCAGTGCTGCTGCTCCGATATATTACCTCATCTCTTACAATAGCTCTCTGCAGAGGCAGGTCCTTGTCTTTGACAAGGAAACCAAGCCCAGGGGAATTCAGTCACTTTATGTAGGTCTCAAGCCCCTGAAGGGCTATTTGATGCCAAATCCCCGGAGGACTGTTTCCTGGGCCCTGGCTGCCAAAGGCGGGGTGGAGGGGTTCCCCTGCACTGAGTCTTGGTCGCACGCTTTGCTCTTCACTTCCCGGCCCCTCCAGGCTCCACCGCCGAGGCTGCTCGTATCATCTACCCTCCAGAGGCCCAGACGATCATTGTCACCAAAGGCCAGAGTCTGATCCTGGAGTGCGTGGCCAGTGGGATTCCACCCCCGCGGGTCACCTGGGCCAAGGATGGGTCCAGTGTCGCTGGCTACAATAAGACACGCTTCCTGCTGAGCAACCTCCTCATTGATGCCACCAGTGAGGAGGACTCGGGGACTTACCGCTGCATGGCCGACAATGGGGTCGGGGAGCCTGGGGCAGCAGTCATACTCTACAACGTCCAGGTATTTGGTGAGTGTCTGTTGCAGACTTTCTTCTCCTCGGCCTCCTCTTTGGTCAGCGTGGCCTTTCTAGATGCTCATAACCCTAAGCCCTGGGTAGGGTCATGTGCCTTGTGAGAGGTCCCATGCCCAGTGAGTAATGGAGGAGGAGAGAGATGGAGGTGCTTAGATCCCAGGGTCTAGGTGTATGTGCCTGACCGCCCTCTCCAGTCCCTTTCCGGGCATGACTCTTACAGAAGAGACACAGGACCTTTCCTTCCCTCTATCAACAGTCACAGGGAAGGAGGGAGCCATTCCTGACTGCAGTCCCTCCCCCCCCCTCCCAGGCCTGTCTGGCCCTAAATGGGAGGACTCAGGCCCTTTGTCACCCGTGCTCCGGTTTCCTGGCAGAGCCCCCTGAGGTCACCATGGAGCTGTCCCAGCTGGTCATCCCATGGGGCCAGAGCGCCAAGCTCACCTGTGAAGTGCGTGGGAACCCCCCGCCATCTGTGCTGTGGCTGAGGAATGCTGTGCCCCTGGCCTCCAGCCAGCGCCTCCGACTGTCCCGCAGGGCCCTGCGGGTGGTCAGCGTAGGGCCTGAGGACGAAGGTGTCTACCAGTGCATGGCTGAGAATGAAGTTGGGAGTGCCCATGCTGTGGTCCAGCTGAGGACCGCCAGGCCAGGTAGGTGTCGCCCAAAAGGCTGGAGGAGATTTCAGCTGAACATTCACAGAACCCTTTCCTCAAGTGAAATCCAACTTAGAACCCCAGTATTATAAATGAGATAAAAGTGGCTTTTAGTTATGAGTGCAAGTTCACATTAACTTGTTAAAAAGTCAGAGGTGTACATTTTTACTAGTAGAAGTGATCTTACTATTGTATTTTTAAAAATGCTTTAGATCTGTGAGTTGCTAGGTTTCCATGGAATCCAGTTTAACAACCAGTGCTCTAGAGTAAAGAAAAGCAAATCTGCCCCTTTCAGCTTGATCCATTTCAGCTGACACCTACCCTGACTGAGTAGTTACTTACATACTCAGTCTTGGACTAGATGGGGCGGTGGGGCGTGGGGGTAGGGTGCAGAAAGACATAACAAAGACCCAGTTTGCTCATCAAGGAGACAAAACTCACCAAGGAAACGATTTGAGGAAAATGTGACGACAAATAAGGCTGAATCCTCACCATCAGATGCTAACCGTCTGTGGTTCAGAGGTCAGCTAGAGGAGAAACTAGCGTGGGCACATTCTGCAGATGCTTCCAAAAGGAAGGGTTGCCTGTCCCGGGCTCTCAAGTTCTCAGAGGTGACTTCACATCTCACATTCCAGGTGGCTGCAGTGGAGTAGGAAAAGGCCCAGAGTGTGCGTGGTGCTAAGACCCCGCAGTGAAGGGACATGTCCTTCCCCCAATGTAGGCATGAGAAGGAGGGTGCAGGGTTCCTCAGGAGTAAGGAGAACACCTTCACGCAAGGTGAGGCTAGTCCTTGGGCTCAGGGAAACAAGCAGACGGCAGAGATGCTTGCCTGCTGCCCTGAGCCGTGGCGGGATGCCTGGGCACAAGGCCCAAGCCTGCCCTTCTCTCCCGGCAGGGCAGCAGTACAGTCCTGTCTCCTCCCACAGGGCCCGGCCATGTGTGGACTGGGCCCCTGGTCATCTCAGGCTCCCGCCCCAGGGGTTTCCTCTCTGACTTCTCTCTGCTTCCTCCCTCGAGGCAGCAACTCAGCCCATGACCAAGGGAACCAACATCCTCTTCCTCCGCTTCTCTTTCCTTCCTGGTCCTCCAGGCACGACCCTGAGGCCATGGCGGGATGCTAAGCTGGACACTGCCACACCTCCCATGCCGCCCTCAAGACCTGGAAGCCCTGAGCAGATGCTGAGGGGACGCCCAGGGCTCCCCAAACCCCTGACGTCCATGCAACCAGCTTCCCCACAGTGCGGTGGAGAGAAGGGGCAGGTGGCTCCTGCTGAGGCGCCCATCATCCTCAGCTCACCACGGACTTCCAAGACTGACTCGTACGAGCTGGTGTGGCGGCCTCGGCACGAGGGTGGCAGCCAGGCTCCTATCCTCTACTATGTGGTGAAACACCGCAAGGTATGGTGCCTGACCTCCCCTCCATGAGGCTGGGTGTGGGTTTCTGCCTGCTGGCCACCTCCCCTTGAGTTCCTGCAATCTCTACCGCTGACCTTGACCTTCCTCCACTGAACTTTCCTACCACCTCCCAGGAAACTGGTTGTGATTGAGGCATTTGGGAACCTAAGAGGCCCAGGAAAAAGTCATGTGTGCCCCTTCGGGTTCTCTGTGCACTGGCTTCCCAGGAGCTAACACCACCAGCTTCTCCTCTCTGGGGAGAGTTAACAGTCTCCCTGGTAACCATCACCTGCCCTCCGCTCTTCCCTCTGTCACTTGTTGTTGATGATGTTTTTTGTTTTGTTTTTTAACCAAAGTAAGCTCCTGTGGGTACATCCCTGCAAGAACTCTGCACGGCAAGCCAGCTCTAAGGCCAGGGAAACGAATATTTGTGAACAAGTGTTTTCTCTGGGGGCTATAAAATACCCCCTCGGTTTTAGGGACTCAACCATGGCTCAGGTTTGACAAGCAGGCGTTTGAGCTGAAAGCACATTGTGTTGTTCAGCTACTTCTCTTTGACAGAAGGAAGCCTGTCTGGGTAGATGTTTCAGGAGCTGTCAGCAGAGGGAACCTCAGGCCCTGGCAGGGTGTGGGGACAGCCAGCTAGGCCATCCTCTTGGACACAATGCCCTGTGAGGCAGGACAGGGCCCCCAGCCTGCCCCCTTCATTCGAGGCTGAGCGCTCACCTGATGTTACCCGCCCTGGGGAGAAGGACATGAGATTTCCTTTAAGAAAATGTCCTTGAAGAGCATTTCTGTTCATCCCAGGTGTGTGCCTTTTCTTTCCCCCCCTGAGGCCATTAGATGGTAGAAAATTATCGTTCTTAAATGGATTTTTAACAGTGTCATTTGATGATGTATTATAAATGCTGTATTTTATTATACCTTCATTGTTATTTTTGCCTATTAAAGTGCTATGTGCACTTAGTAGAAAGTATTGAAAACATGTGATTGTGGAACTGAAAGTATTTATCAACTCTTCTCCCCCCGCCAAAACCAACCAACCCACCCACCCAGCCCTGTGTGGTGCGAAGTGTTGGCCACACAGTAGCCATTCCCCTGCCCTGGACCCTGTCGGCAACCTCATTCTGTTCTTTCCCTTCATGACCTTGGGTGAGGACAAGTTCACAGACATACGGGGCCATCAGAAAGACACCTGAGGCGAAACTGCCTAGGAGGTGGGGGCCGGGGGGTAGTTTCTCACTAACCCTTGGCCCCCTGGCCTCTTCGTAGACAGTCAGCAAAGGGGGTGAATACTTGTTTAACAAAAAGCTCATTGTTCAGACCAGGTTATGGGGCAGCCCTGGTCCTAATCCTTGTTTCCCCATGTAACCGGACACCTCCATCTCAGAGTTGTAGACAGAGATCAGGGCAGGCCAAGTGCTCCCGGTCCCCGCTAGACAAGAGCCAGCAATGAGAACAAGAATCCTATTTTTCAGGCCAATAGGTGGCCATGAACCTGCCTCACCAAGAGGCAGGCTGGCAAAGGCGGTGCATGGTGATCCGGAAATGCCAGGCTGAGGCCACCGTCACCCTGTGGGTGTGTGTGTGACAGTGACTAATGACCATTCTAGTTCTTATTTTTGTTTCTGAGCCCAGTGGAAGTGTGAGGCCCGTGCTGGGAGGGCCAAGGGAGAAAGGGGCACAGGGAGAGGGAGAGGACCGTGCCCCAACCGGCTCTGGCTTCTGTCAGGATCCGGCCTGAGGGGCACTGGGGCTGCTAGGTGGATGCCACCAAAGAGAAATGATGTCTCGCAAGCAGTTCCTTTCCTGAGGGACTGACGGGTCTTAAAGATCATCTCACAAGAAAGGACTCTGAAGTGAAAAATCAGTGTTTGGGCTGTGTGTACAACCCCTTCTCTTGCAGGAGATTGGGAATCATTCCTCTCATTTTCACTTTTTCTTGTTCCGGAAGCCGGTTCCATTTCCTCCTGCATCTGCAGACCCTGGGCTACTGTGTTTGGGTTTCCAATACTACTGAGCATTCTCAGTTTGTGAAAACTTCTCCCCTTGGAACAAATCCTGGAAGTCTGACATAAATGAGCCCAGACCATCCCTGTCCCTTGAATAGTAGGTTTTGTTCTACTCTGGAATATTCTGCTTGGGGATTAGGGCTTTTTCTACCAGCTGTTTGATTCTTCAGCAAACCACGGCTTTGGCTTCCAGCAGACTGGGAGATGTGCACAGTTGGCAGTTAAGCCTTTTGTCCTGAGAGGTGGGGTAGGTGAGAGGAAGCAGCCTCCCAGCATCGCCCTTTGGGGAGGGAGCCTGGACGCCTGTATTTTTTTTTTCTTTAAAGAGCTAGAAATGTGGAGCCATTAAAGATCCATACTAGATATAATCCATCCACAGTTTTTAAGTACTAAGAAAGGAGTGAAGGCAGGAGCAGAAGAAGGAGGATTGAAACGGCAGAGACCTACTGAATGGAGGGTGTGGGGCAAGTCCAGAGAAGGGGGCCAGGCATTTGCTGGGAACCTACTGTGTACCAAGTTCACTGCTTGACACTCTATGTAAATTATCTAGTTTAATCTTCAGAATAAGCTGAGAGCTTTTATTTGCCTCATTTTAGAAATGAAAAGATTAGGGATCAGAGAGGTTAGAGAACTTGCTCAGGGTTACACAGCTGGTAAGAGACATAACCGGGACTTAAACCCAAGATTTCCTGGCTCCCAGACTCTTTTTCTTTCTAGGAGGAGTTACATATGATTATGAATGTGCTCTCTGGAGTCAAGTCACAGTTTCTGTTCACTAGTGTTGTGGCTTTAGGCAAATTGCTCTCCAAGCCTTAGCTCTCGTGAAGCGGGAACAAAACTAACACCTGTCTCTTGGGCTGTTGTCATGAAAGCACTTTATAGGGTACATAGTAAACACTCATCAGACAAAACTCTATTGGTACTGTGGCTTTTATCATCATTATCGTCATCCCATAGTATGAAGAGACTGTGTTTATTTGGTTTAAATAGAGCAAGGAGAAAGAAAGTTAAATGTGGAGGTTTTCAGAAATATAGAGAGGAGGTCTTTGGAGAAACTCAACAATGTCAGGCCTTTTGACCCTCCCCACCGAGTGTTCTTTGATGGGCCGGTTAGGTGAGGGACCAGGGAGCTGACCTCGCTGTCCCAGAGCTGGCAGGACCAGCTTAAGCCCTGCACAAACCCAGCCCATTCTCCTTCCCTGCCTCCTGCCCTGTTGGACTCCATTCTGCTGCTTATGTGAACCATAGCCACCAGTAGCTCCAGGCTGAGATGCCAGTGCTGAAACCAGCTACCTTCTCCAGCAGGTCACAAACTCCTCTGACAACTGGACTGTCTCCAGCATTGCAGCCAACCAGCACCGCCTGACCCTCACCAGACTTGACCCTGGGAGCTTGTATGAAGTGGAGATGGCAGCTTACAACTGTGCAGGGGAAGGCCAGACAGCCATGGTCACCTTCCGAACTGGTAAGGGTCAGATGTTGCCCCCAGCTTGGGGGTTGTGGGCCTGAGCAAATCCTGCCAGGCTCAGGTGAGAAGCCCTGCTCACCTTGCCCCACTAGTCACCTTGAACTTTATCTTCCTTTCAACTGTTGCTTCACCTTGGTTTGTGAGCCCAGGCTGAGGGTCCCAGCTCTCATGAGGAGAGCCGCCAGCTGGCCTCTCTGCCCTGCTCCCCACCCCACCCCCCCAACACACACGCTAGGGTCAGGCACAATACCATGATTGTTAGGCAGAGCTAGGAATCAGTCCACACAGCCAGTGTCCTATATTATTTGTATCACCCTGCCAGATCCCCACCCCCCTGCAAAGTCTCAGGCAGAAAGAACTGTCTGGAAAGGGACACCTAATCCACACTCTCCCACTCGCTGGTCTCCACCTACTTCCATCCAGGACGGCGGCCCAAACCTGAAATCATGGCCAGCAAGGAGCAGCAGATACAGAGAGACGACCCTGGAGCCAGCCCCCAAAGCAGCAGTCAGCCAGACCACGGCCGCCTCTCTCGTAAGCTCCCCCCCCCCCCCCACTGGCGGCTCAGGGGGGTGGGGCGAGCAGCGGTCAGAACTGGAAACAGGTTCACTCCCTCCCAAGGTTCTTTGTTGCAGGCGGAATGGGGTCTTGTTCTGTGGGTCTGGGAGGCCTTGTGACAGTTTTCCTGGAATCTCCCCAGCCAACCCCATGAGAAAACGTAGATTGGAGTTTTTCAAGTAAAACGTAGTCTGACATGGGGAGGGAGCACTGGCCCTGTGGGTCCAGAGAATACAGAATGGAGAGCAGCTGACTTTCGGTCCTCCGCACTCTGACACTGCAGAAGCATGGCTTCTAGGGGTTCTAGCTGAAGGACTTCTGGGAGAGGGTGACCCAGGTAGCCCTGGAAGATCTGATGTAGCCACCAAAGGGCAAGGGCTGGGAGGAGAAATAGGTCCCAGTCAGGAGCAGGCTGAGTCCAGTCACAGTACATCACCTTATCATGTCCCTCCTCCTGCTTCCCTCCTCCCTCATGTCTGGTTTCCTCTAGCCCCAGAAGCCCCTGACAGGCCCACTATCTCCATGGCCTCTGAGACATCTGTGTATGTGACCTGGATTCCCCGTGGGAATGGTGGCTTCCCAATCCAGTCCTTCCGTGTAGAGTACAAGAAGCTAAAGAAAGTGGGGGACTGGATTCTGGCCACCAGCGCCATCCCTCCTTCCCGGCTCTCGGTGGAGATCACTGGTCTAGAGAAAGGTAGGGGTCTGGCCACTGTCCTACCTGGTCTCCTAGTTGTCCCCCACCACTCGGAGGAGGGTCAGAGCTTTGGAGGCTCTACTCTGTGCTGGTCCTCCACCTGCTATCTTGCTCACATTGGATGCTCTTGGTGGTGTCTCCTCCATCCTACAAGTCCTTCCTTCTCTGTCTTTCCATAGTGGTCCATAGCTATCCCCTCTGGAGCTCCTTTCCAAAAAAGATGGGAGTTCTTGTGTCCTTTGGGAGCTACCCAAAAGACACTACCCTGGGTGTGCTGGGGTGGGTGGGTCAGAAGTGTTTCCCAGCTCCTGGGTTCAAGTGAGCGGCTCTCACCAGGCACCTCCTACAAGTTCCGTGTCAGGGCTCTGAACATGCTGGGGGAGAGCGAGCCCAGTGCCCCTTCCAGGCCATATGTGGTGTCCAGCTATAGTGGCCGCGTGTATGAGAGGCCTGTGGCAGGCCCTTACATCACCTTCACGGATGCTGTCAATGAGACCACCATCATGCTCAAGTGGATGGTAAGTGACCTTGTACAGACTGCAAAGGGGAGATGGGGCTGAGCTTCATGATGACAAGAGTTGGCTGTTGCAGTGGAGGCAGGAAGCAATCACTTTTCTATACTGCCCTTCTTCTAAGACCCCTTCCTGTATTTTTTCACAAAGGCTTCCTGTAAGTGGTCACCTCCCAACTCCCGTGTACCTGGGAATTGAGCCAGACTGACTTATCCTTACAGTACCCAGGCAGGTCAGAGGGGGCTCAGGTCTTTGGAGAAATGTCTGTTCCTTATCTCCAGAAGCTGGGGGACCTTTAGGCTAAATAACAAGTGACCTTCATAGCATTCCCCAGAAAGCCTTGGCGAGTATCATCAGAAGTATTTGCCAGACTCCTGCAGTGAATTTTTAAATCCAGGCTGGGGTAAAATTTCTGTCCACCAGTGGGTCTGCTCACATGAGGACTTCTCTGCTCCATTGTCAACTTGTTTCTTCTCCCTTCCCTATAGTATATTCCAGCAAGTAACAACAACACCCCAATCCATGGATTTTATATCTATTATCGACCCACAGACAGTGACAATGATAGTGACTACAAGAAGGATATGGTGGAAGGTAAGCACTTTGGGGACGCGGTTTTCTCTGTTGGCAAGGGTGTCTAGGTGTTGCTGAAAGTTTAAAACTTGGGCATCTGGGTCCATATCATTGACTCCTGCCATGCGTGGGGTCATCAAGTTCATAAATCCACACACTTCCTTCCCTTGGTGATGGGACCACAGGAACTTGGGTGGCACCTAAAAAATTCCAGTAGTTCTCCTCCACCTCATTCATGGCACCAGCCCAGACACACAACCCCTGTCCAAGCCTGACTGCGATTGCTTCCAAGTGGACTAGGTGGTACACATCACCACGTGTGACTGACTCTCTTGCTGCCTTTTCCAGGGGATAGATACTGGCATTCCATCAGCCACCTGCAGCCAGAGACCTCCTACGACATTAAGATGCAGTGCTTCAACGAAGGAGGAGAGAGTGAGTTCAGCAACGTGATGATCTGTGAAACCAAAGGTGATTCTCTTTAGGCTCTCTACTCTCCCTGCTATTTTTAGCCCACCAGGACAAAGTCACTGCTCCATGTGACATGCTGGTCATATCTTCCCCATGAAGACTCCTTATTGTCCAAATACCCCTAAACTTTGTCATTTTTAACCCTTCTCTTTATTTTCCTGTGCCTCAAGTATGAATTAGGTTGCCATGGTGATGGCTTCAGGGAACTTGGGAATTAACTCACACATGAACTTACGGAATAGAACCTATTCTTAAGGTTAGAGCTTTCTATAAACACTATATTCCTATAAAATTTGGTACTTACATTGATTGGTTTACTTATTTTAATTACAACCCCATGAGTTAGGAAAGAAACTGAGCATCAGGAATTGATGTATCTTGACCAAGGTCCTTTAGCCAGTTAGGGGTATTGAGTACACTCTGGGTCAAGTTTATCTAACTATAAGCCCAGATTCTTTCCTGCACTAAAACATGTTAAACATCTTCACTGAAAAGCTTAATATTTCCACATTGGTCAAGTGTTTAGATACCACCATCTCCATTTTGCAAATACTGCCAAGTGTATAACCCGAGTATATTGCGAAGAACATCATCAAGAGAAGATTACAAAGGAATAGGAACGGAGAGAAGAAAAGAACCCATTTTCCTTATGTGGACAAGATTCTCTTTCTAGCTTTGTGCTCTTTCAGTCAGTTACTCAACAAATACTCAGTGCCTCCTGTGTGCACTCCTAACCTCTTTTGTTGTGCACAGTGAAGGGAGGAGGTAGACACAGGACTTCTGGCTCTGCATGTATCAGGGAACTCACACAGAGTACCCAGGGCAAAGAGAGGCTTCACAAAGGCTTCGCACTGGTCTGGAGGGATTGACTCTTCAGGTGACTGAGAAGGGAGTAACGCGGGGGGCAGGGCAAGCCTGCACACAGCTCCAGGTGGTTGGAGGGTGTGGGAAGGAGGACGAGAGAGAGAGAGAGAGAGAGAGAGAGAGTGCGCTCAGGGAATGGCCAGGGATGGCAGTGGGCACTCTGGTCATTGAGAATTCTGTGGCTGTGAGGTTGAGAAAGCTCAGAGGTATTTCTGCAGGCGTGGGCAGATGGGAGAGAGCGGAGAAGTAAGGTAGAAAGAAGGGACGAGATTGAGTCTCTTAAGTTTATGTATTTATCTTGAGAAAGAGAGAAGAGACAGAGGATCCCAAGAGTTTGGTGTAGGGCTCTAACTCATGAACCGTGAGATCATGAGCTGAGCTGAAATCAAGAGTCGGGTGTTTAACTGAGCTACCCAGCCGCCCCGAGTTTTAGTCTCTTTTGAGGCTGTGTGTAGGACCAGGGGTTGCCAGCATGTCAGGGCTGGGAGAGAATGAAGAGAGTTCAAAGCAAACCATGAGGTGTCCGGCATAATGTGCACATGGGTGATATTGCCATTTATTGAACCGGGGAAGCCAGAAGGAAGCAGAGTCCATGAGAAAGGAACAAGGTAGAACCATTCAGTGACTTCCGGCAGCAGATTCTTCCGAGATGCTGAGAGAGAAGCAGGTCTCCCAGCAGGGGAGGGCCCTGGAGTATTTGGCAGTCACCGGGACACAGGCTGAAGTCATAGGAACAGAACAGAATACAGGATAGAGCCTGGAAGGGATTAGAAACCCTCGCAGATCTAAGAAGACAGAAAAATGTAAGCAGCAGCCTTCGGAGAGGTAGCGGGAAGTCACTGCCTGTGCTGTGGGAGAACCCAGGGGGAAGACGGCTCTGAAAGGGAGTTCTCAGGGTCAGGCACACCCTGACAATAGCACAACACCGTGGAGGAGTCACCATCTTGTCACTGAGTTGGTGTTTCCCAGCTACCGGCTGTGCTAGAGTCCCTCCATCTCCTTGCTCTAGGCCCAGGCTCAGACTTGGCACTTTGCATCCCTTAATCTGCCCAGGAATAGCAAAACCATGGGTAGGACCTTCCATTCCCAGTTCTTTTGCTGGTTTCATGCATCCTGTTTTTAGATTTTCTTCCAAAAGTTCACCAGCTGTTCTTTGAGAAAAGCCCTATACCTTTTCGGCCCAGAAGACCCATTCTGAGACCAGTGTTTGGGTTGTATTTTGAAGTAGAAGGTTCAGATGCCTTCTGCAGTAACAAATTTCCCATCAGAGGCCAGTTTCATGCTGAGCTTGGATACCACACTCATCTAATACAGAGTTTTGAGGCCCTGCCTTGTGAGTTTGACCCCATTTCCCACACCCACGGAATCAGGTCTGTTGATGTTTCCTGTTTGTTGTGAGAGAAATGTGAAGGAATTGATGCTGAAGTGTCTTGTTCACAATTACAGCCCGGAAGTCTTCTGGTCATCCTGGTCGGCTCCCACCCCCGACTCTGGCCCCACCTCAGCTGCCACCCCCTGAAACCATAGAACGGCCAGTGGGCACCGGGGCCATGGTGGCACGCTCCAGCGACCTGCCCTACCTGATTGTTGGGGTCGTCCTGGGCTCTGTCGTCCTCATCATCGTCGCCTTCATCCCCTTCTGTTTGTGGAGGGCCTGGTCTAAGCAAAGTGAGTGACCCCCTCAGCACCAAGGGGAAGGAGCCTGGGGAGGGGAGGAGGGGAGGAGGGGGCCTCCCAAGAGGCCAAGGAGGCCTCCACCCAGGGCAGGTTGGAGATGCCCTGCTTCACATGCACTAGAGCATAAGCTCCTGGGTCCCCCACAGAGCTCGGAGAGATAAGAATACATCAAGCCTGGGCCCTTTCCTCCCAGCTCATGGACCCTGGTGGATGGAAAGTAGGACGTGGAAAGTGGTCTGTCCCCTCTTTTCTGGAACTCAGTACTTGTCTGGCTTCAACTCCTTTTAAATTCTGAAGCTGCTGTTCTGACCACTTGCTCATGTTGAAAATGCATCCCACACTTTCCCTGCCCCCTCTCTCGGTCTGTAGATGCCTTGAGCTTTCCCTCTTGTCCTGTTGCTAATTTCTGCTTCAAATGACAACACATGGGGCCAGCTTGTCTCATTCAAACATTGCTTCTTCTGTTGGCTCACCGCTTCCTTCCCCAAACCTGTGCCCCTCTATCTCCTCACCTTTCTCCCCAATGAAGAAAAGAATCTAGATGTTAGGAGAAATGGGTGACTGGAAGAATATGTTCTGAGAGAAAATATTTTCATCCCTATATGGTCAGAAATTTTCTGAGATTTCTATGGTATTGGAGGCTGCCTTGAGCTTCCTTGGCCTAAGCATACCTCTGTCCTTCCAGAACATACAACAGACCTGGGTTTTCCTCGAAGGGCCCTTCTGTCCTCCTCCTGCCAATACACTATGGTACCACTGGGAGGACTCCCAGGCCACCGAGCCAGTGGGCAGCCCTACCTCAGTGGCACCAGTGGACAGGCCTGTGCCAATGGGATCCATGTGAACAGGGGCTGCCCTGCCGCTGCCATGGGCTACCCAGGCCTGAAACCTCAGCAACACTGCCCAGGGGCGCTTCGGCAGGTAACGTAGTCCTGGGAACGCAGACAAACAGGTGCGGGCCCACATGGGGGGCGTTGGGGGGGCGCTGCTTCCTGGGGCTCCCTCCCTCCTAGCCTTTAATCCTGGGCTGCTGTGTCTGGCTTTCTTTAGTCAGGAGCAGTTCATTCTGTTGAACACGGAACAGGAAAGTTACTCGGACTGTGATGTGACCTTTTCGTTACTCTTTCTTTTGAGCAGCGGGATGACCCCAACAGCCTGCTGAAGCAGACCGTTCTTGGCACTGGATATGACCCCCCCAGTCACCAGATTCCTAGGTAACTGGGCCTTCCCATCCCTGCCTTCCCCTCAAACCCAACCTCAGTCACTGAGAGGAGACGGGGGACCCACATCTGACAACCTGCTCAGCTGGACTCTTCTCAAGGTGTTGTGTTTGCAGTTATAATGCCCTTTCTGCTCTGAGGCATAGGTTGGCCTCCAGAAATCTGTCCTTCACTTGGCAGGCCAGAGTTGCACACATGGAGTTGGCTCTGTCCCCAGGCCTCTGGACACCTGACTGCATGTCCTCTCATGCACTCAGGACTTGCATGGAATAAAATGGAAATAGACTAGAATTACCCAGAGAAGTTGTGATATGACAACATCTTCATGTTCAAAGGGCACTAGTCCCTGCCCCATCTGAGCCCTGACCAGCCTCAGACAGGGCAGCAGCCAGGCACTGGGAATAAAGGCCCACTCCACCCCCACCTCACCTCTCCATCTGGTCTCGTGCCTGCAGGGGTCCCAAGTCTAGCCCAGAGGATGGCTCTTTCTTATATACACTGCCTGATGACTCCACTCACCAGCTGCTCCAGCCCCACCAAGACTGTCACCACCTCCAGGAGCAGCCCGCCCCCACAGGCCAGTCAGGCATGAGGAGCGTACCCCAGCGTCCTGGGCTGGAAGCAACGTGGGACCCTCTTTTTCACCAAGGTTGGCGCCAGGGGCAGGGCTGGAAATTGACGAGGTTGGGAATGACCTGAGGGAGGCAGGCGTCCACAACCCAGAAGTGTCCTAGAGAGGTGGCCTGAAGTAGAGTCATCCACAGTTTTTCTGTGGGGGAGACACGGCCCCACAGATCCATGCGGATGAACCAGCTGGGTCCACGTCCATCTTGGCAAGCTGTGTCCTCAAAGGCCGAGAAGAGAACACGCTCCCATTTCAGAGAAAGAAGCCCTTTCCGTCTTGGCGTTTCACGACCATTCACAAATTCCAGCTGCCTCTCCTCACACCAAGAGGCATTCCCTAATCACCCCAAATACCTTGCCCTGTTGGGTCTTGTCTCTTAATTAAGGAATGAGATTATATCAGTCATTAGGAAGCCGAGTTCTCACATCATCATAACTCTGCTTCCACAGAACTTTTCCTCCACGAGCCTCCATGCATGACCCCTGTCCTACCATCTTCCCTCGTGCCAGGCTCTTGGGAATCAGCGCACGCTGGTTGCAGTGAGGCTGGTTCCGTTGGCTAACGTTTCTTAGCTTCCATGGTAGGAATGGTCCGTTCGCATGCAGTTCCTAGACACCGTCTCTGGGAGATCAAATTCTAAGACCGGCATCATCAAAACTGGACACCATCTGGGGTGGGATTATGCCCAGAAATCCTACCATACAGGTAGACTAGCCACTTGAATCTGGAAAGAACAGGGCTCTCTCCCACATTTCATGGCTCAGCTGACTTCATCCACCCCAGGTTACAGGCTAAGTAGTCGAGAGTCTCTGTGGTCCCACCACTGAAATGTGTAGGTGGGACATGGGCAACAAGTGGCCCACCCCATGTCTCTGAGACCTTAGAGGGAGCATAAATGTCACTGTCACAGTTGTTTCTGTCTTTCTCTTAGGGCTAGTATAACCAACTCCCATCACAGAGAGAGACTGACCCAGTACCAGTGAGCACTGATTCCTGGTCAGTCTGGATTTTAATGTTTCCCACTTTTCTCTCCCCTCAGGGCCCCCGTGCTGCTTGGGCCTTGTCCCAGTTGAAGAGGTGGACAGTCCTAACTCCTGCCAAGTGGGTGGAGGAGACTGGTGTTCCCAGCACCCCAAAGGAGCCTACACAGGGCAGGAGCTCGGGATACGGCTCTCCCCCAGCCCACCATTGCATGTATCTTTTGAAACACCACCTCCTACAATTTAGGCAGAAACCAATAGCCCAGAAAGACTATATATTGTTTTTAAAAAGAGACAGAAAATTGGTATTTATTTTTCTATAATAGTCATATTTATATATTTATGCACTTGTAAATAAATGTATATGTGTTTTTATACTTCTGGAGAGATGTAGGGAATCCTACCCATTGAGGTATGAGAAGGGAATCAAAGAAGCCCCAATACAGGATTCAACCAGGAAAGAGTAACATAGACTGAGAAGGCAGCCCTTCCCCAGAGCCTCTGTCACTGCCCAGGAGGCTGCAGAAGGCCCCCAGAGAAGCTTGCGGAAGGAAGAATCTTAGCACACTGTTCGTGACAACGATGAAGGAAAAGCAAGGGCCCCGCTATCACAGGCTAGAGACACTCGTGAAGACGGCTGGAGCTGGTACTACAGGAGATGTTTTCAGAAGATGCCCACGAGAATGGACTAAGATGTGTATAGTCCTACAAGCATTAACAGACCTTCCAGAATCAATCTGTGGCAGCATATCTCTATAAAAACAAACACTGTAACTTCTAAATAAATGTTTAGTCTTCCCTGTACCGCTCAGCTTGGTCACATATGAGTCAGCATCCTCTTTAAACATTAGGATACGCTTTTTGAATATTTGAAGAAAACCTCTACTCGTGACATTTTTAGCTCTGTCAAGACAGAGCCGAGATCTGGAAGAGGTAGGAGACGTTTCATTTTTTGTCTTTTAAAATGCTGTGTCAGTAAGTGTTTCGTCCAAGAGGGAAATTGTGTGAAGGAGGCAAGGAGAAGCAGATTCGCAGTCTCTTACTGACTGGACTCGAGGGGAGGCTTTAGTCTTATCGGAGGAATGAAACTTCTCTTTTCTCTATAGATAACGCATGGAAGACTACTTTCTCCAAAATACCATTTAGTTAAGTGCTAGACTGCACATGCACGCGTGGTGCCTGATAAGATCCGCTTTCCTTCTTTCCTACAATAGACCAACATTGCCAGAGGAGTTGATTTTTAAACAACCAGGGAGTCAAGATTTACTTCTGTACAACCCTAGGACCAACCTTGATACGTGCAACTGGCACTAGATGGGGGCTGAAGCTTTGCAGTGAAAGCGCTAGCACTCCCATTGTTCTCGTGAGGGAAAAGTATTTTTTAGATTGAAGGTAAGTTACAGATGAAATGCTGCTTGAGACACTTAATCTGGTTAAGAGTCCCAGAGCCAGACTCCCCACGCTCTAGGAGATGCCAGAGAGAGAGAGACAAGATTCTAGGACAAGCGCACCCTCTGCTGGCCGGAAGAAATAGTGCGCCTGCTCTTAGCTTCCATGCTTTTTCCATCCAATAGCTAAATTTTAGGATAAAGAGCTCTCATAGAGATGCAACATGATCTTCTGAAAAGCTGTATTTAAAAAATATTTTAAGAAACAAAGTGAAGGCCTATAAGGAACATGGAAATGATAGAAGAACTAGCATGTAAGTTCAGCCACAACCTTGCACTGAGGATGGAGAAGTCACTTCCCAGAGTGGGACAGAGCCCGTGCTCTCCATCTTTACTCAATCCAGGGCCTCTCAGATCTGGACTGTAACTCACCTCCTAGCTTAGTGGCTTAATTTTTTTTCTCTCCTTGATGATTCCAAATAGCTGTCAAAGTGAATTTTGGTGAACTTTGTGGAAGTGATACATAAAATTGCTTTCTACGCAGCCCTGGAACCATAACAATACTGAATGACTTTAGCTCCCCAAAAAAGTCCTAGGAAAGAAAAAACACTTCCAAGGCACATTAAATGAGATAAATATGTGTATTTACCTCAGCCAGCTGCAGGAAAAGAGGAAAGGCTGTGGGGCCTCTAAATTGTAGCCTAGAAAATGAAGTAGCTTATAAAATACACTGAAATTCAATATCTATTTCTTCAGGTTATTATAGTGCCTTTTAGAAGTCTGATTCGGCCCACAAAGGCTGTATAATTTACTAAAGGAGGAGTAAGATCTAGAAGGCAGGCGCTGGTAGGGGTGCAGAGCCCCGCCCAGGGCCGACAGGCCTCTCCAGGCATGGCCGTCCTCTGTGACAAGACAGCCAGACTGAGCAGCAGTGGGTAACTGTGATGGATGGGCTGCGCTCCATAGCTGCTTTTTCTCCCAGTTTTGGTTTGTGATGGTACAATGGACGAGGGTTCAAAACTGCCAAGTTACATTAGCAGTTGACCCACAGGTGACTCAGTGTGGACAGATTTTGGCCTCACAGAAATAAGGCAGCCTTTTCTGAGACAGAGGCAGAGGCAGAGAACCGTTTGATCAGGGAAGCAGGAGTGAATGGAAAGTTATTCGCCCACAGCTGAAGCTGAACTTCCCAAAGACTCCGATGCTATACGTAACTATAGATTCAAGACTGAGTCTGGAGTCAAGTAGAAATGAAACTAAAGCTAGCTATAGGTCTTGTCCAATTCAAAATAAAAACTGAGTGTTAACTATACTGCCTACTGGATAAAAGCCTGAATATTGTGGACTTAGTGATGGTTTAGTCCAGTTTGATTTGGGAAAAATGGTAACGATCCTGGTTGGTTTTACAGAGTCAAAAAAGTCATGGAGTCTTTGCCATGGCTCTCCCACAGACTCTAAAGTCATTCTTGCTGCAGTTAGAATCACAGAACTTCAGAATGGGAAAGAGACTTAGAGCTTATCCAAATCCTTCATTTGTTGGATAATAAAATGAGGCCCAGGAAATTACGTAACTTCCCCTGGCCCTCACTACCACCTAGGGCATGGCGTCTCCTCGGAGACCAAGCACTTGATCCAGGCAGTTGCTCATTGTGGTAGCTGGGTGAGGAGCGGAAGCCCGCAGCCAGACAGCCAAGCGAGTGAGGCTGGAAGGAGCCCTGCCTCCCCAGCCAAGCTTCAGATGGCTGCGGCCCCAACTCACAGCTTGACCGTAACCTCTTGAGGGACTCCATGCCCAAAACAGCCCGCTCAGCAGCTCCCAGATTCCTGACCCTCAGAAACTGGGTGAGATAAGCAGTTTTAAGCAATGTCTGGGGGAGAAATTTTCATGCAGCAGTAAACAGGTAAAACCCTCACGAGTAGCACTTTTTAAACACTTGAAAGGCGCACACAGTTTAGGGCACACAGCAGAGAAAATGATGGAAGGTGCTCTCCAGTAGATAAGCTACTACACCACAGACAACAAGCACAGACTATTCGCGTCTCTTAAATAGGAACATGAAAGAATCTTTGAAAGGAAAGGAGTCCTATCTAATTTGGGAGACAGATCAGGCTAGTCGCAGGTTAGGAAGATTTGATGTTGCTGATGCACCTGCATGGATGCAATACTGCCTTCCTCACTGTTCCTTCTCTGTGACCAACTTCTATTCTGGGACAGTTCAATGGAATAGCTCATTAACATGGACCCACAGAACACTGGATCTAAAGTGCTATGTTCTCCCTCTTATTAATGGGAATCCAAATATCACATCATTCTTAGATGGGTACAGCCATGAATTCCCATGACCACTTACCCCCAAACGGAAAAGGACACTCTCAAATTAGTTCAGAACATTATGCACAATCAAAAGTGATTGTTAGAGATGGTCTCTCAGCGTTATGTAATCATTCCTTACTTCTGGATCTACATCAGAAATAGGAAAAATGGCATAGGACATAAGAAGCTACTGGGCATACCTAGAATAAATACTGTTAGAGCTGCAAACATCTACAGAGAAAAGCCGCCTTGACCATTTTGCAAAACCCACTCTTCTCCATTCAGAGCTGAGGAGTTTGCTGACGCGAGGGGTGATTCAGGAAGCTGGGCAGTCTCCTGCTTCCTGCCAATCCAAAGGGATCTGTTCTGTCTGTCTGCATTTCCTGCATCCTGAGCTCCCAAATAACTGCTCTGTGAAGTTAACAATGTCAGAATCCTAATTTGCATTTCTTATGCTAAAATACTGTTGGCAGAATAGTTTGTGCTTTTCTTTTTTCATCCTCTCAGAGAATACTTAACATCAGAGTTTATTTTCCAAGGATTGAAAAACACAGATTTTCTCACAAATTGCTAGTTTTTCCTTGCTGATGGCTAAAAATTCAGATAACCAAATTTCCCAAAACAGGATATGTCGCAGATGCTGAGATACAGCCTTCTCTGAGGCTGCATATTCAATCCAGTAGTTTCCAAACAGATCTAAAATGGTTCAGTTCCATGGGAAATAAGATGTTGGCTGCGGTCATCTGTGCTAAGCTAACCAAATTGGAGAAAAATTACTAATACTATATAACTGGCTCTGGTCTTAGACTTTTAGATAAGACTTAAAAATAATAGGACTGCTGCAGGCAGCAAGGAACTTCTCTGGTAAGGTGTAGGTCAGAAATCTGGGATGTATTGGAGAAAAAAGCAAACTCAAAGGCCCATGGGCTTCATCTCCTTCTCTTGTGGAGGCTGAATGGGTGGGAGGATAAGACCACCTTTCCTACGCAAAAGAGCGATCTCTTCCTTTAAGGCCAAGATCCTTTCTGCCTGGACTTGGATCAGTTCAGTGACCTTCTTTCTTGCCACAATGTCTGCTTTCCGAGGGCCCTGGAAGGCATTGCCCTGTTGAAAGAAAACACCTCCCTGCTTTAAGCATCATTTGGAGTGTGAAAAATTCCCCATCCTAATGTTAGTAGTGCAGACCCTACCGTCCATTTAAACACCATTGCTCCTTTATTTAAGGGGCCTTCAAGTCCTCCACTGAAATTCCACCATTAGAAATGTGTTTCTTTGGCCTAATGAGTAACTGTTAAAATGCAAGTCCCATTAAGCTAGCTATCCATCATTCCTACTGAGGAGGGCTCAGCACTGCAACCATGAAAGACAAGGCACTTCCTTTTTTTTATACAGCCTATATTTTGGTTTCCAAAAAGGAAATCTCTATTTCCTCATCTGACTCCTCCCCTTGTCCAGCCAACTCCTGCTCATGCTTCAGACATCACTTTTAGGGAGGCCTTTATCCTGTGGACTAGATAAAGACTTCTTGGTCTATGTTCTTTCAGAACATCCCTTATATATCATTGTGACTATGACATTGAACCTTCTGAAACTTCTATTTGAGACTCCTTTTTTAGGATTCAAAAAGTAGCGGTTTCATATGGTTCAACCTAAATGCCTGTTTGATGCCTGTCTTGCAAGATCCTGTGCCTGTAAGAGAGAAGGCCGGCGGGCCTCGATCTGACTACCCACCACCCGTCCCAGAGTTTGTTATAGAAGTATGGGCTCAATAGACTTTGAAGGCACATTAAAGGGAGGAAGATAGCAATTCTCTAGTGTCCACTCTGTGCCCAGTGCTTTCCATGTGCTAGCTCATGTACCCCTCACAACTCTGAACAAGCTGTTATTCCAGTTCACAGATATGGACACTAGACCAAGAGATCCATTAAACTGGGCCTTGTCACTATATTCCTAAGGATTTGAAGCAGGGTGAGAACTGGGTTACCGGAAGCCAAAAGCCCATGCTTTGTCCATTACCTCTACAGACTCCCTTCATAGCTAAGTGGGGGTTACTGTTACCCAATACCTTCTGCCTCGTCTCCCCTGCCCACCTTTACTCTATGGGCTATAAAAGCTAAATATGCCTTCCCCAGTTTCTCTTCCATCTAGGGGTGGCCACATGGATATAAGCAGAAAACGCTTTCTTAGTGAAAGGGACCCGAAAGGCTGACATTTGCATTCGGACACGAAGCTTTGAGCTGAGGCAGCCATCATGTGACTTTGAAGGAAACTTCAAAGAATCACAAGGAATCAGAGGTATTGGCCCTGGTGTTACAGATCCACTAAGCCTAAAACCCTCAGATGTCTTCTCCAAACTTCTTGTTAAGTGAGGAAAAGAGCCCCTATTTTCAGCTACTCTCCATGAGGGCTTTGGGCCACTTGTAGCTAACCTTATGCACCAGCTCATGCTGTCCTCACTCCTGGTGTTACCCCACCTAGTCACTTTGAAGTCACCTTAACATTCCCTCATTTTCCTCACTGTATCCACTCAAAGTATGGCTATTCTTACTTTGAAATGTCCTCTGACACTTTTTTGTTCTTGCCATCTATATATCCCAATTCATGCCTAGATTGTTGGAAGAATGATAGCGATGAAGTCAACTTTGGAGGTGGACAGTCCTTGGTTTAAAAACTAAGCACCATGCAACAACAAAAAAGCAAACCAAGAAATTAAGCACCATGCATTAGCTCTGAGCTAGTTACTTAACTAGTCTGAGCTTAGGAAAGTAATATTTTGAGAGTAGTAGTATGAGACAGCTTATGTAAACAGAATGTACATTTACATGTACAATGTATTACTTTATTGCTGTATGTATGCCTATGTGTAAAAATATGTATATAAAGATATGTATATGCTATGTAAAGAGACATATACTATTAATTTCCTTTCCCATTCAACCAATCTTCTACTCAAACTCTTCAAACTCTTTTCTGTCCAACATGTCTAGACTTATCAAAGCACATAAAGTCAACAAAATGTTTATGACTGCTTATTCTGTGAAGGTCTTGTTTAGGCATTAACCTTCTGGAACACTATCTTGTTCTTCACTCAAGGGCGTGGCTCAGATTCCAGTCATCCTCTCATACTGAATCTCCAATTATTAGCCTCCCAAGTCCTCTTACTCATTCTTTCTTCTAGATTTGTGCTTGGACCAGTGATTCTTAAACTCTAGCCTGCATCAGAATCATCTAGAAGACTTGTTAATGTAGTTGGCTGGGCGCCTCCCCCAATGCTGCTGATTCAGTAGATCTGCAGATGGGGCCCAAGAATCTGCAATTGTAGCAAATTCCCCAGGTGATGTTTACACTGTTCTTCAGGGAAACACACTTAGAGAACCCTTGGCTTAAACCATTTCCAGTATGCTTAAAGAAAACAAAACAAAGAAAACCAAGAGAAACAATGGGCATTTTTGCAGATGCTATTATAAGAATATGACATATATATTAAAATATGTCCTATGGGTCACCTGGGTGGCTCAGTCAGTTAAGTGTCTGACTCTTGGTTTCAGCTCAGGTTATGATCTCATGATTGGTGAGTTCCAGCCCCACATCAGGCTCCATGCTGACAGTGCAGAGCCTGCTTGGGATTCTCTTTCTCTCTCTGCCCCTCCCCACCTCAAAATGAATAAAAAAACTTTAAAAAATAAAAAGCATTTAAAAAATCAAAATATGTCATGTATGTGTTAGGTTGCTAGAGGGTACCTCACCTAGGTGAACCTTGAATCAGGTGAACCTGTATTAAATAAGAGTTATCTACCATATACTATGTATTATGTCAGGCTGAATAAGAATTATGTAAGAACAAGGTGAAAGCCATACAAAGTAATAAGTGTTTTAATAAGGTAATGAGAGATCCTACAATTAAAGATACCCACTTTAAATCAAATGAAATAAATATTGGAAATGGGTATTTAACACCAAATTTAGGGATTATATTGGTGTCATTTGTACCTAAATCTCATCTCACCAGGGCCAAGGTAAACCCCATAGGTTAATACATATGTAAATTCATGGCACCCAAATGGCATACAATAAAGCCAGTCCCTCAGACTCACTTATATAGTAGGTACCAGCAACTTCATGTCCTCCGGGACCCAGGTGGGCTGGACCTGGTCTTAAGATCAAAATTTGTTTAAATTCCAGTACTTGATAGTCTTGTGAATAGTTACCTTTATAGAGTTTCCCCAACTCTGATAAAGGGTCTGAAAAGAAGTAACATACCTGCTGGTTCTGTAGTGTATTCAATCGAGAATCAAGTTTCTTCTTTTCGGTACATAAATCATTCATCTGATGAAGCTTTTTGGTGTGTTCCTTTGTCTTCATCATCAGCTCCCATCGTACTTGAGCAATCTTTTCCTGCCAGGGCAGGAAGATGCAAAATGGATTAAGTGAATAAGAGATGAATTAGAAAAATGCATGTCCAGATTTGATCAAAACCATTCAACAAACATGCATATGGAAAAATTTAATCAGAAATCAATATTAAGATGCAACCTGGGCCAACTGCCTTGTCTCTGGTTTGATTAGGGAAAAGCAGAATGTAGGTATGCTCAAGGATCAAAATAGGTAAAAATAAGATAGATACCGATTTATTGTTGAAGAATGAAATGAGTGTGCATACTGAATGCTGCTATTCATTATTTAAAAGGAAGAACATTAATTGAAACAGCAAGCTCTCATATATTGTTCTTTTCCCAGTCTCGGCCCATGATCCTCAAGGTAGCCAGCTTGAATGGCCATAGGTCTCCTAATGGCTTTCTTTGTTCTCTTACTGCTTCAAAAAATTATTTTAGGTTGCCCCTATTATCTCCGGCATTCCCCTGAAAGGAACCAGTCCCATTGACATGAACGCTCCAGTAATTTGCTTCTTCAAAGCATTGTGGTGAATCTTGGATAGCAAAGATGAGACAAGATAGCACTAGGAACCTCTTCTCCTACCCTGTCTACGGATGAGGTAAAACTGGAAACTGGAGAAGTCACAGTGATCTGGGGACTTGCAAAGTTTTTATAAAAGCTCCTGTGTTTGAATCTGGCTATAACTGGGGCACTGCCTCATCTCATAGCTCAGGCAACAATGTAGGCATTAACATCTTCTAAGATCCTACCAGCTAAATAGTCCATACCTGGTTATAGAATTTATTACTTAGAGATGTTTTCTAATTTCCAGATACTAAAAGCATGCAAAAGCAATAGGGAATAATATAATTGGGACCCTCAGAGCAGAGCAGTTCCATCTCTAACACTGCTAGAACATTTATTTATACATTAATGTAGACCTCAAAGTGGCATCTTTGTAATCATCCATGCTATTTTGTCATCGTATGTCCATGTACTTAAGACCCCAAAACCCAGTGCTGGTGCTTTCACTAGCACAAGATAGGCAAGTCCCTTAAACTAAATGAATGGTAAGGATGCAAGACAGGCTTAATATCATGGGGGAGCCAAGTGGGGCTCACAGAATCATCTCTGGCTGCACAGATGTTTCATGGGAACCACTGACAGCATTTCTTGCCTCAACCCAAGTTCGACCAAGTTGGGTCACCTGTCCTCCCATCCATTACCTCCCACATCTTCATTTCCTTTGCATTTGATAGCTCCTTTCGAAGTTTTTTGATCTTTAGCTCTTCAAGCGTTGTATTCACAGAAAGTGTCTGAAGGGCTTCTAGGTCTATCACACGGCCAAACTTGCTGATCATTAGCTGACGGACCGTATCTTCCATTTCTAAAAGAAGACATCACTGTCTTAGGTTGTTCAGTAGTTCCATGGTTATTAAATGAACAATACCAGTAACAACAACATTCTATAGAACAACTTTTGCAAGAGGATGGTAAAGGATTTTATGTTACCAGTTGATTTTTCCTGTGACTCTATCTGCTCCTTTGCTCACCTACAATGCCCATTCCTGTGTTTGCACCTACTTGAAAATCCTGTGTAAAGTAGACTCCGCTTTACCCACTGGCTTACATGCTATGAGGTGTCCCTCCGCAGACTGTTAATGGGCCCCAACTAGACTAGGGATGCTTCAGATTTTTTTTTTAATTACTGATCTCTATAGCATCTAGTGTTAGGAACAGAGCAGGCACTTAGAAGAAAAGTTCCATCCTACTCCAAGTAAAAATTAAAGTCACTGCAGTGGTTCATGAGGCCTTACAAGGTCTGTCCTGCCCCTGTGATCTCTCCCCACCTCCTGCCCTATACTTCTCTCCTCATTAACTGCAGACACACTGGCCTCCTGTTTGCTTCTCAAACATTCCAGGCTCACTCCTTCTCAGTTCCCACTGACTGAAATGCTCTTCCCAAATAACCACATGGCTCCCTCTCCCCAGCGCATTTTCTGAAAGCAAGTTGTGAGATGGGTAAAAGGCTCATTTCCAATACACTCAGTCCTGAAGTGGTAACCAAGAGCAGGTCTTCATCCTCTAACCAGGGAAAACCACACCTTACCAGGTAAGCCATGTTTCCAGGGAGCAGTTCCTGGCCCCTACTCACCTGAGCACTCTCCTTTCAATTCCTTCTTAATTTCTCTTCTTAGCAATGATTTCCATCTAACATGCAATATATTTTACTTTTGTTTACTGCCTTTTCTCAACATGAGAACACTGGAACATCTGGAGAAAATTCCATTTGTGGGGTCTGAGCTCCCCCAGAAAATAAAATCTTGTAACAAGACTTTCTCAATCACCAGACTGTCCCCTAAGTCTGAAGGCTCGAAAGTATAATGAGATGATACAATTCTGCTACAGTGCAGAAGTTTGTATTCTGGTATCATTGTTATGACTGAATATAATGGTGTAACCACGGCTGCCATTGTGCCCTATCCAGGGAGGGGTTATTCACTTCTATGTGAGTAGGGTTCCCAGTGACTTGTGTAATGTGGTCATGATAATCAGTGATACAAAAATTAAGGTTAGAACATTTGCACATGTGTGCTTGCCTGTGGCTGCCTGCTTTGCCTCTCAGTAAGAACTTTCACTCCCTTCAGCTAATGCCCTTTCTCAGGACAGCCTCATGTACTAGGACACGGACTCTGGTCCTTGCCATTCTCTCTGTGGAACCAGCCTATGCCTTTCTCCTACTCAGGTCAGCTAGTGTTCACTAGAGACATAAAGCCTTCTGGAATATTTACCACATGAATTCCCCATGGCTTAGAGCTGTGTCATCCTTGGAATGGAGTGAATGAACTTACCTCTTCCCATCACCATGTTCTAGACTCCCCTCTTCTTGTCCATGGGTCTGGGAGGAAAGAAGGCAACAACAAGCCAACTGTGGTGTTTCTCATCACTGCTAAGCCTTTGCTTGCTGGCTTACAGAAAAGGAACCCATTCCTAGTTCTACTTTCAGATTCAGATCAGTCTTTAACCAGACTCACAACTTGCTTTTCAGAAAATGGGCCGGGGGATGGGTGAGAGAAGAACTGAAAGTTGCTGAAAAACCTTATATCACACAGATTATTCCCTTTTATTTCCATTCACATTCTGAAAATTTGAATACCTCATTTCATCTTCACACATTTTCCCAAACTGAGAGTTACCCAAAGGGAAACAAGCTTCTTTCCTTGTTTTTATACTAGCTTATTCCTTGGTTTGATGAATAGCACTTTCAAATATAAACAATATTCATGAGCTACAGAAGCCAGAGGAATGTGAAGTACATGAGAAGGCCTACACCTAAGAAAACTCTGTGTCTCAAATAAGTGTTATTTAAACCTGGAGTCTTAATGTGTATTTTTTTTAAATTTTATAATCCAGCCACCCATGAAGGCAGAACCATCAACATTCATTGGAAACTGGCCTCTACAAATCCAAGCAACTTGGATTGGTTGACCAGTTGACCACCATAGTCTTCCCATTTTTTCTTTTTCAAATTAAAAAATATAAATATAGTTCAAATGTGGTAAAATACACAACAGAAAAATGTATCATTTTAATCATTTTCAACTGTACAGTTCTGTGGCATTAAAGTAGTAAAGTATTGGCAATATTGTTATTTTTAAAGTTGAAAAATTCACAACTTACACTCATGTTCCATAGATCAAATACTACAAAAAGTATTTTTTAAAGGATAGTACTCTTTATACTGTACATCTTATAGTAACCACCTTAACTCCAGATAGATTAAAAATGCAAATATGAAGAACACTAGTAATAGAGGAAACCGTAGACAAAATATCTTTATGATCACAAAACAGGAAAGGATTTCTTAAGACCTACACATAGACACAATGCAAAAAAAAAAAATGTGATAACATTAACTATATTAAGATTTTAAATGTCTATATCCCAAAAAAGATACATTAAACAAAGTAAAAAAATCAACTCACAAACTAGAAGAAATTTGAAATGCACTTAATGGACAAAGACAGAATACAGAAAGAACTCCCCAAAATCAATAAGAAAACAAGAAATAGAAGTAAAAAATAGGCGAAGTATATAACAGACAATTTACAGAAAAGGAAACACAAATAAATGGCAATAAATGTATGCAAAGATGTTCAACCTCACCAGAATCCAGGAAACATGAATAAAAACCATAGTGAAACACAATTTAACATCCACAAGGCTGGCAAAAAAATATTAACACTTGACAGCATCAAATGTTCCTGAGAATATAGAGTCTAGACAATTCTCACACAGTGCTGGGGAAGAGGAGAGAGGCAGGAGTGAGATAAAATGGTACAACCACCCTAGAGGGCAACTTGGCAATATACAGGAGAGCTGAAAATGCATAATCCCCCTACAAACCAGAGACCCCGGTCCTGGGGATTCACCTTCTCACATGGGCAGGGAGAGGTGTACAAGAAGGTTTACTCTAACTCCGTAATCACAAAAAATAGATATACCCTAAATATCCATCGACAGAAGATCGAAGAAATAAATTCTTTCCCAGTCCTATAATGGAATATGGTAGCAGCAGTTAAAGTGAATAAATTATCTATAACAATACGGATACCTCTCAAAAATTGGTTTCATCAAGTGAACTGAAAAACGATATGAACAATATAGTACAGTTATAAACATGCACAAGATTCCATATATTATGTGTGGATACATAGATACGCATGCGTACTTACCTGCCAGTTGACCCTGGGGAAGGGGATAGCAGATAATATCGGAAAGAGAAGGGGATTAAGTTGTCCCTTCCTTCCACGTTTTAATTTCTTAAGCTTGGTTGTTAGCACACAGTTACCATGTTACTCTATATTTCATCATGCAAAAAACCTTTTAAACTTAAGAGAAACAGTTTCTATGAGAAAAGACTCATTCTTTTAAAACAAGAGGGGGACGCTTCAGTGATAGGAGGAGAGATGGCAGCTAGGAAGACGAGAAGGTGTTTCCTTGCTCTCAGTGGTTCTGATTCTGTGATTATTACTGTTTTCAGAGTTGGAGATGGTCACTTAATAGTTCCTTCTCTTATCAATAGATAGTGCTGGATAAACCATGGGTTTAGTTACTCACTGCTTATAGTTTTTGCCATCTCTCTCTTTTCTCGGATAAGCTGTTTACGCCTCTCCCGGCATTCTTTGTTGAGTTTTTGCTGCTTGGAATTTTCCTCATGAAGCTGTCTGATTCGCTCTTGCAGCCGTCCCAAGGAATGGTTAGAAAAGACCAAGGTTCCCGAAAGATCATTAGGTATTTCTCCAAACACTATATGCTCTATCTATCAAACAAACAAAAACAAAACAAAAACAAAGACCGAATGAAATGTAAGATCACAGAAAGCACTTCCTTCTCTGTCCCTTGTTTTAGGTCATTGCCTTTCGACTTCTATCATTCCCACTACTGAGTAAAGGAAGGCAGGAAGTTGCCTTCAGATAGTAAGCCACATTATGTCCCTTTAGAGACAGCAAATCTTCCCACAGACTATGCCTAATGTCTACTGCATAACCAAGGAACAAGCATTTCAGGGTGGGGATATTAGACAAATTGCTTTATATGGCTAATCCAGTTTGGGTCAGGTTACACAAAATATATGTGAGGCTGATCTAAGGCTTCCCTTCTAAAATACAGCTTTCCCTCTTTACCTGACAAAAGACCTGATAGGCCTTTTCTCTGATATGTATCTTTGCATTTAAATGTAAATAGAGTGTGGAAATGGGCAAAGAGGGAAAAAAGAAAAAGGACGTTTTTCTTTTGTCTTGCCCTTCCTCATTAACAAGCAGCTGTTAAGATCATTCTTGCACCATTAGTTCTTGTCTACTTAAAGATGGTGTGAAAAGTGACCTGTACACAAGATCCAAGATTTCAACTTCTAAGACGTTTCTTTCTTAAGTCATAGGCTGGCTATTCGGAGCACCTGGCAGGCTCGGAAGAGCATGTGACTCTTGACCTTGGGGTCGTGAGTTCAAGCCTCACATTGGGTTTGAGGTTACTAGAAAAATAAATAAACTAAAAAGATAAATTAAAAAAAATTGAGTCATAGGCTGCTCATTTCATCAGACTGAAACAATTAATTGGACTTTTGAAGTCATAATGGGCCATAGGGAAATACCTGTGTTTGGCTATTACTCTTTCATAACAATCTGAGAATGGATAAGAAAAGTTAGGGTGTCATTATTCAGGCAGAATTCTCAGCAAAGGACTGCACTGCTTCCCACTAGTGATCTGTGAATCTTTCCTGGAAAAGCCTGGGTGTGGTGGCTTTTCTGCTCAGATGGGGTGGGGCATCCACTCCAGACCCATCACCTGGTGGAGCTTGAGGGGAACCACAACGAGCAGTTCATTCAGACGCTGCTGCTTCTCTCGTTGGTAAGCTTCCAGGGCCTCCTCCGCTGCATTCAGATTAGTTGCCACAATTTTTACCTGTGGAAAGCCCCATGTGTGAAAGGTGGGCAAGAACCAGCAAACACATACCTCAGGTGATAAAGGAGGACATCTTGGGAGATGAGCAGGACCTGGGCTGTGATTAAATGAATGATCCCAGTTTGCAGCCCAGAAATGTATGTTATTTTCTTTCTGCTAAGTCATGATCCACACCACTTTTTCAATCATTCCTACATCCCCAAGTTTGTAAAGGTGTTGTGAATAAAAGTTCAGAAGGCCTATCCTCATCTCCCTTTATTTGCTGCATGAAAAGCAGCACTTGGCATGGAATGTCTTTGTCACAATGGTGGGAATCTCTTTTGGCCATAATGACCTCAATATATGAAAGGAAAAAAGCCCATTTAAAGCAACAAAACTACTAACTAAAGCATTCATAAAGCATGTTCTTCATTTAAAAAACTTGAAAATCCTCCAAATCATTTCCTATTTGCAAGAGGAGAAACAATCTATTAAAAATATTTGTGAATATGATTTAAGCGATGTGTCTCTAGAAAAGAGTATCTGAGAGGGAAAATGAGCAAATAAGGCGGCCATCCCTCAACATAATTATACCAGTTTAGCTGCATGGTCTCCAACATGGGATGCACGTACCCCAGAGGGTCAACAAAGTGATGTAATGGGGTACAGAAAGACCAGTTTCCATTCCCATTTATTTTTATCTTATTCTTTTTCATTTCTGTGTTTGTGAATGTTATCTAATGTACAAAATATATTAGTACAGTAATTCATGAATATAATTTGTAAATAAATGTACATTTATTGTGGGGATACATGCTCCACAATTTTCTTTACATATAGAAATATGTAGTAAAAAAAAGTTTAGGAATGCCTGGGGGGGCTCCATTGGTTAAGCATCTGACTTGCTTTTAGCTCAGGTCATGATCTCATGGTTTGTGGGCTTAAGCCCCTAGACACCATGGAGCCTGCTCGAGATTCTCTCTCTCCCTCTGTCTCTCTGCCCCTCCCCTCCTCATAGGCACACATGTGCACATGCACTCTCTCTCTCTCTCTCTCTCTCAAAATAAATAAACATTAAAAAAAGTTTAGAGGTCAGTGATTTAGATAAAGGAATCCAGTCTTCAAAAGGGCAACAGCTGCCACCACAAATACACTTGAAGAGGAAACACTTAAAATGTAATAATTAAAATGTTTCTTCTCTGGAGAGAAGTCCTAACTTAGGTCATTGCTATGACATGGCAGTACTGTAGCTGGAAAGACAAAAACAGCATGTTGGGAAAGGATAAACAAGTAGGCACACAACCATACTTTTTTGGATAGTGTGTCATATTCCTTTTTGAGGTTATCGATAATTTTCTTTTCTTCAACTAAGGACTCCTCGATGTCCAGCCTTTTCTCTCGAAGTTGAAGGGCCAGTTCAAAAAGACCCACATCACAATCTGAAAAGACAGTCAAAATTAAAAAGAAGCCCCATTGCTATAGAATGTGGTAAGTTTAGAAGTGTAGACTTTGGAGCTTCAGAATTAATAATGACCAGGATGCCTGGGTGGCTCTGTCGATTAAGCATCTGACTCTTGTTTTTGGCTCAGGTCATGATCTCATGGTCCATGAGATTGGGCCCCACTTTGGGCTCCATGGTGTTAGTGTAGAGCCTGCTTGGAATTCTCTCTCTCTCTCTCTCTCTCTCTCTCTCTCTCTCTCTTTCTGTGCCCCCCCCCAAATAAATAAATAAACTTAAAAATAAAGAATTAATAATGACTACACTTAGGGCTCCATTGTTCCAGGTGGAAATTATTAATAGTATAAGTAATCATGATAGCAATTATGATACAGTATTGACATTCTGAGCAGTACTATGAGCCAGGCTTTCTGTTAAGCCCTTTATGCACATTATCTCACTCAAAACTCATAGGCCCCTGCAAGGTAGAAACTGTTGTTCCTACTTTATATGTGAGGAGCCTAAGTCTCAGAGAGGTCATGTAACTGATATGTGACACAGTGGGATTCACAATATCTCTCTATTAATTTCCATTATATCACATCACAGCCACATTTATACACCAAGCAATAGATAAAGAATGTGAAAATAAGAGTATTACAATAGAATTTAGAAACCTTAGTTCTGACCCTAGTTCCACCACTAATAGACGAGCTGTGAGACTTTTTTCAGACCATTTAATCCTGCTGTAAAATAAGCTGTATTTAATCTTTTGAGTTCTATTTCACTCATGCATGTGATTTTAGGAAGTCTCTTGTTTACAACATTAAAACAAGATTTAAACTTTATTTGAAATGAAACTTTAAAATTTATATAAAATGGCTAGGAAGATAAATTTCAGACCAAAAAGAAACTGTTTTTCCTGCACTGGACTATTCATCTATTGAGACTGTAAGAATATTGGTCTAGCTGCTGCAGACTGCTTTTACCAGGGAAAACAGTGAACATAAACTGCTAAGCGTCTCCATGAAACTGGTACAAAGTACCCTTATACAAAGCAGATTTTAAATATGAAAATTTGAATGGGCACCTGTTGGGATGAGCACTGGGTGTTGTATGAAAACCAATTTGACAATAAATTTCATATTAAAAAGAAACAAAAATAAACAAAAATAGGCTTAAAAAATAAAGGTGATCATGATATATTGATAAGTTAAAAATAAACTAAATTAAAAATAAAAGTAAAAAAAGAAAATTTGAATGGGTTTGTCAAAATGGGAAAGCTTCATTAAAAATATACACACACAGTACAATCGATCATTTCTCTATAAAACGAAAATTTCTGCATAATTTGACTGTGAATAAACTATAAATTATCTGAAAATTATTTGTCATTCATTAATGGCTGCCTAAGGGAAAAGAAAATAAATCATCCAGAGAGCCAAAAAAAAAATAAAATAAAATAAATAATCATTGACTATACTTCATACAACTTAAACCAGTCTTGCCTTAAATTTTATTATGAGACAACTGAGAAACCAAAAAAGGACCCCCTTGGTATGGTCAGTCCATCTCCACATTTCACAGAGAACACATGGCTTTTTCCAACTTACTTGTTGGGCAAATAGAATCATCAAAAACCTCATCATCAGATCCAGACTCATCTTCATCACTCTCTAGGCTGGATTCTTCTTCACTTGATTCATCACTATCTTCTTCTTCATCTAAATTGAGAGGAAGGCATTGTTAATAAGCAGAGAAGTTCTTGTGTTAAGCTAAATCCCAGATTTAAAAAAAAAGTATTTTTTCCAATGAGTTGGTCATTAGGAAAATAACAGAGAAATCAGGCACTTAGTCAATATGTTTGGAAGAGTTTAAAATGGTTAAAGACAATCCTATCCAAAGCAATCTACAGATTCAGTGCAATGCCTATCAAAACACCAATAGCATTTTTCACAGAATTAGAATGAATAATCCCAAAATTTGTATGGAATCACAAAAGACCTTGAATAGCCAAAACAAGTCTTAAAAGCACAAAACCAGAGGTATCACAATCCCAGGTTTCAAGATATGCTACTAAGTTATAATAATCAAAACAGCATGGCACTGGCAGAAAAATAGACACCTAGATCAAGAGAACAAAATACAGAGCCCAGAAATAACCCACATTTATATGATCAATCTGTGACAAAGGAGAGAATAGACAATGGGGAAAACAGTCTGTTCAATAAATGGTGCTGGGAAAACTGGACAGATACATGCAAAAGAATGAAACTACACCACTTTCTTTGGGGGGGGGGGGGGGAGGCACTTTCTTATACCATACACAAAAATGAACTTAAAATGGATTAGAGACCTAAATGTGAGACCTAAAACTATAAAACTACTAGAAGAAAATATAGGAGGTAATTTCTTTGACACTGGCAAAAAAAAAAAAAAAAACCCATCTTTCTAGATATTCCTCCTAAAGCAAGGGAAACAAAAGCAAAAATAAATTATTGGAACTACACCAAAATAAAAATCTTTTGCACAGTGAAGAAAACCATCAACAAAACAAAAAGATAACATGGTGAATGGGAAAAGATATTGCAAATGATATAAACAATGAGTTAACATCCAAAATATATAAGGAACTTCTATGACACCAAAAAAACCCCAAATAATTTGATTAAGAAACGGGCAGAGAACCTGAATAGGTATTTTTCCAAAGAAGACATACAGATGGCCAACAGGCACACATGAAAAGATGCTCAACATCACTCATATTTCAGGGAAATGAAAATCAAAACCACAATGAGGTATCACCTTACACTTGTCAGAATGGCTAGAATCAAAAAGACAAGAAATACCAAGTGTTGGTGAGGATGCAGGGAAAAAGGAACCCTCTTGCACTGTTGGTGGGAATGTAAATTGGTGCAGCCACTGTGGAAAACAGTATGGAGACTCCTCAAAAAATTAAAAATAGAGCTACCATATGATCCAGTAATTCCACTATTGGGTATTTACTCAAAGGAAATGAAAACACTAGTTCAAAAAGATATATGCACCCTTACATTTATTGCAGCATTATTTACAATAGCCAAGATATGGAAGCAACCCAAGTGTCCATCAATACACACGTATATACACAATGGAATATTACTCAGCCATAAAAGAGAAATGAGCTCTTGCTACTTGCAACAACATGGATGGATCTAGAAGGCATAATGCTAAGTGAAGTAAGTCAGAGAAAGAGAAATACCATGTGATTTCACTTATAAATGGAATTTAAAAAACAAAACCAAATGAACTAAGAAACAAAAAAGCAGGAGCAGAGCCATAAATAGAGAAAACAAACTGATGGTTGCCAGAGGGATGGGTGAATGGGAGTAGAAAGTATAGGCTTTCCAGTTATGGATGAATAAGTCATGAGACAAAAGGAACAGCATTGGGAATATTGTCAATGGTACTGTACTAGTGTTGTCTGGTGACAGATGGTAGCTACACTTGTGGTGAGCAGAGTATAACATAGAGTCACTATGTTGTACACTTGAAACTAATGTAATATTGTTTGTCAAGTATACTTCAATCAAAAATTATTTTTACTTAAAAAAAATTTTTTTTAATGTTTATTTATTTTTGAGACAGAGAGAGACAGAGCATGAACAGGGGAGGGGCAGAGAGAGAGGGAGACACAGAACCCGAAACAGGCTCCAGGCTCTGAGTGGTCAGCACAGAGCCTGATGTGGGGCTCGAACTCACAGACCGTGAGATCATGACCTGAGCCGAAGTCGGACGCTTAACCAACTGAGCCCCCCAGGCGCCCCCAAAAATTATTTTTAAATAAATAAAATTCTACAAAATAAAATAACCAATTAAAAGCAAACAAAAAATAAATAAATGGTTGAGGATGCAGACCATAAGCTCAAATGCCTGCAGAATGTTGTGCAATTAATTTCAATGCATTGAGTCAAAGAGGGTTGAGACCAAGCTGCCAAACTGCTTATGCTGTGACGCATCTAACACACCCTTGGTTTTATAGGTCCACAATTACTAAATCATAGTGCCTTGAAAAGAATATTTTCACAACTTCCCAGAAGTAATGCTATTTATAATCTTTATTTAACCTACTTTGTGTGAATATTTGTCTTGCTGCAAAAATATTAAGGTGTTTGATTTTAGAGATCCTGCACTAACCCCTGTTGGGGGTGTTAGTTGACAAAGTCTCTCTTCTTTGACCAAACTGAGTCAGGTTCCTCTGAGTCCTCTCTCTGACAAGTAATGGACCATAGGTTTGGCTATTGACCCATTTGTCCAGTTTTAGCAAGAATCCTGCAGCATCAATTTAGTAAAATTCCCACACTCTTGTTTTTGATCAGATTCCTCCTTATTCCTTATCTTCACTATCTTTTTACTCTGGCCAGGCTTCAGTAAGAATCCTGTTAGGTCAGTCTTGCAAAGAATTACCCTACCTCTTAGTAATTTTCCACCCACTGACTCCCAACCTGTTCCTTGGCTATAACTCTCCACTTGTCCTTGTTATATTCAAAGCTGTGCTGATCTCTCTCCCCTATTACAAAATCCCACTGGGGGCACCTGGGTGGCTCAGTGGGTTGAGCGTTCGACTCTGGCTCAGGTCATGAGCTCATGGTTTGTGGGTTCAAGCCCACGTTGGTCTCACTGCTATCAGCACAGAGCCCACTTCTAATCCTCTGTCCCTTCTCTGTCTCCCCCCACTTATGCTCTCTCTCAAAAATAAATTTTACAAATAAAATAAAATCCCCTTGTGGTAGTGACCCTGAATAAAGTCTGCTTTATTGTTCTTTAACAAGTGCCATAAATCATTTTTTCTTTAACAGTGCCATATACAAAATTTTTATAAAATATAAAAAAATAAATACTAAAGCTCATCTGCCCCCAAGAGTTTTAGATAAGCGATTGTAGATTCCCACTCTATGCTGTTTTCTTTTTAAACACTTTGAGGCGATTTATGAGCCATAGATCACCAATTGGCAATTTCTATTTTATGGAACATCAAATTAGAAATAAGACATGCACCTCATACTCTCTAGAAGATTTCTTAAATTTATTATCTCCTTAAAATTATTTTAGGTGGTCTGTATCATTTTATGAAATAAATCAGCAGAGTTTAAAATTAGGCTAAAATTCTTTTCATAGATTTCAACTTTGAGGAAGATGAATTAGGTCTATTTTTTTCCTATTCCTCCTGCAAAATACAGCTAAAACTTGGACATTATATGTAAAATAAACAGAAGATTCTAAAAATGGAAAGAAGGCAGACTAAATATGAACCTCAGGACCTGAGAAACAACACTGTGGTGAATTTTTTGGGTCTTCTTTTCCTCTTATATTTCAGACTTAGAAATGAATAAATTAGTGGCCTGGAAACACCAGTAGATACAGCTATAAAAAGGCCCAACAAGAGCCTGCTCTCTCTAGCCAAACAGCCAAGAAAGAGGAAGCCTAACAAGACAAATTTTTTAGATAATACTCTAAATAAACACCACAGGAAAAAAAATTGTGGTCCCACTCCCACCCCCATAGGTGAAGGTGAAGTGGGGGAACTAGACATTCACCCTTGCAAAGCTGCAGTCAGGTACCCCACATTCCCACCACCCAGGATGATATCAGAGAAGACCAAGCAGGGAACCAAGATATTTGTTCCTGCTGGCTGGTAACCAGCCCTGCTTTCAACCCCCACCAAGATGTCTGTGGAGACCACACGGGCACCCTGTATTTCTACTTTTACCTGGCAACAATAAGACTCACTTCCTCCTCCCACACAGGTCATATTAGAAGAAACCTAATGGAGGAGGAGGAGGAAGAAGAAGAGGAAGGAGAAGGAGGGGAAGAATAAGAAGAGGAAGGAGAAGCAGAAGAAGCAGAAGAAGCAGAAGAAGCAGAAGAAGCAGAAGAAGCAGAAGAAGAAGAAGAAGTAGAAGAAGAAGAAGAAGAAGAAGAAGAACAACAACAACAACAACAACAACAACAACAACAACAACAACCCTAGTGGAGAGTCAAGACTTTCACCATTGCCCACAGGTACCAAGGCCATCCCCACTATGTTGTCAGTAGAGACTACATGGAGAATCAGAACTCCAGAACAAAGAGATCCTCCTTCCCTTGAATCACAGTGAAGGCCGAGTACCTCCACCTGGCAATAAGGAATATACACATACCCTTTCTCTGTCAGACCAGTGTTAGAGAAAGCCAAATAAAACAGAGGAATTAAGTAAGATACAAAGTCTCCTAACATAATATGAAAGTTTCCAGGTTTCAACTGAAAGTTACTAATCATACCAAGAACCAGGAAGATCTCCATCTGAATGGGAAAAGACAATGGATAAATGTCAACATTAAGACGACAGAAATGTTAGAATTAATTGACAAAAGATTTAAAATAGCCATAATGAAAATTCTTCAATGACCAATAATGAACACACTTTAAGCAAATAAAAAAATACAAAGCCTGTTCAAATAAATAAAAAGTATCAGGAAATAAATGATACAAAGAAGAATTAAATGGAAATTTTAGAACTGAAAATACAATAACTAGAACAGAAACTTAGTGAATGGGCTCAACAGCAGAATGGAGGGAGACACAGGAAAGCATCTGTAAACCTGAAGAGAGAACAATGGAAATTAGCCAGTTTGAAAAACAGAAAGAAGACTAAAACAACAACAACAACAACAACAACAAAAAAAAAAAAAAAAAAAAA
>NW_024412403.1:60637867-60717141 GCF_014898765.1 Herpailurus yagouaroundi
AAAAAAAAAAAAAAAAAAAAAAAAAAAAAAAAAAACAAATCCCAAGCCTCAGAGCCTCAGGGACCTATGGGACTATAATGAAATGTCAAACAGTCATGCCATGAGTCCCAAAAGGACTCATGTAAAGGAGTAAAGAAAGAGGGGGTTCTCAAAAGCACTTGAAGAAACAATGACTAGAAACTTCTCAAATTTGGCAAAACATAAGCCTACAGATAAAAGGAGTGAAGCCCCATCAGTATGAACCCAAAGAATCTACTCCAAGGCACCTCATGGCCAATCTTCTGGAAACTAAAGACAAAAAATCTTGAAGGCAGTGAGGGAAAAGTGATTCTTCACCTATAAGTGATGAACAATTTGAATATCAGGGTATTTCTCATCAGAAATCATGGAGGCCAGAAGGAAGTAGCACAATATTTTTCAAATGCAGAAAGAAAAAAAAAGTAAACCTAAAATCCTATACCCAGGGAAAATGTCTTTCTGAAATAGAGGAAATCAAGACACTTTCAGATTAAGGGGGAAAAAAAATTGCCACTAGTATACCTACCCCAAAAGAGCAGATAAAGGAAATTCTCTAAACAGAAGGAAAATTCTTTTTTTTAAAGGAACTTGGAACATCAAGGAAGAATAAATATGATAAGCAAAACTATAGGTAAATATAATAGGCTTCCCTCCTCCGTTTGGGGGATTTAAAGGCAGATGAGGATTCTATACATGACTTAAACTGGTAAAATGATGACACTGGTGGTCTGGGATAAATTATGTATATATAATGCAATTTATAAATCAATCACTAAAGATGTTGCACAATGAGATACACTCAAAACACTAGAGAAAATTAAAATGGAATTCTAAAAAATGTTCAAGTAGCCCACAGGAGGACAGGAAAATGTAGAAGATAGAAAACAGAGAGAATAAAAAAAAAAATTAAACGACAGACTTAAGCCCTAACACATCAAATGTAAATGGTTTAAGTATACTAATTAAAAGACAAAGAGTGGGTGAAAAACGTTAACTATATGCTATCTGCTAGAAATTCACTTCTAATAATATAGTCAAATTGAAAGTAAAAGAAAAGATATATCATGCAAATATTAACCAAAGCCAAGCAAGAGTGGCTATATTAACATGAGATAAAGTAGACTTCAGAGCAAAAAAAAAAATTACTCTAGACAGAGAAAGACCTTATATAATGATAAAAGTGTCCATCTACCAAGAAGACATAGCAATCCTAAATGTGTATGCATAAAAATAACAGCGCTACAAAATATGAAGCAAAAACTGACAGAAATGAAAAGAGAAATAGATAAATCCATGATTATATTTGGAGACTTCAACACCGCCTCTCTCAGCATTTGATTAGAACTATACAGAAAATCAGACTACAGACTACAGAAGTTGGTTAATAGCATCATTAACCAATAGGATCTAATTGACAGTAACAGAAGACTTAACCCAAAACAGCAGAATATACATTCTTTTCAAGTACCCACACCAAGACAGACCATATGTTAGACCATTAAACAAATTTCAACAACTATAAAAGAAGTATAAATCATGCATAATGTGTTCTCTGACCACAATAGAATCAAACTAGGAATCACAAACAGAAAGAAAACAGGAAAATCTCAAAACACTTGGACCCAAACAACATACTTCTATATAATCCATGGGACCTAGAGGAAAGATCAATGCAAATTTTAAAACTGCATTAACATGAATGAAAATGAAAAAAAAAAAAACTTACCAAAATTTGTGGAATACAGCTAAAGCAGTGTTGAGGGAAATTATAGCACTAAATTAGAAAAGAGAAAAAGTCTTAAATCAGTAATTCACCTTAAAACCTAAAAACAGAAGTGCAGAATAAATCCCAAGCAAGCAGAAGGAAGGTAATAGTAAAGATAAGAGCAGAAATCAATAAAATTAAAAGCAGAAAAATAGAAAAAAAAATCACTTCAGCAAAGAGCTGGTTTGTTCTCAAAAAGATCAATAAAATTGAGAAACCTCTAGCAAGTCTAAAAAAGTAGGGAAATAAGAAAAAAAGCTACCAATATCAAGAATGCAACAGGTGATATTACTACAGACATTACTAATGACCTTGCAGACATTAAAAAAGATAATGGAAATACAACGAACATCCCTACACACATAAATTTGGCAACTTGGATGAGACAGACCACTTTCATACATACAAAAATACAAATTACCACATTTGAAAAGTTCTGTAACTATTAAAAACATTGACTCTGTAATTTTAAAACTACCCTAAAGAAATCTATAGGTCCAAATAGTTTCTCTGGAGAACACTGCCAAACATTTACATGATTAACACCATACACATTATCTTCTAGAAAATCAAAGAGAAGACCTCCTGATTCATACTTTGAAGCTAATATTATCCTGATACTAAAACCAGACAAAGACAGTACAAAAAGGAGAAACAAAGCAAGCTACAGACCAATGATCCACATGAATATATAGACATAAAACTTCTTTTTGTTTTTTGGGGGTTTAGGTATTTTTGCTGTGTGTGTGTGTGTGTGTGTGTGTGTGTGTTTTAAGTAAGTTCCACACGCAACGTGGGGCTTACATCACAACTCCAAGAGCAAGAGTTGCATGCTCTACTGCCTGAGCTAGCCAGGTGCCCCTAGACACAACATTTTTAAATAAAATATTAGCAAATAGAATTCAACAACATATAAAAAGAATTATGTAACATAGGGAGAGGATATTTCAAGGGTGTAAGTCTGATTCAATAATCAGCAATCAGCCCGTATAACCCACCATATTCACAGGCTAAAGAAAAAAAATCACATAATCATCAACCAATGCAGAAAAACATCTGAAAAAAATCAATACTCATTCATAATGAAAACTAGGAACAGAGGGGAACTTCCTCAACTTGATAGAGTATCTATGAAATACATACAGGTAGCATACTTAATGGTGAAAGATTGAATGTTGTCCGCCTCAGATTAGGAATAAAGCAAGGATGTCAGCTCTTGGCACTCTATTTCAATATAATACTGGATGTTCTAATCAGTGCAATGAGGCAATAAAAGAAAATGGGCATAAAGATCAGAAAGAAAGAAAGAAAACTGAACATATTTGCAGATGAAATTATTGTCTACATAGAAAATCCCAAGGAATCTATCAAAAACTCCTAGACTAAGTGATGCCACAAGTTAGGTGATCAATATCTACAAAGCAACTGTATTTCTATATGCCACTGTGAACATGTGACACCAAGATTAAAAATAAAACAGCATTGGGGCGCCTGGGTGGCTCAGTCGGTTAAGCATCCAACCGGCTCATGTCATGATCTCGTGGTCCGTGAGTTTGAGCCCCACGTCGGGCTCTGTGCTGACTGCTCAGAGCCTGGAGCCTGTTTCAGATTCTGTGTCTCCCTCTGTCTCTGACCCTCCCCCGTTCATGCTCTGTCTCTCTCTGTCTCAAAAATAAATAAAAGTTAAAAATAAATAAATAAATAAATAAATAAATAAATAAATAAAAAACAGCATTATAAAATTGTACTAATGTGTATTATTAGTATGCCACTTATTTCATTTTCTAGGATTTTGTATGAGATTTTAATAAAATATTTCTACTGCTAAAAAAATTAAATAGCACTTAAAATCACTTTTAAAAAAGGAAATACTTAGGTATAAATCTAACAGAACATGAACATGAGTTTTATGCTGAAAATGATGCAATGCTGATGAGAGAAATCAAAGCTCTAAATACACACTGTGCTCATTCACTGGATGATTCAATGTAGTAAGGATGCAGGTTCTCTCCAAACTGATATAAAGGTTTAATACAATTGCTGTCAAAATTCCACCAAGTTTTTTTGTAGATATAAAAAAATATTCTAACATATGGGAAGTTACAGGAAATAGAATAGCTAAAATAATATTGAAGAAGATGAATAAAATGGAAGGAATTAGTCTACCTGACTTCAGAACTCAAAGGCCTCTGTAATTAAGACTGTAGTATTGGTGAAGAGGAGACAAATTGATCAACAGAGCCAAACACGCAGAAATAGATCCACACAAATACACCCAAGTGATTTTTGACAAAAATCAAAAGCAATTCAATGGGAGAAAGCTTTTCCAACAAATGGTGCTAGAGCAATTGGACATTCACAGTAGGCAAAAAAAGACCTTGGCCTAAGTCTCACGCCTTATTTAAAAATTAAGCCCAAATGGATCACAGACTTTAATGTAAAACTATAAAAATTTTAGAAATAGATAGGAGAGAATCCTTGGGACCCAGGACTAGGCCATGAATTCCTAGACTTTGACACCAAAACAAGATCCAAAAAAAAAGAAAAATTGATAAATTGGACCTCAACAAAAAATAAAACTTTTGTTCTGTCAAAGACCCTGTTGAGGGAATGAAAAGAACAAGCTGCAGACTGGAAAAAAATATCTGCAAAGCATCTGACACAGGACTAGTATACAGACCATAACAAAGAACTCCTAAACTTCAAGAATACAAAAGCAAAAATCCTATTCAAACATGGGCAAAAGACATGAAGAGATACTTTATCAAAGATGACAATCAATTGGGAAATGAGAAGATGTGCTTGGTTAAATGAAACTACCCTAAAGCTACCTTGGACCAGATACACACACACAAGTTAACTCCAGATGGTTAGAGACCTACAGGTTTATAATCTCTTCTTCAACCTCAGAGCACCTCTGTCTATGTTGTAGTGAATAAAAGGTGAGATATATGTCCTTAGCTACTTCTGCATTCATGCTAACGAGAAAAAAGATAAGATCATATGTTAGAAAGAAATTCAAACCGGCATCTCCTTCAACCTCCTTTTTCTTCACCCGCTTAATCCTCTTCTTCAGGACTTTCATGAGAAAATTAGTAAATTTATTGTTTTCTCCAAGAGCTGCTTGGAAACCAGCATAGAGTGCTTTTTCTTGGTCCTGGAGCTTGGTGATTTCATTCTTTTTCTCTTCCATCTCTTTAAGAGTTTCATTTATTTTCCACTAAATGAACAAAAACAGGAACAAGTGATAGAGTATTTCTGATAAACCAGGCTCAGAGAACAAGGTATATTACAATGTAAGGTTACAATTCACAAACATTTGGAGGGAGAAAAGACAAGAGTGGAGGATTAGAACAATGGAGGGAATTAAGCTGAGAAGATGAAGAAGGAAAAGAAGAATCAAATCCCCTGTGTAACTAAAGGATACAGCCAGCCAGCACTCTCCTGTCCGTTCATACTTGCATATCCTGTTCTTCTTTGTCTAATGAATTAACACGCTCTTGAAGTATGTTCTCCTGTTTTTCAAAATTCTTGAGGAGAAGCATTTCTTGAAATAATGTGACATGGTGAAGGTCAGATAATTTCATCTGAATATCTAGTTTCAGTTTCTGATGCCTCAGAAGACGAAGCTCTGCATCAAAGGTGACAATCAGTTCTTTGATCTGAGGTGGAAAAAGATTTGAGGGTATATGAAAAGTTAAGACCAGGTAACTGTATTTTTAAAACTACCTAAAAATACCACTTTGTTTAGGTAAAAGCATTTTCTCATTATACCCTTATTATGGAGAAATAATTATATGGGCTCATGTGGCATGTATGTGTAAGTCTTACAAATCAACTTAAGTGGTAGGGATTCTGTAACTATAGGCCTTCCAGCTGTTTCTTTACCATTGATTAAGCCATTAATTGAGAATGCCCTTCTTGCTGTACTGTATGGTTTAAATCGGAGACTATGAGCTCCTTGTGCATAGTGTTTATATCTGCCTCCACTTTACCCGACAGTATCTCTACAGTGCCTCTCATACAGGAAGCACTAAATATTTCCCTCAACTTCTTATTCTGAAAATTTTCAAACATTTTAAAGGTGATTTAATTTTATAGAGTTGGGCTGAGAACAAAGTACTCCCCAAGCCCTGGTCTAAACCTTATCCCATGGCCATCCCAATGATTTTATTTTTTTTTTATTTTTTTAAAAAAATTTTTTTTTCAACGTTTATTTTTGGGACAGAGAGAGACAGAGCATGAACGGGGGAGGGGCAGAGAGAGAGAGGGAGACACAGAATCGGAAACAGGCTCCAGGCTCTGAGCCATCATCCCAGAGCCGGACGCGGGGCTCGAACTCACAGACGGCGAGATCGTGACCTGGCTGAAGTCTGACGCTTAACCGACTGCACCACCCAGGCGCCCCTCATCCCAATGATTTTAAATGCTTGGTTTTGCTGATCTTGGCAGTTTCCTCCTCACCCCATCCCGAAGGAGAGGAAGACATCAAGAGAGAGTCCCAAGGTCTGGTTCTCCTGAAGAAACTAGTACCATAGGTAGAAGACAAACCATTCCCTGTTTTTCATCAGTCTGTGAATCATGGGGATCCTCAACAGTCAAAAACCTGTAATGAGTGAGGGCCCAGCACATGGCTGAAAAAAATTAAGAGATCTGTAGTTTGGGAACAGTGAAACTACTGCTAGGGAATTTGAGAGCTTAAAAAAAAAAAGAGGAGTACCTGGGTGGCTCAGTCAGTTGGGTGTCTGACTTCGGCTCATGTCATGATCTCCCAGTTCGTGAGTTTGAGCCCCGCGTCGGGCTCTGTGCTGACAGCTCAGAGCCTGGACCCTGCTTCAGATTCTGTGTCTCCCTCTCTCTGTGCCCCTTTCTGTGCCCCTTCCCTACTTGTGCTCTCTCTCAGAAAGAATAAATGAATAAACGTTTTAAAAAAAAGAAGAAACCTTTTAATTATCTATGGTTGTAGACTAAGTGGGCTCCTCTTTAATGTTTATTCAACAAATTTGAATTATTTTGATATTTATTTCAAGGCAGGACTGTATTTATTTTAGTGTAACACCATTCTGGAACTGTACCACTTAAACACATAGGTGTTTAAGTTTGTGAGGTTCACACTTGTTTTGCTGTCACTTATCAGATAGTCTATAAGCTTAATTAGGATAGACAATATGTCTGGCTAGAGTACTGTTACATCCCTACTACCTAACTACCACTATTCCTGTGCAAAGAATGTCCAATGCATATGTTAATACCATTAATACATTAGCTACAATGAAATCAATCAAACTTTTTATTGAATATCTACCATAGGTCTGGCATTTCCTAGACACTGTAGGCAAATCAAAAGATGATTATATGTGGCCTTTCTCTCAAGAGCTGTGAAATCTAATTTGCAAGACAAAAATAACACATTTGAGCACTGAGTGATGTACAGAATTGTTGAATCATTATATTGTGCCCCTGAAACTAATATAATATTGTGTGTTCATTATACTTCAATAAAACAAAGAATACACATTAAACAGCAAGAAGAGGAAGTGCAAAACCTGAGGTGCTACTTATAGGTGCACTTGGAGCTTAGAAAAAAGATGAGTATGTAATGTGGACAGAAGGTTCTGGAGAAGATTTGGAACTGTGATGAGTTTTGAATGATGACTCACATTTGAAAGGAAAGCAATGCAAGTAGAAAGAGATAACAAAGGAAAAACCAAATATAAAACTGAGAATGGGGGTGGGGAACAGAAGCAGGGAGAGAGAGGAAGAGTAAGGCTGGATGAAGTACAGATATTGGGTGAAAAATACGTTTGGGAAACTTTCGGGGGTGTCTTCACAGGGTGGAGCTGGACAGACATTTAGGAACAAAATTCTACGCTGCTGGCAGCAGAGAGCTGTCTATCTGGGAAAGGTCCTTTTCCTTCCAGATTTAGAGCACCTCCTATACAACTGGTCCCAACCTGATCTGGTTTCCTAGAAAAAAAAATAGGTGCCATTCCAGCTCCAGAACAATTTTGAAGCCAGTCATCACCATGAACACTCCCACTAATGAGGCAAATCACACATTAGAGAAAGAGAAGTATGTAAAAAGCAGAGGGAGCCCCATTTTCTCTGGAAAGTTTTTAAATTATGTTCCATCCATCATCTGAAAGCTGCTCCATCATTTGCCCTTTACCAAGACTTGAGTTAGATGCTGATTAACATGGATTTGCTCTTAATTCTTAGCTTTGCAGAAAGCAAAAGGTTTAAAAACTCCAATGTTCTTGGGCAGAGGGCAATGGGTTCCAGAAGGCCAGAGATGGGGAGGAAGCCAAGCCTTCAGTGGGCTGGTCAGTGAGAAAGATTATTATAGAGAGTGTGTACACACATACACACACACACACACACACACACACACACACACACACACAAATAATAGATTTAGTTCTTCCCTTCTGCCCTCTTTCAGCTTTAAAAAGGCACAGTTTCACCCCTTACCCTGTTGGTCAAATACTCTTGCATGTACACATGCTTAATCTCGTCTCTCTTCATAATCTCCAGCTCTAGATCAATTGGATCCGCTTTTTCAAATTCCATTAACTTTGGAGTATCTACAATTAGTGCTAATGCCCTTGATGATCTAGACAATGAATCTCTTGTTGTCAAATCACCATCCTTTCCAGAAGAGAGTTTGAGAAATCCTCCACCTGCGCCTGTAGACCGTCTCTGTTCCAGTTCAGAGGGCTTTTCATCCTGAATCGTCATATTCTCTTGCTTAAAATTTAGGAGAATTTCCTCATCATAGTGAAATCTCTTTTCTGGAACTTCTTCTGGGTGTATCTGAGGGATTTCAGGAATAGGGATGTGCTTGGATATGTGAAGAGTTGACTGAATGCTCTTCAGTTCTTGCACCAGGCACTGTATTTCCTCAATAACAGCCACTTTAAGATCTCGAAGAGAGAGGATGCATTTGTTCATGTGCATTTTCTTTGAATGGGCCTAATAAAAAGAACAGAAGGAAACAAAATGACAACCCAGTTTGAAATATGATTTCTGTCCCTTGACAGGTATCCCTAGCAAAAAGCCAAAATAAAAATTTTGTTATCTAATTATATATAGGATTATTCCTATTCTCTACTAAGTTACTCTTTTGTCTAACTTTTAGGCTGTTTCCAATTTAGCTTCTCCAAAAGGGGAAGACAGTATGGATGTGACCTCTGGTATCCCTCAGCTGGCCTGTAGGGCTAAATTCTGCTGTTCTCTTCCCACCACCCAGGGGAAGTTCTTCCTGAAGGCTTGTACTCAGCCAAAACCTAGACAGTAAAAGCTCATTCTCTGGTCAGGAACACACACACATAACTGCCCTTCCCAGATGGAAACTCAAATTCCATTGGCTGAGACACATTTACGGTTGCCTACTTATGGCTAAACTACAGTTTAGCCTATATTTCTTCTGTATTTTGGCCACATTATTACTGTTATTTCTTGTGCAGGCACAAGAATTGCAATATCATAGCACATCAAGAGATTCCAGGATACTTCCTTTGTTCCTGATCCACTTATCTAAGCCAAGTTGTGGCCCCTACCTCAAGCCACAGGAGCCATTGCTCCCTCATTACGAGCTGTTTCCCCACTCTTTGTTTTCAAAATGTTCTTACAAGAGCCTATAGGCACATGCCACCCTAATCCTGTATACAATTAGGTAACAAGATGGTCCAAAGGCTATTAAGAGTTACTTTGCATAAATATACAGGTTTAAAAAAATCAAAATATACTTCTCCAAATTGACAGTAATTCTGTATTATTCAGGAACTTTAACAGCCAACTCACATCAATGGATACATGACCCAGATAGAGTATCAATAAGGAAACAGTAGCTTTGAATGACACATTAGACCAGATGAACCTAACAGATACATAAAAAATATTCCATCTCAAAATGGAATACACATTCTTTTCAAGTACAAATGGAATATTCTTCAGGATAAATCACATGTTATGCCACAAAAAAAATCTCAATAAATTTAAAAAGATGGAAATCGTATCATGCATCTTTTTTGACCAAAGTGGTATGAAACTGGAAATAAATTACAAGAAAATATTAGAAAGAACATAAATATATGGAGGTTAAATAACATGTACTCAATAATGAATGGATCAACTGAGAAATCAAAGAAGCAGTAAAAAAAAAAAAATACATGGGGACTCATGAAAATGAAAAAAACAGTCCAAAATCTTCAGAATGCAGCAAAAGCATTTCTAAGAAGGAAGTTTATAGTGGTAGAGGCCTACTCAAGAAACAAGACAAAGCTCAAATAAACAACCTAATCTTACACCTAAAGGAGTTAGAAAAAGAACAAAGCCAAAAGCTAGTGAAAGGAATGAAATAATAAAGATTAGAGTAAAAGTAAATGAAATAGAACAAACAAAACAAAGCAAACAACAATAAAAGATCATTAAACCAGGACCTGGTTTTTGAAAAGATAAACAAAAGTGATAAACATTTAGCTAGACTAATCAAGAAAAAAGAGAAGACTCAATAAATAAAATCAGAAATGAAGGAGGAGAAATAACAACTGACCTACAGAAATATAAGAGTTATAAGAGAATATTATGGAAAATTATATGCCAAGAAATTAGACAACCTAGAAGAAATTAATACATTCCTAGAAGCATATAACTTTCTAAAACTGAAGAATAGAAAATATGAAGACTAATTATTAGCAATGAAATTGAATGAGTCATCAAAAAACAAAAGTCCAGGCCCAGATGGATTCGTAGGTTAATTCTACCGAATATCGAAAGAAGAGTTAATACCTATTCTTTTCCAAATCTTCCAAAATATATGAGGAAGGAAAGCTTCTAGGTACAGCCTATAAAGCCAGCATTACCCTGACATTAAAACCAGACAAAAATCACAATAATAACAACAAAAACTACTACTACTGCCACAGGCCAATATCTCTGATGAACATAGACACAGAAATCAATAAGATATTAGCAAACCAAATTCAACAATACATTGAAAAAATTATTCACCATAATCAAGTAGAATTTATTCTTGGGGTGCAAGGGTGGTTCAATATTTGGAAATCAATGTCATATATCACATTAATCAGAGAAAGAATTCACACTATATGATCATCCCAATAGATGCAGAAAAAGCATTTGACAAAATTCAACAACCATTCCTGATAAAAAATCTCCCAACAAAATAGGTTTATAGATAACATACCTCAACATAATAAAGGCCTTATATAAAAAACCCACAGCTAACATCATAACTCGATGGTGAAAAACTGAAAGCTCTTCTTCTGAGATCAGCACAAGACAAGGATGTCCACTTTCACCACTTTTATTCAACATAATACTAGAAGTCCTAGCCACAGCAATCAGACAAGAAAAAGAAAGAAAAATGCATCCATATTGGTAAGGAAGAAGTAAAATTGTCACTATTTGTAGATGACATGATACTGTACATAGAAAAAACCCTAAGGACACCATCAAAGAATTACTAGAACTGGTCAATTAATTTTGTAAAGTTGCAAAATAAAAAAATTAATATACAAAAATGTGTTGCATTTCCATATCCTAATAATGAAGTAGCAGAAAGAGAAATTAAGAAAACAATCTCATTTACAATTGCACCAACAAAAATAAAATACCTAGCAAAACTTAACCAAAAAGTGAATACTTGTACTCTGAAAACTATAAAACATTGGTGACACAAATTGAAGAAGATACAAATAAATGGAAAAATAGTCCATGCTCATGGATTGGAAGAATTAGTATTGTTAAAAATATCCACACTATCCAAAGCAATCCACAAATCTAATACAATCCCTATCAAAATATGAAAAGCATTTTTCACGGAACTACAACAAATAATTCTAAAATTTGTATGGAATCACAAAAGACCCCAAATAGCTAAAGCAATCTTAAGAAAAAATAACAACACTGGAGGTATCACACTCCCAGATTTCATGATATACTACAAAGCTGTAGTAATCAAAACAGTATGGTACTAGCACAAAAACGGACATGTAGATCAATGGGCAGAATTGAAAACCCAGAAATAAACCCACACTTATAGAGTCAATCTATGATAAATGATGCAGGAATATACAATGGGGAAAAAGGTAGTCTTTTCAACAAATGATGCTGGAAAATTGGACAGCTACATGCAAAAGAATGAAACTAGACCACTTTCTTATACCATAGATAAAAATGAACTCAAAATGGATTAGAGACCTAAATATGAGACCTTAAACCATAAAACTTCTAAAAGAAAACATAGGCAGGGGTGTCTGGGTGGCTCAGTTGGTTAAGTGTCCAACTCTTAGTTTTGGCTCAGATCATGATCTAACAGTTCATGAGTTTGAGCCCCACATGGGGCTCAGTGCTGACAGCATGGAGCCTGCTTGGGATTCTCTCTCCCCCTCTCTCTGCCCATCCCCTGCTTGCTCTCTCTCTCAAAAATAAATAAACTTAAAAAAAATAAAGAAAATACAGGCAATAATTTCTTTGACATCAGCCATAGAAACATATTTCTAGATTTATCTCCTAAGGTAAGGGGAAACAAGAGCAAAAATAAACTGTTGGAACTACACCAAAATAAAAAGCTTTTGCACAGCAAAGGAAACCAGCAACAAAACTGAAAGGCAATCCAGTGAATGGGAGAAGATATTTGTAAATGATATATGCAATAAGGAGTTAACATCCAAACTATATAAGGAACTTATACGACATGAAAAAAAATCCAATTAAAAAAAGGGCAGAGAACCTGAATAGACATTCTTCTAAAGGAAACATACATATGGCCAACAGACACACGAAAAGATTCTCAACATCACTAATGATCAGGGAAATACAAATCAAAACTACAATGCAATATCATCTTATGCCTATCAGAATGGCTAGTAACAGAAAGACAAGAAATAACAAGCGTTGGCAAGAATGTGGAGGAATAGGAACCCTTGTATACTGTTGGTAGAAACATAAGTTGGTGCAACCACTATGGAAAACAGTATGGAGGCTCCTCAAAAAATTAACAATAGAATTAGCATATGACCCAATAATACCACTTATGAATATTTATCTGAAGAAAATGAAAACACTAATTTGAAAAGACCTATGCACCCCTATGTTTATTGCAGCATCATTTACAATCTTGATATGGAAGCAACCCAAATGTCCATCCACAGATGAATGGATAAATAGGTGGTATATACATACAATGAAATATTATTCATCCATAAAAAGCATGAGATCTTGCCATTTGGGACAACATGGATGGCCGTAGAGTATATTATGCTAAGTGAAATAAGTCAGAGAAAGACAAATACCATATGATTTCACTCGTATGTGGAATTTAAGAAACAAAACAAACAGAGAAACAAACAAACAAAAAAAACCCATACTCTTAAATACAGAGAACAAACTGGTGGTTGCCAGAGGTGGGGTGGGGAGATGGGTGAAATTGATAAAAGGATTAAGAGGTACAAACCTCTATTTAGAAAATAAGTAAGTCACATAAATGAAAAGTACAATATAGGGAATATAGTAAGATTGTAGTAATGCTGTTTAGTAACAAATGGTGACTACACCTATTGTGGTGAGCACTGAGTAATGTACAGATTTGATGAATCATTATATTGTTTACCTGAAACTCATATAACACTGAATGTTATACTTCAAAAACAAAAGGCACTTCTCCAGGCAGTCTTAGAAAACTTACCTGTATAATTACCACCTATGAACCAAGAACATTATAACAAAATAGAGGAGATTTTTTTTTACATTCTTAAGAACAAACCTTTCAAGCATGAAAGTAAAACTCAAAATCCAGCACTTCTGTGAATGGTGGACCACTGTGAAGCACCTGGAGGACTAAGAATTAAGCTTAAAAGAACAAATCTAAGCCAGCCTGATGACTGTAAGGCTCGCCTCTTTGAAGAACCCTTTTTACATACCAACATTTTCTTTTTAGTTTTACAAATACCACACATACCTAAATACTGGCCACAGGGAAGTGGGATATATAATATGTTATTTCCAAAAAAACTTGAAATGTTAGTAATTTTTAATTTAGCCATGACAGTAATGACCATTTGTTGACTGTGACCATCACATTAACATTGTGAGGCAGACTAGATATGTTTTATTGTTGTTAACTGGTATTAATACTCTTTTTTTTTAAGATTTTTTTTTTATTTTTTTACATTGATTTATTTTTGAGAAACAGAGTGAGACAAAGCGTGAGCAGGGGAGGGGCAGAGAGAGAAGGAGACAGAGAATCTGAAGCAGGCTCCAGGCTCTGAGCAAGCGGTTAGCACAGAGCCTGATGTGGGGCTGGAACTCACAAACTGTGAGGTCATGACCTGAGCCGAAGTCAGACGCTCAACCGACTGAGCCACCCAGGCGCCCCGGTATTAATACTCTTTTAACAGACAATATAACTGAGGCTTAGGGAGATTTACATGACTAGCAAAGTTTATGTGCCTATTAAGTGGCAGAGATGGAAACAGAACTCTGATCTTCTGACTTGTAGAATAGCGTGCTCTACATTAATTTACACTGTTTTAATAAAATGGATTTCAGTGTAATGCAGTTCAGTTCAAGACATGATACATGTCCATCATCTCTAGCTAGACCATGAAATTTCAGGTTGTATGACTGGCAATTGTGCTCAAAAAACATTTCTCTATGATGATGGATCAGACATGATAGATGAAACAAGAATTATCTTTTTTTTTTTTAATTTTTTTTTCAACGTTTATTTATTTTTGGGACAGAGAGAGACAGAGCATGAACGGGGGAGGGGCAGAGAGAGAGGGAGACACAGAATCGGAAACAGGCTCCAGGCTCTGAGCCATCAGCCCAGAGCCTGACGCGGGGCTCGAACTCCCAGACCACAAGATCGTGACCTGGCTGAAGTCGGACGCTTAACCGACTGCGCCACCCGGGCGCCCCAAAACAAGAATTATCTTAAAGGAACAGCTGGAAAAACAATCTAGACACAAGAGAGAAAGATGGCAGTGTAGGAGGTTGCTGGGCTCACTGCATCCTGATCACTTAGATTCCACCCACACTGGCCTAAATAACTCCAAAAACTGCCGGAAGAGTAGCAAAACGGACTCTCTGGAGCCAAGCGTAGACAAGAGACCCACGGAAGAGGGTAGGAATGGCGGAGAGGCGGTGCGTGCTATACAGACTGGCGGGAGGGAGCTGGGGTGGTGGAGGGGCAGCCCACAGGGCAAGGCAAGCCCCTGAAATCTGGCTTGCAAAGGCAGAGGGGCTGGACTGCCTGAGTTCTGACAGCCAGTGGGACTTAACACCTGGAATGTTAAAAGTCAACAGCTCTGCTCTTGGAGAGAATACTAGGAGGGAGAGTTGTTGAGTCCCAGAAGGAGAGAGCTCAGCAGGGGAACAAAGGCCCTGGCAAGTACCATTTCCCTCTCCCATACCCCAGCTGAAATTCCAAAGGGAACCAGTTCCCAACACCGAACTTGCTTGCACTGCGCAAACACCCAACACTGTGCTTCTAAGGATTCATTCCTCCGATGGGCCTGCCCCCCTCCTTGTGCTGCAGGGCCTCTCCCGCAGGGACCACTGATGGCAAAGCTAGCTAAGACTGCCCCTCCCACCCCTGTGCACCTTGTGGATCCACCCCATCTAATACACTCTGTCCAGATCCCATCAAAGCAGCACCACAAGCCTGGCAGTGTGCAAGCAGCCCAAACAGGGGCCACACCACTTCACAGTGAGTCCTGCCCCTGGGAGAGGGGAAGAGAAGATACACACCAGTCTGACTGTGGCCCCACCCACCAACACAAGTTTCTCCGGACAGCACAGGGGAGGTGTCCTGCAATTTAGAGGTACCACAGGGACTAGCCAAAATGATGAAACGGAAGAATTCTCCTCAAAAGAAACTCCAGGAGGTAACTAACGAATTAATCAAAACTGATTTAAGCAATATAATGGAAGAAGAATTTAGAATAATAGTCATAAAATTAATAGCTGCACTTAAAAAAAGCATAGAGGACAGCAGAGAATCTATTGCTACAGAAATCTAGGGAATTAAAAATAGTCATGAGATGCAATACTAAATGGTATAATGCTATAAATGCTATAAATGCTAAACAATGCTGGGGCGCCTGGGTGGCGCAGTCGGTTAAGCGTCCGACTTCAGCCAGGTCACGATCTCGCGGTCCGTGAGTTCGAGCCCCGCATCGGGCTCTGGGCTGATGGCTCAGAGCCTGGAGCCTGTTTCCAATTCTGTGTCTCCCTCTCTCTCTGCCCCTCGCCCGTTCATGCTGTCTCTCTCTGTCCCAAAAATAAAATAAACGTTGAAAAAAAAAATTAAAAAAAAAAAATGCTAAACAATGCTATAAATGAGGTGCAAAATAAAATGGAGGCGGCCATAGCACAGAATGAAGAGGGAGAGGAGAGAATAGGTGAATTAGAAGATAAAATTATGGAAAAAGAGGAAGCTGAGAAAAAGAGATATAAAAAAAATCCAGGAGTATGAAGGGAGACTTAGAGAAAGTGATCCAATCAAAGTGATCCAATCAAAGTGATACAGAACAATATCCGTATCATAGGAATTCCAAAGAAGAGAGAGAGAAAGGGGCTGAAGGTGTACTTGAACAAATCATAGCTGAGAACTTTCCTGATCTAGGGAAGGAAACAGGCATTGAAATCCGAGAGGCACAGAGAACTTTCTTCAGACGTAACTTGAATCAATCTTCTGTACTACATATCATAGTGAAACTGGCAAAATACAAGGATAAAGAGAGAACTCTCAAGGCAGCTTAGGGATAAACAGGCCCTAACATACAAAGGTACACACATACGGTTAGTAGCAGACCTATCTACTGAAACTTGGCAGGCCAGAAAACAATGGCAGGAAATCTTCAATGTGATGAACAGAAAAAAATATGCAGCCGAGAATCCTTTATCCAGCAAGTCTGTCATTCAGAATAGAAGGAGAGATAAAGGTTTTCCCAAACAAACAAAAACAGAAGGAATTCAGCACCACTAAACCAACCCTACAAGAAATCCTAAGGGGAACTCTGTGAGTGAAATGTTGCAAGGACCACAAAGTACCAGAGACATCACTACAAGCATGAAAACTTCAGACATCACAATGACTCTAAACCCATATCTTTCTGTAATAACACTGAATGTAAATGGACTAAATGCGCCAACCAAAAGACATAGGGTATCAGAATGGATAAAAAAACAAGACCCATCTATTTGCTGTCTACAAGAGACTCATTTTAGACCTGAGGACACCTTCACATTGAAAGTGAAGGGATGGAGAACTATCCATCATGCTACTGGAAGTCAAAAGAAAGCTGGAGTAGCCATACTTATATCAGACAAACTAGACTTTAAATTAAAGGCTGTAACAAGAGATGAAGAAGGGCATTATATAATAATTACATGGTCTATCCATCAGGAAGAGCTAACAATTATAAATGTCTATGTGCTGAATACAGAACCCCTAAATATATAAAACAATTAATCACAAACATAAGCAACCTTATTGATAAGAATGTGGTAATTGCAGGGGATTTTAATAATCCACTTACAACAATGGATAGATCATCTAGACACAGAATCAATAATGAAACAAGGGCCCTGAATGATACACTGGATCAGATGGATTTGACAGATATATTTAGAACTCCACATCCCAAAGCAACAGAATATACTTTCTTCTCGAGTGCACATGGAACATTCTCCAAGATACATCACATACTGGGTCACAAAACAGCCCTTCATAAGTATACAAGAATTGAGATCATAACATGCACAGTTTCAGACCACAACGCACAGGAACCACAGGAAAAAGTCTGGAAAGGAACCACAGGAAACCACAGGAACCACAGGAAAAACACAACCACAGGAAAAAGTCTGGAAAACCTTCAAAAGCATGGAGGTTAAAGAACACCCCACTAAAGAATGAATGGGTCAACCAGACAATTAGAGAAGAAATTTAAAAATATATGGAAACAAACGAAAATGAAAATACAACAATCCAAACGCTTTGGGATGCAGCAAAGGCAGTCCTGAGAGGAAAAGACATTGCAATCCAGGCCTATCTCAAGAAATAAGAAAAATCCCAAATACAAAATCTAACAGCACACCTAAAGGAAATAGAAGCAGAACAGCAAAGGCAGCCTAAACCCAGCAGAAGAAGAGCAATAATAAAGATCAGAGCAGAAATAAACAATATAGAATCTAAAACAACTGTAGAGCAGACCAATGAAACCAAGAGTTGGTTTTTGAAAAAATAAACAAAATTGATAAACCTCTAGCCAGGCTTCTCAAAAAGAAAAGGGAGAGGACCCAAATAGATAAAATCATGAATGAAAATGGAATGATTACAACCAATCCCTCAGAGATACAAGCAATTATCAGGGAATACTATGAAAAATTATATGCCAACAAACTGGACAACCTGGAAGAAATGGACAAATTCCTAAGCACCCACACGCTTCCAAAACTCAAACAGGAAGAAATAGAAAATATGAACACACCCATAACCAGCAAAGAAATTGAATCAGTTATCAAAAATCTCCCAACAAATAAGAGTCCAGGACCAGATGGCTCCCCTGGGGAATTCTACCAGAAATTTAAAGCAGAGATAATACCTATCCTTCAAATAGAAAAGGAAGGAAAACTTTCAGACTCATTCTATGAAGCCAGCATTACTTTGATTTCCAAACGAGACAGAGACCCAGCAAAAAAAAGAGAACTACAGGCCAATATCCCTGATAAATATGGATGCAAAAATTCTCAACAATATACTATCAAATACAATTCAACAGCATATAAAAAGAATTATTCACCATGATCAAGTGGGATTCATTCCTGGGATGCAGGGCTGGTTCAACATTCACAAATCAATCAATGTGATACATCACATTAATAAAAGAAAAGCTAAGAACCATATGATCCTGGCAATCAATGCAGAAAACGCATTTGACAAAATTCAGCATTCTTTCTTAATAAAAACCCTAGAGAAAGTCATGATAGAAGGAACATAATTACACATCATAAAAGCCATTTATGAAAAGCCCACAGCTAATATCATCCCCAATGGGGAAAAACTGAGAGCTTTCTCCCTGAGATCAGGAACACGACAGGGATGTATACTCTCACCGCTGTTGTTTAACATGGTGTTGAAAGTTCTACCATCAGCAATCAGAAAACAAAAGGAAATCAAAGGCATCAAAATTGGCAAAGATGAAGTCAAGCTTTCACTTTTTGCAGATGACATATTATACATGGAAAACATGATAGACTCCACCAAAAGTCTGCTAGAACTGATACATGAATTCAGCAAAGTCGCAGGATACAAAATTAATGCACAGAAATCAGTTGCATTCTTATACACTAATAACAAAGCAACAGAAAGACAAATAAAGAAACTGATCCCATTCACAATTGCACCAAGAAGCATAAAATATCTAGGAATAAACCTAACCAAAGATGTAAAAGATCTGTATACTGAAAACTATTGAAAGCTTATGAAGGAAATTGAAGAAGATACAAAGAAATGGAAAAACATTCCGTGCTCATGGATTGGAAGAATAAATATTGTTAAAATGTCAATACTACCCAAAGCTATCTACACATTCAATGCAATCCCAATCAAAATTGTACCAGCATTCTTCTCAAAGCTAGAACAAGCTATCCTAAAATTTGTGTGGAACCACAAAAGACCCCGAATAGCCAAAGTAATATTGAAGAAGAAGACCAATGTGGGAAGCATCACAATACCAGACTTTAGCCTGTACTACAAAGCTGTAATCATCAACACAGCATGGTATTGGCACAAAAACAGACACATAGACCAATGGAATAGAATAGACTCCAGAATTGAACCCACAAAAGTATGGCCAACTAATCTTTGACAAAGCAGGAAGAATATTCAATGGAAAAAAGACAGACTCTTTAACAAAGGGTGCTGGGAAAAATGGACAGCAACATGCAGAAGAATGAAACTAGACCACTTTCTTACACCATTCACAAAAATAAACTCAAAATGGATGAAGGGCCTGAATGTGAGATAGGAAACCATCAAAACCCTAAAAGAAAAAGTAGGAAAAAACTCTCTGACCTCAGCCGCAGCAATTTCTTACTTGACACATCCCCAAAGGCAAGAGAATTAAAAGCAAAAATGAACTATTGGGACCTCATGAAAATAAAAAGCTTCTGCACTGCAAAGGAAACAGTCAACAAAGCTAAAAGGCAACCGACGGAATGGGAAAAGATACTTGCAAATGACATATCGGACAAAGGGCTAGTATCCAAAATCTATAAAGAGCTCACCAAACTCCACACCCGAAAAACAAATAATCCAGTGAAGAATCCAGTGAAGAAGAAATGGGCAGAAGACTTGAATAGGCACATCTCTAAGGAGACATCCAGATGGCCAATACGCACATGAAAAGATGCTCAACATCACTCCTCATCAGGGAAATACAAATCAAAACCACACTCAGATATCACCTCACACCAGTCAGAGTGGCCAAAATGAACACATCAGGAGACTATAGATGCTGGAGAGGATGTGGAGAAACGGGAACCCTCTTGCACTGTTGGTGGGAATGCAAATTGGTGCAGCCACTCTGGAAAACAGTGTGGAGGTTCCTCAAAAAATTAAAAATAGACCTACCCTATGACCCAGCAGTAGCACTGCTAGGAATTTACCCAAGGGATACCGGAGTACTGATGCATGGGGACACTTGTACCACCATGTTTATAGCAGCACTCTCAACAATAGCCAAATTATGGAAAGAGCCTAAATGTCCATCAACTGATGAATGGTTAAAGAAGTTGTGATTTATATATACGATGGAATACTATGCGGCAATGAGAAAGAATGAAATATGACCTTTTGTAGCAACGTGGATGGAACTGGAGAGTGTTATGCTAAGTGAAATAAGTCATAGAGAAAGACAGATACCATATGTTTTCACTCTTATGTGGATCCTGAGAAACTTACCAGAAGACCATGGGGGAGGGGAAGGGGAAAAAAAAGTTACAGAGAGGGAAGGAAGCAAACCATGAGAGACTCTTAAAAACTGAGAATAAACTGAGGGTTGATGGGGGGTGGGAGGGAGGGGAAAGTGGGTGATGGGTATTGAGGAGGGCACCTGTTGGGATGAGTACTGGGTGTTATATGGAAACCAATTTGATAATAAATTTCATGTAAAAAAAAAAAAAGAGAAACAATCTAAATGGTCACTAAGAAAATGTTCAAAATGTCTGTTTAAACAGAAAGGTATAGTTATGAGCTATGAACATTTATTTATGGATATTATTTGCCATACCAGGATCCTCCTACTTCTGGCACATATAGAATTTTTGGTGAAACTGAAAGACTTTTTTTTTCCCTGAAGACACTTTACTGCCACTTGTTAGAAAATTATAAAATATTCTAATATGTTAGATCCGTGGTACGATTGGCACTTTCTCCAATGGGATGCCTTGTAGTGTCCAAACTGCATGGCCATAGTAGGTGGCCATGTACCACATTCTCCTCAAAATGGTAGCTCAGATACTTTCTGAGTCTCTAAATGTGAAAAGTCACTTTTCAGTCCAAATTAAGGAATTACTATGACAGAGAGAGGAGACTTTAGTAAAAAAGGGGGAGGGGGCGAGAAATCAGGATAATTGGAAGCAGTTTGGCAGAATGTAGATAAAAATTTTAAAAAGGAATATGTTAATAGGTTATTATAGAGACACTTAAAAAATTTATAAGTCCTGGGAAAAAAAAAGTCAAACAATGGCCTTAGTCTACAGCAGCCAAGGAATGTTTGAATTTCAGAAATTCAAAGTCTCTAAAATATAGAGCTTTAACCCATGAAACATATTGAGTCAAGTAATTAACTTGAAGGCTGGTTCTGCCATTTTAACTAAATAATCACAGATAAATCCCTTGTCCTCTCTGGGCCTCAGTTTCCTCATTTGTAAAAAGGGGGCATTATTCTAAATAATCATGAAGATCTTCTAAGTTTCTATGACTATATATTCCTATAGACTATCTAGTGAAACAAGTGGTTTCAGCACAGAATACCACTAAAAACTCAAGGGTGCCTCTCATTGTCATGTAAGCAATGAGTAATAAGTACCATGGAGTCTAGATGTCCCAGCTCCTCTTCCTTCTTGGCAGCATTTACTCTCATGTGCTCAGGTATTTTGTAGTCTGGGGCTGTCTTCAGATTGAAGTCTCCCATATACAACTGGGCCTCTTTGATGGCTTGAACATCTTTGGGATCTTCATAGTCATCCTGAGGTTTACTCTTGTACCTATCAGAAAAAAAGGCAACCCAGCCACAAACTTAACAATAAAATTCAGTTTGTCCACTATATGTATATAATCAAATTCAGGCATCAAGCAAAAGTATAATTCTGAGTGTGTGGTACTACTTTTGTCCATAGCACCCAAGCATTTTTTTTAAGTTAATGACTACAGACCTTCCACAGCTTACAATGGGGTTATGTAGCAATAAACTCATAGTTGAAAATACCATAAATTGAAAATGTATTCAATATACCTAACCTACCTAACATTATAGTCTAGCCTAGCCCACCTTAAACATTAGCCTACAGTTGGGAAAAATTATCAAATACAAAGTCCATTTTACAATAAAGTGTTGAATATCTCATGTAATTTATTGACTACTGTACTGAAAGTGAAAAACAGAATGGTTGTAAATGTACTGATTGCTTATCCTCATGACCGTGTGGTTGACTTAGAGCCGTGGCTCACTGCTTCTGACCAGTATCATACTGCATACATCACTAGCCTGGGAAAATATCAAAATTCAAAGTATAGTTTCTACTGAATGCATATCACTTTCACACCATTGTAAAGCCAAAAAATCATGAGGCAAACAATCAAAACTTGGGGATGATCTGTATTCTTAAGGCACCCCAAACAAAGTAACAATGAAATAAATAAAAACCAATTACCAATTGGTGCTGAAATAATCTGAATTATTCTTAGGCTTTGGTTCAATTCTAAGTGATCTATATCAACATGGTTAATTATTCCCTCAATAGACATTAAATCATAGGATGGAGTGGGTGTATTTTAATCACTAGAAGTTAATGTACCTTTTAAAAAATAACCTAAGTGATTGTCATTACATTTTCAAAAAGAGAATCTAATTAAAAATGATATAATGAGCATATATACTTGCCTCTCTCTCCCCCCCTCCCAGTTCCATGAAAATGATGGGTAGAGGTATTAAAGGGAATAAATCAGTAAGGCTGATAATAAGATAGAAAGCCATGAATAAACCAATGATAGTAATTTTAAAGTAATTTTAAAGACCAGAGAAAACTGTGGCCCAGAATATCCCTAAGGTAAGGTTATAAAAAGGATTTGATATGACCTTATTAGTAGATCATAGCCTCCTAGGAGGCCCCAAGCACAGAGCGGGCAGGTATGGAGCAGGTAATAGAATATTAGACATTATTTAGCAAAATTAATTAAAGGATTGAAAAGGAATTCCTGAACCAATTTAATCTTCTTCTCACTTTTCTCATTTCCACACATAAAAAGGAGTAGCAACTTTTACACCTCAATTAAAACTGGAAGAATGAGGGGTGCCTGGGTGGCTCAGATGGTTAAATGACCGAAACTTTGTTTTGGCTCAGGTCATGATCTCACGGTTTGTGAGATCAAGCCCTGCACGGGCTCCAAGCTGACAGTGTGATAACTGCTTGGGATTCTCTCTCTCACTCTCTCTCTTTTCTTCCCTGCTTCCCAAGATAAATTTTTAAAAAAACGCATTTGTTTTTAAACTGAAGAACAAATCTCTATAGAAACTGACCTCCCTGCTTGGAAACTGCTAGTGCACCTAGGATAGGGGTTGGCACACCATTGTAGGGATCTTTATTGGAAGACCCCAACCTACATAATTCTTTAAAGTGAAGTCTGCCAGTCAACATGAACATGTACACAGAGCTTGCAGTCAGCCCTTAGGAAAACAAACATATACAATAACAGAGAAAACACATGTTATCTAAAGTATTGACAATTGTTCCTTTGTGTAAAATAGCACTAAAAGGAAGGATTAAAATTTTTAAAAGGAAAGAAAGAGAGGTAGAAGGAAAGAAAAAGCAAGGAAATGAGGGAAGAAGGAAAGGAAAGGAAAGGAAAGGAAAGGAAAGGAAAGGAAAAAAGAAAAGAACAACCAGATACTTCTACTTTGGCTGTGTGTGAGGGCAACATGGCCTATTTATTATTCTCATGCTATAAATTATTATTATTCTCATGCTATCAATAACTAGAAAACTGAACAAAAATTATGGAACTATGACATTGAAGGATAGGCAGCACAGGACTACATGCAAAAAGTGAAACAAAATAGCCAATCCTTACTGTCTCTATTTCTGCATGGAGGAAATTAGCAAACTATGGAATAGTGTTGAGATCCCAAATATTAGTCCAGTAATCTCGCTGATTAAGGATACAAAGTTCAGAGTTCAGAGAGGCCAGAGTGGTTAGAATTTTGTGGAAAAAATATTAGAGCTACAAACAAAATAATGCCTTCAGAAATTCACATAGAGTTCTCTTGAGTTTTTGGCCAAGTATTAACCTGTACATGTGTAATGTAAAACATCATAAAGATAAGTAAAGAACATCTAGGGAAAGTACAATTACTGGGAAATTATAAGACAAATAATTCTCATAATTTACACATTGCTGGAAATCACTCATGAATTCATCAGCTGGAGAGACCTTGTAATGTAGGGAACATTCAGTAGAGATCCTTTAAAAAGTCATGCCTTCAAAGTGGGAAAAATAAAACATCTAGACACTGTCATCAATCACTCTGTCCTCATTGCCATTTATATACAACTACACCAAGGAACACAAAAATATACATTCTTTCTCAAGCACACATGGAATTTTCATGAAGACAGACTTTATGCAGGCCCATACAACTCCCAGTAAATTTATAAGAATTTAAATCATGCAAACTATTTTCTGTGACCACAAAAAAATTATATTGGAAATAAAAAATATTTCTTTAAACCTCTGAATATTTGGAAATTAAACAGCATACTTAAAAACAAACCACAGCCAACAAGAAATCACAAGAGATATTAGAAAATATTTTGGGAGGAATAGAGATCCTGGGAAGATGGCGGCATAGGAGGACGCTGGGCTCATGGTGCATCCTGCTGATCACTTAGATTCCACCTACACCTGCCTAAATAACCCAGAAAACCACCAGAAGACTAGCAGAATGGAGACTCCAGAGCCAAGCACAGACGAGAGGCCCACGGAAGAGGGTAGGAAGGGCAGAGAGGCCATGCGCACTGCACGGACTGGCGGGAGGGAGCCGGTGGAGGGGCGGTCTGCCAGCCAAGCAGAGCCCCCGAGTCTGGCTTGCAAAAGCAGAGGGGCCGGATGGAGTGTGTTCGGACAGCAAGTGGGACTTAACATCTGGAAGGTTATAAGTTAACAGCTCTGCTCAGAGAGTGGGAGGGCTGGAGGACAATGGGAGGGAGAGTTGTTGAGCCCCGGACAATAGAGCACAGCTTTGCAGGGAACAAAGGCACTCACCAGCGCCATCTCCCACGCCCATCCCCCAGCCAAAATCCCAAAGGGAACCAGTTCCTGTCAGGGAACTTGCTTGCACCACGCAAACACCCAACGCCATGCTTCTACGGATCCATCCCTCCGGCGGGTCTGACTCCCTCCTGGTGCCGCAGGGCCCCTCCCGAAGCAAATCTCTGAAGGAAAAGCGCTCTGAGACTGCCCCTCCCACCCCTGTGCACCTTGCCGATCCACCCCAGCTAATACGCCAGATCCCCAGCACCACAAGTCTGGCAGTGTGCAAGTAGCCCAGATGGTCCACACCACCCCACAGTGAATCCTGCCCCTAGGAGAGGGGAAGAGAAGGCACACACCAGTGTGACTATGGCCCCAGCAGTGGGCTGGGGGCAGACATCAGGTCTGACTGTGTCCCGCCCACCAACGCAAGTTATTCAAGACAGCACAGGGGAAGTGCCCTGTAGTTCTGCACCACTCCAGGGACTATCCAAAATGACGAAATGGAAGAATTCCCCTCAAAAAAACCTCCAGGAAATAACAGCTAATGAACTGATCAAAAATTATTTAAACAACATAACAGAAATTGAATTTAGAATTATAGTTATAAAATTAATCGCTGGCCTTGAAAACAGTATAAAGGACAGCAGAGAATCTCTTACTACAGAGATCAAGGGACTAAGGAACATCCAGGAAGAGCTAAAAAATGCTATCAATGAGCTGCAAAATAAAATGGAGACAACCACGGCTTGGATTGAAGAGGCAGAGGAGAGAATAGGTGAACTAGAAGATAAAATTATGGAAAAAGAAGAAGCTGAGAAAAAGAGAGATAAAAAATCCAGGAGTATGAGGTGAAAATTAGAGAACTAAGTGATGCACTAAAGAGAAATAATCTATGCATACTTGGTATTCCAGAGGAGGAAGAGAGAGGGAAAGGTGTTGAAGGTGTACTTGAAGAAATCATAGCTGAGAACTTCCCTGATCTGGGGAAGGAAAAAGGCATTGAAATCCAAGAGGCACAGAGAACTCCCTTCAGACGTAACTTGAATCAATCTTCTGTATGACATGTCACAGTGAAACTGGCAAAATACAAGGATAAAGAGAAAATTCTGAAAGCAGCTAGAGATAAAAGTGCTCTAACATATAAAGGGAGACCTATAAGACTCGTGACCGATCTCTCTACTGAAACTTGGCAGGTCAGAAAGGAATGGCAGATCTTCAATGTGATGAAAAGAAAAAATATGCAACCGAGAATCCTTTATCCAGCAAGTCTGTCATTCAGAATAGAAGGAGTGATAAAGGTCTTCCCAAACAAAAACTGAAGGAATTCATCACCACTAAACCAGCCATACAAGAGATCCTAAGGGGGATCCTGTGAGACAAAGTACCAGAGATATCGCTACAAGCATGAAACCTTCAGACATCACAATGACTCTAAACCCATATCTTTCTGTAATAACACTGAATGTAAATGGACTACAAGCGCTAACCAAAAGACATAGGGTATCAGAATGGATAAAAAAACAAGACCCATCTATTTGCTGTCTACAAGAGACTCATTTTAGACCAGAGGACACCTTCAGATTGAGAGTGAAGGGATGGAGAACTATTTATCATGCCACTGGAAGTCAAAAGAAAGCTGGAGTAGCCATACTTATATCAGACAAACTAGACTTTAAATTAAAGGCTGTAACAAGAGATGAAGAAGGACATTATATAATAGTGACAGGGTCTATCCATCAGGAAGAGCTAACAATTATAAATGTCTATGTGCCGAATATGGGAGCCCCCAAATATATAAAACAATTAATCACAAACATAAGCAACCTTATTGATAAGAATGTGGTAATTGCAGGGGACTTTAACACTCCACTTACAAAAATGGATAGATCATCTAGACACACGGTCAATAAAGAAACAAGGGCCCTGAATGATACATTGGATCAGATGGACCTGACAGATATATTGAGAACTCTGCATCCCAAAGCAACAGAATATACTTTCTTCTCGAGTGCATGTGGAACATTCTCCAAGATAGATCACAAACTGGGTCACAAAACAGCACTTCATAAGTATACAAGAATTGAGATCATACCATGCATACTTTCAGACCACAATGCTATGAAGCTTGAAATTAACCACAGGGAAAAGTCTGGAAAACCTCCAAAAGCATGGAAGTTAAAGAACACCCTACTAAAGAATGAATGGCTCAACCAGGTAATTAGAGAAGAAATTAAAAAATATATGGAAACAAATGAAAATGAAAATACAACAATCCAAACGCTTTGGGATGCAGCAAAGGCAGTCCTGAGAGGAAAAGACATTGCAATCCAGGCCTATCTCAAGAAACAAGAAAAATCCCAAATACAAAATCTAACAGCACACCTAAAGGAAATAGAAGCAGAACAGCAAAGACAACCTAAACCCAGCAGTAGAGAAATAATAAAGATCAGAGCAGAAATAAACAATATAGAATCTAAAAAAAAACTGTAGAGCAGATCAACGAAACCAAGAGTTGGTTTTTTGAAAAAATAACCAAAATTGATAAACCTCTAGCCAGGCTTCTCAAAAAAAAAAAAAAAAAGGGAGAGGACCCAAATAGATAAAATCATGAATTAAAATGGAATGATTACAACCAATCCCTCAGACATACAAGCAATTATCAGGGAATACTATGAAAAATTATATGCCAACAAACTGGACAACTTGGAAGAAATGGACAAATTCCTAAGCACCCACACACTTCCAAAACTCAATCAGGAGGAAATAGAAAGCCTGAACAGACCTATAACCAGTGAACAAATTGAATCAGTCATCAAAAATCTCCCAACAAATAAGAGTCCAGGACCAGATGGCTTCCCAGGGGAGTTCTACCAGACGTTTAAAGCAGAGATAATACCTATCCTTCTCAAGCTATTCCAAAAAATAGAAAGGGACGGAAAACTTCCAGACTCATTCTATGAAGCCAGTATTACTTTGATGCCTAAACCAGACAGAGACCCAGTAAAAAAAGAGAACTACAGGCCAATATCCCTGATGAATATGAATGCATAAATTCTCAGTAATATACTAGCAAATCGAATTCAACAGCATATAAAAAGAATTATTCACCATGATCAAGTGGGATTCATTCCTGGGATACAGGGCTGGTTCAACATTCACAAATCAATCAACGTGATACATCACAAATAAAAGAAAAGATAAGAACCATATGATCCTGTCAATCGATGCAGAAAAGGCCTTTGACAAAATTCAGCACCCTTTCTTAATAAAAACCCTCGAGAAAGTCGGGATAGAAGGAACATAATTACACATCATAAAAGCCATTTATGAAAAGCCCACTTAACATCATCCTCAATGGGAAAAACTGAGAGCTTTTTCCCTGAGATCAGGAACATGACAGGGATGTATACTCTCACCACTGTTGTTTAACATAGTGTTGGAAGTGCTAGCATCAGCAATCAGACAACAAAAGGAAATCAAAGGCATCAAAATTGGCAAAGATGAAGTCAAGCTTTCACTTTTTGCAGATGACATGATATTATACATGGAAAATCTGATAGACTCCACCAGAAGTCTGCTAGAACTGATACATGAATTTAGCAAAGTTGCAGGATACAAAATCAATGTACAGAAATCAGTTGCATTCTTATAGACTAATAATGAAGCAACAGAAAGACAAATAAAGAAACTGATCCCATTCACACTTGCACCAAGAAGCACAAAATACCTAGGAATAAATCTAACCAAAGATGTAAAGGATCTGTATGCTGAAAACTATAGAAAGCTTATGAAGAAAGTTGAAGAACATATAAAGAAATGGAAAAACATTCCGTGCTCATGGATTGGAAGAATAAATATTGTCAAAATGTCAATACTACCCAAGCCTATCTACACATTCAATGCAATCCCAATCAAAATTGTACCAGCATTCTTCTCGAAACTAGAACAAGCAATCCTAAAATTCATATGGAACCACAAAAGGCCCCGAATAGTCAAAGTAATTTTGAAGAAGAAGACCAAAGCAGGAGGCATCACAATCCCAGACTTTAGCCTGTACTACAAAGCTGTACAGCATGGTATTGGCACAAAAACAGACACATAGACAACACAGCATGGTATTGGCACAAAAACAGACACATAGACAAATGGAATAGAATAGAAACCCCAGAACTAGACCCACAAACGTATGGCCAACTCATCTTTGACAAAGCAGGAAAGAACATCCAATGGAAAAAAGACTCTTTAACAAAGGGTGCTGGGAGAACTGGACAGCAACATGCAGAAGGTTGAAACTAGACCACTTTCTTACAGCATTCACAAAAATAAACTCAAAATGGATAAAGGACCTGAATGTGAGATAGGAAACCATCAAAAGCCTAGAGAAGAAAGCAGGAAAAGACCTCTCTGACCTCAGCCGTAGCAATTTCTTACTTGACACATCCCCAAAGGCAAGGGAATTAAAAGCAAAAATGAATTACTGGGACCTTATGAAGGTAAAAAGCTTCTGCACAGCAAAGGAAACAACCAATAAAACTAAAAGGCAACCAACGGAATAGGAAAAGATATTTGTAAATGATATATCGGACAAAGGGCTAGTATCCAAAATCTATAAAGAACTCACCAAACTCCACACCTGAAAAACAAATAACCCAGTGAAGAAATGGGCAGAAAACATGAATAGACACCTCTCTAAAGAAGACATCTGGATGGTCAACAGGCACATGAAAAGATGCTTAACGTCGCTCCTTATCAGGGAAATACAAATCAAAACCACACTCAGATATCACCTCACGCCAGTCAGAGTGGCCAAAATGAACAGATCAGGAGACTATAGATGCTGGTGAGGATGTGGAGAAACAGGAACCCTCTTGCACTGTTGGTGGGAATGCAAATTGGTGCAGCCACTCTGGAAAACAGTGTGGAGGTTCCTCAGAAAATTAAAAATAGACCTACCCTATGACCCAGCAATAGCACTGCTAGGAATTTATCCAAGGGATACAGGAGTACTGATGCATAGGGTCACTTGTACCCCAATGTTCATAGCAGCACTCTCAACAATAGCCAAATTATGGAAAGATCCTAAATGTCCATCAACTGATGAATGGATAAAGAAATTGTGGTTTATATAGACAATGGAGTACTACATGGCAATGAGAAAGAATGAAATATGGTCCTTTGTAGCAACATGGATGGAACTGGAGAGTGTTATGCTAAGTGAAATAAGCCATACAGAGAAAGACAGATACCATATGTTTTCACTCTTAGGTGGATCCTGAGAAACTTAACAGAAACCCATGGGGGAGGGGAAGGAAAAAAAAAAAAGGAGGTTAGAGTGGGAGAGAGCCAAAGCAGAAGAGACTTAAAAACTGAGAACAAACTGAGGGTTGACGGGGGGGTGGGAGGGAGGGGAGGGTAGGTGATGGGTATTGAGGAGGGCACCTTTTGGGATGAGCACTGGGTGTTGTATGGAAACCAATTTGACAATAGGCTTCATATATATATAAAAAAAGAAAATATTTTGGAATGAATAATGGTAAAGATACATCAGAACTTGTGAAATGTAGCTCAGTGTTTCATTTATACTTTAAATTTATACTTCCATTTATACTGTAAATGCTCATAATTATAAAAGAATTAAAGTATAAGATCAAAGCTTATAGCCTAAATTTTAAGAAGAATTAACTAAGCCCAAATTAATTAGAATAAAGAAAATGACATGGAAAGCTGACAAGCAATTGTTCTAAAAATCTATGACCAAAAGTTAGCTCCTTGAAAGGATTAATAAAATTGATAAATGTTTGGCTGGAATGACCAAGAAAAAGACAATACAAATTCATGAAATCAAGAATAAAACAGGGGACAACAGATACTAAAGAAACTAAAATAATAAGGCAACAGTATGAATTATTTTATGCCAAAAAATTTGATAACCTGGATGAAATTCACAAATTCCTTGAAAGACACAAATTACCTAAAGTGATCCAAGAGGAAATCCAAAATCTGAATAGCACTATAACAATGAAAAATTGGAATTTGCATTTATGAACTTCTCTCAAAGAATATTCCATGTCTAGATGCCTTCACTGATAAACTCTATCAAATATTTAAGAAATCAGTCATATTAAGCCTACACAAAGTCTTCCAGAAAATAGAAGGAAAACTTCTCATCTCATTGTATGAAACCAGTATTATCCTGGTAACAAACCAGAAAAGATATTACATAACAATGAAACTAGAGACCAATATTCTTCATTTAAAAAGACACAAAAGCCCTTTAAAAATGCCAGCAAATCAGGGGCGCCTGGGTGGCGCAGTCGGTTAAGCATCCGACTTCAGCCAGGTCACGATCTCGCGGTCTGGGAGTTCGAGCCCCGCATCAGGCTCTGGGCTGATGGCTCAGAGCCTGGAGCCTGTTTCCGATTCTGTGTCTCCCTCTCTCTCTGCCCCTCCCCCATTCATGCTCTGTCTCTCTCTGTCCCAAAAATAAATAAATGTTGAAAAAAAAATTTAAAAAAAAATGCCAGCAAATCAAATGCATTTTGGAAAATATCAAAAGCCTATTTTCCTGTTTATTAAGGTATGATCAACACATAACATTGTATTAGCTTAGGGTATACAATGTCATGATTTCATACATGTATCTATTACAAAATGTTTGCCACAGTAAGTTTAGTTAACATTGATCCATACAGTTACAATTTTTTTCTTGTGAAGAAAACTTTTTTAAAAATGTTTTTATTTATTTTTGAGACACAGAGAGTGTGTGTGAGCAGAGGAGGGGCAGAGAGAGAGGCAGACACAGAATCTGAAACATCTCCAGGCTCTGAGCTGACAGCACAGAGTCCGACTTGGGGCTCAAACTCACAAACCGTGAGATCACAACCTGAGCTGAAGTCAGATGCTTAACCAACTGAGCCACCCAGGCATCCCTTGTGATGAGAACTTTTAAGACCTACCTTCTTAGCAACTTTCAAATGTACAATACACTATTGGTAACTATAGTCATCATATTGTAGACTACATCTCCAGAACTTATTTATCTTATAACTGGAAGTTTGTGCCATTTGACTACCTTCATCCATTTCTCCATCCCCAACTCCCCACCTCTAGCAATCACCAATCTGTCCTGTTTCAATGAGTTCAGATTTGTTAGATTGAACATATAAGGAAGATCATACAGTTTTTATTTTCCTCTGACTTATTTCACTTAGCATATGCCCTCAAAGTCCATTTGTATCATTGCAAATGGAAGCATTTCTCTCTTTTTAAGGCTAAATAATATTCCATCGTATATATGTATCATAACTTCTTTACCCACTCAACCATTAATGGAGACTTAGGTTGTTTCCGTTTCTCAACTATTGTTATTAATGCTTCAATAAACATGGTAGTGCAGATATCTCTTCAAAGTCCAATTTTCATTTTCTTTGGCTATATACCCAGAAGTGAGATTGCTGGACCATGTGGCAGTCTTATTTTTAATTGTTTTAGGAAATTCCATACTGTTTTCCATAGTGGCTGCACAAATTTATGTTTTCATCAACAGTGTACAAGGTTTCCTTTTCTCCACATTTTTGCCAATGCTTATCTCTTATCTTTTTGATAATAGGTATTCAACAGGTATGAGGTCATATCTTGTTGTGATTTTGATTTGCATTTCCCTGATGATTAGTGATGTTCAGCACCTTTCCATGTATATGATGGCCTTTTGTAGGTCTCTTTTGAAAACTGTCCACATAAGTCCTCTGCCCACATTTAAATCTGTTTGGGTTTTGGGTGGGTTTTTGTTGTTGTTTTGTTTTGTTTGTTTGTTTTGTTGCTATTAAGCTGTAAGAGTTCTCTATATATTTTGGATATTAACCCCTTATCACATGTATGATTGTGAATACATTCCTTAAGTTGCCCTTTCATTTTTTTGATGGTTGCCTTCACTGTAGAGAAGCTTTTTAGTTTGATGTAGTTGCACTTATTTATTTTCATTTTTGTTGCCTTTGCTTTTGGTGTCAAACCTAAAAAATCATTGACAAGACGAATGTTGAGGGTCTTACCATCTAGACTTTCTTCTAGGAGTTTTATGGTTTCAGGTCTTACATTCAAGTTGTTAATTCATTTTTCTTTGATTTTCATGTTATGGTGAGAGACACTGGTCCAGTGTTATTCTTTTGTATGTGGCAGTTCAGTTTTCCCAACACCGTTTACTGGAAAGACTGTCCTTTCCCCATTATATATTCTTGGTTCCTTGTCATAAACTGACCACATACAAATGGGTTTATTTCTGGTCTCTATTCTATTTAATTGAATGTCTGTTTTTATGCTGATGTCATACTGTTGTTTTGTTTTTTTTAACGTTTTTATTTATTTTTGAGACAGAGACAGAGCATGAACGGGGAAGGGGCAGAGAGAGAGGGAGACACAGAATCGGAAACAGGCTCCAGGCTCTGAGCCATCATCCCAGAGCCGGACGCGGGGCTCGAACTCACGGACCGGGAGATCGTGACCTGAGCTGAAGTCTGACGCTTAACTGACTGCGCCACCCAGGCGCCCCGATGTCATACTGTTTTGATTGCTATAGCTCTGTAATATAGTTTGAAGTCAAGGAGTATATTTCTAGTTTTGTTTTTATTTCTCAAGATGGCTTTGGCTATTCAGGGTCTTTTGTGGTTCCATGCAATATTTTAGGATTTCTTTTACTATTTCTGTGAAAATGCCTTTGGAATTTTGATAGTGATTGCTGAAGCTATAAATTCCTTTGGATAGTATGGACATTTTAACAATATTAAGATGCTTCATGCATGAAATATCTTTCCATTTATTTATGTCTTCTTCAATTTCTTTCAAAGTGTACTGATATTTCATTTCCTTTGTTAAATTTATTCCTATGTATTTATTCTTTTTGATGCTATTGTGATGGAATTGTTTTCCTAATTTCTCTGAGAGTTCATTGTTAATGTATAGAAACACTGATTTTTATATATTTATTGTATCTTTCCACTTTACTGAATTCATTTATTAGTTCTAATGGTATTTTTGTGGAGTCTTTAGGAGATATAGATAGATAGATATAGATATAGATATAGATATAGATATAGATATAGATATAGATATAGATATAGATATAGATATAGATATAGATAGATATAGATATATAATGTCATCTGCAAATAGAAAGATGTACTTCTTCCTTCCTAATTTTGATTTTTCCCCCTAACTGTTCTAACTAGGACTTATACTACTGTGTTAAAAACAAGTAGCAAGAGTGAACATCTTTGTTCCTGATTTCAGAGGGAAAGCTTTCAGATTTTTGCCATTGAGTATGATGTTAGCTGACAGCTTGTCATATTGTGGCCTTTATTTTGCTGAGATATATTTCTGCTATATCAAATTTGGTGAGAATTTTTATCATGAGTAGATGTTGAATTTTGTTAAATGCTTTTTCTCCATCTATTGAGATGATTATATGATTTTTGATGGCTTGCACAAGCACAAAGTTCTGAGAGACAACTGAGCTCAGGCCAGGTTGATATAGTCCAAGATGGCAATAGAGGAAGACCTTGAACCCATATCTTCCACAGACACACCAAATCTACACTTACTTATAAAGCAATTCCTTCTTGGGGCGCCTGGGTGGCGCAGTCGGTTAAGCGTCAGACTTCAGCCAGGTCACGATCTCGCGGTCCGTGAGTTCGAGCCCCGCGTCAGGCTCTGGGCTGATGGCTCAGAGCCTGGAGCCTGTTTCTGATTCTGTGTCTCCCTCTCTCTCTGCCCCTCCCCCGTTCATGCTCTGTCTCTCTCTGTCCCCAAAATAAATAAACGTTGAAAAAAAAAATTTAAAAAAATAAAGCAATTCCTTCTGAAGAAGAACTGAGGACTCACTTAACAGCTCTGCACAATAAAAGATATACCACACAGAGAAGAGCAAGAGACACGAAGACACAGTAACAAAGGGAACTTTGCTTTGTTGAAGGTTAGTTGGCCATATAGTTGTGGTTTCATATCTGGGTTTTCTATTCTGTTCTATTTGTGTGTGTGTGTGTGTGTGCCAGTACCATACTGTCTTGATCACTACAGCTTTGTAATATAACTTGAAGTCTGGAATTGTGATGCCTTCAGCTTTGCTTTTTTTTTTCCCCCAAGATTGCTTTGGCTATTTGGGGTCTTTTGTGTTTCTACACAAATTTTAGAATCGTTCTAGCTCTGTGAAAAATGCTGGTGGTATTTTGGTAGAGATTGCATTAGAGGTGTAGATTGCTTTGGGTAGTGTGATATTTTAACAATATTTATTCTTCCAATCCATAAGCATGGAATGTTTTTCCCTATCTTTGTGTCATCTTCAATTCCTTTTATCAATGTTTTTAGTTTTCAGAGTACAGATATTTTGCCTCTTTGGTTAGGTTTATTCCTAGGTATCTTATGGTTTTTAGTGCAATTGTGAATGGGACTAATTCCTTGATTTCTTTCTGCTGCTTCATTATTGGTATATAGAAATGAAACAGATTTCTGTACATTGATTTTTGATCCTGCAACTTTGTTAAATTCATATATTAGTTCTAGAAAATTTTAGGTACAGTCTTTAGGGTTTTCTATACAGATTATCATGTCATCTGCAAATAGTGAAAGTATGACTTCTTCCTAGCCAATTTGGATGTCTTTTATTTCTTTGTGTTGTCTGACTGCTGTGGCTAGAAATTTAACAAAACAAACAAAACAAACAAACATAGGTGGGAAAAAGAGGAAAACCAAGAAACAGACTCTTAACTATAGAGAAACTGATGGTTACCAGAGGGGAGGTAGGTGGAGGGATGGGTTAATTAGGTGATTGGAATTAAGGAGGGCATTAATGGTGATTAATGGGTTAATTAAGGAGGGCACTTGTTGTGATAAGTGCCAGGTGTTGTATGTAAATGTTGAATCACCATATTGTATACCTGAAACCAATATTACACTGTGTTAACCAGCTGGAATTTAAAGAAAAACTTGGAAGAAAATAAAAACTACTACAGGCTAATATCCCTGATGAACACAGATACAAAAATCCTCAAGTAAATATTAGCAAACTGAATTCAACAATACATTAAAAGGATATTCACCAAGATCAAGTAGGACTTATTTTGAGGATGCAAGGATGGTTCTATACTCACAAACTAATCAATGTCATTCACCACATTAACAAAATAAAGTATAAAAATCATATGGTCATCTCAATAGGTACAGAAAAAGCATCTGACAAAATTCACTATCCACTCATGATAAGAACTCTAAACAAAGTGACTGTAGAGGGAACACACCTTTACATAATAAAGGTATATATGAAAAACACATGGCTAACATCATACTCAATGGTAAAAAACTGAGAGCTTTTCCTCCAGGATGAGGAACAAGAGAGAGATATCCCCTCTCAGCCCTTTTATTCAGCATAGTACTGGAAGTCCTAACCACAGCACTCATATAAGAAAAAAGAAAATGTATCCAAATTGGTAAGGAAGAAGCAAAACTGTCACTATTTGCAGATGATACGTACTATACATAGAAAACCCTCAAAGCTCCATCAAAAAACTATTAGAAGTAATAAGTGAATTTAATAAAGCCACAGGATACAAAATTAATATGGAGGAATTTGTTGCATTTTTATACATTAATAACAAATTATCAGAAAGAGAAATTAAGAAAACACTCCATGAGGATGTAAATGAAAAGAATTATCATGCACTCTTGGTAAGAATGCAAATTGGTGCAACCACTGTGGAAAATAGTATGGATGTTCCTCAAAAAAAATAGAAATACCTTATAATTAAATAATTCCACTACTGGGTATTTACCCAAAGAAAACAAGACACTAATTTAAAAAGATATAGGCGCCCCTAAATTTATTGCAGTATTATTTACAAAAAAAATTATGGCAGCAACCTAAGTGTCCATCCATAGATGATGGGTTAATTAAGTGGTACCATATATATAAACACACACACACACACACACACACACACACAACACACACAACACACACAACACACACAACACACACAACACACACAACACACACAACACACACAACACACACAACACACACAACACACACACACACCACATACAAGAGAATATTGCTCAGCTATAAAAAAGAATGCGATCTTGCCATTTCCAACAACACAGATGGACCTAGAGGGTATTACACTAAATGAAATAAGTCAGACAGAGAAAGACAGATATATGATTTCACTTCTATGTGGAATCTAAAAACCAAGTGTACAAAAAACAACAAAAAAGCAAAAACAGGTCCATAAGTACAGAAAACAAACTATGGTTACCAGAGCAGACAGGGGTAGGGAACTGGGCAAATAGGTGAATGGGAGTGGTAGGTACAGGCTTGCAGTTATGGAATGTATAAGCTACAGGGATGAAAGTTACAACATGGGCAATACAGTCAATGGTGTTGTAATAGTGTATGGTGACAGACAGTAGCTACACCTATGAGCACTGCATAATGTATAGAGTTGTTGAATCGCTATGCTGTACACCGGAGTGTGTCAACCACGCTTCAGGTAAAAAATAAGGATTAAACAGAATTAGCATATCAGACCCAGCAAATCCACTCCTAGGTATCTATCCAAGAGAATTGAAAACACATGTCTACACAAAAATTACACAAATGTTAACAGTAGCAATATTGATAATTGTGAAATGGTAGAAATAACCTTAAATGTGTTTCCACTGATGAACTGATAAATATGACATGGATTATTTATTATTTATAAAAAGGAATGAAGTATTGAGGTGCCTGCGTGGTTCAGTCAGTTAAGTGTCTGACTCTTGATTGTTGGCTCAGGTCATGATCCACAGTTTGAGAGTTCAAACCCTGCCTCAGGCTCTGTGCTGACAGCGTGGAGCCTGCTTGGATTTTGTCTCCCTCTCTTTCTGCCCCTCTTCCCCGCTCTCTCTCTCAAAATAATAAACATTAGAGGCGCCTGGGTGGCGCAGTCGGTTAAGCGTCCGACTTCGGCCAGGTCACGATCTCGCAGTCCGTGAGTTCGAGCCCGGAGTCAGGCTCTGGGCTGATGGCTCAGAGCCTGGAGCCTGTTTCCGATTCTGTGTCTCCCTCTCTCTCTGCCCCTCCCCCGTTCATGCTCTGTCTCTCTCTGTCCCAAAATAAATAAAAAACGTTGAAAAAAAAATTAAAAAAAAATAAACATTAAAAATACTATTAAAAAAGAGGAGTGAGGCATACATGTTACAACATGGATGAAATAAAAAGATGTACTAAGTGAAAAAAGCCAGTCACAAAGACCACAGAACCCATCATATACATAATTTCCAAAATAGACAAATCTATAGAGACAAAAAGTAGTTGCTTAGGGCTAAGAATGGGAGTTTGTGAAAATGGAGAGTGAATGCTAATGAGTAGGGTTTTGTGGGGTGGGGGGCAGATAACGATATTAGAAAATAGTGATAATGGTTATGAAAGTCTGAATATACAAAAAAACCACATTGAATTGGACAGGAAATGAGCAAATTGTATGATATGTAAATTATATCTCCATAAAGTTGCTATAAAAAATTAGGAAATACAGATAAGAAAAAAGAAAAAAAAAAACCTGTAAGGTCCATAATCCTATCACTCCCAAATTATACTGTTGCCCTATGTGCGTTTTCATTAATAATATAGTGTAAACATCTTTCCATGTCAATTAACCCACCTCAACATAAAACAAAAGAGAGAGAGAGAGAGATTGAGTCTAGACCAGGGTGAACATCTCCTACATGAGAACACACTCCATAAAGACTGGGAGAGATGGCTGTTTTATCTAATGTGCAGAAACCAACACATGGAGTCAAGGACAATGAAGAAACAGAAAAATACGTTCCAAAACAAAAGAACAAGATAAAACTGTAGAAAAAGACCTTAATGAAATAGAGAAAAGTGATTTACCTGATAAAGAGTTTAATATAATGTTTATAAAGACACTCACCGAGGTCGGGAAAACAACATATAAACAAAGTGAATATTTCAGCAAAGTGATAGAAAACATAAGAAAGCACCAAATAGAAAACACGGAGGTGAAGAATACAATAATTGAACTGAAACGTTTACAAATGGTGTTCAACACCAAACTAGATCAAGCAGAAGAAAAGATTGATAAAGCCAAAAACAGAGCAGTGGAATTCATCTAATCAGAGGAGCAAAAGAAAAAAGAATTAAAAAGAATAAAGATAAGTTAAGGGACTTATGAGACATCATCAAACAAATTAATATGCACATTATAGGGGTCCCAAAAAGAGAAAGGTGAGCAGAAGTCTTATTCAAAGAAAGAATGGCTGAGGGGTACCTGGGTGGCTCAGTCAGTTGAGCATCCAGCTTCAGCTCAGGTCATGATCTCAGAGTTCATGGATTGGAGCCCTGCATCAGGCTCTACACTGGCAGTGAGGTGCCTACTTGTGATTCTCTCTCTCTCTCCCTCTCTCTGCCCCTCCCCGACTTGTGCTCTTTCTCAAAATAAATAAATACACTTTAAAAATTAAAAAGAAAGAAAGAATGGCTGAAAAATTCTTTAACCTGGGGAAAGAAATAGACCTCCAGATCCAGGATGCCCGGAAAGTTTAAAACAAATAAATCCAAAAAGACGCATGCCAAAACACAGTATAATAAATTGTCAATATTAAAGACAAGGAGAAAATCTTTTTAAAACAGCAAGAGAAATACAAATTTTTACATATAAAGAAGCTTTATAAGACTATAAGCAGATTTTTTAGCAGAAACTTCGTAGGCCAGAAGGGAGTGGCAGGATAAATTCAAGATGCTAAAAGAAAAAGACTGTCAACCAAAAATAACCTAACAAGCAAAGTTATCCTTCAGCATTGGGGAAATAGAGCTTTTCAGACAAAGAAATGTTGAAGAAGTTCATCACCACTAGCCCAACCTTTTAAGAAATGCTAAAGGCATTTCTTCTACCTGAAGTAAAAGGACACTAACTAGTAATAGGAAAACATATATAAGTATAAATTTCATTGATAAAGGCAGTTATATAGTTAAATTCAGAACTTTAATGTTTTAATGGTGGTAGGTAAATCATTTATCAATTTAGTATAAAGGTTAAAAGACAAAAAATATTAAAAAATAACAACTACAATGATTTGTTAATGGATATATAGGGTAAAGATGTGAACTGTGATATTAAAAACAAAGTGTTGGGGGGTGTTAAACATACAGTTTTAACATGTGTTCAAAGTTGTTATCAGGTTAATATACACCAATATGTTTTATGTTAAGTCTCACAGTAACCACAAAGCAAAAACCTATAACAGATACAAACAACATAAAGAGAAGGTATCCAAACATACAACAACAGTGAGGTCATCCAGGCAAAAAAATCAATAAGGAAATATGGGACTTAAATGATGTGTTAGACCAGATGGACTTAACACATATTTACAGACATTCTATTCAATAGTAGCAGAATACACATTCTTAAATGCACATGCAACATTCCCTAGGATAAATCATATTAGGCCACAAAACAAGTCTTAATTTAAGAAACCTAAAATCATATCAAATATCTTATCTAACCACAATGGTATAAATTCGAAATCAATTACAAGGAAACTTTAGAATTCATAAATATCTGGAGATTAAACAATGCACTACGAACAACCAACGAAAACATCAAAAGAGAAATCAAAAATGCTTTGTAAGAAGTGAAAATAGAAATACAACATACCTAAACTTTCAGGATTCAAGAAGAGCAGTTCTAACAAGGAAGTTCATAGTGATAAATGCATACATCAAGAAACAAGAGAAATCTTAAATAGCCAATTTAACCTTATACCTCAAGAAACTAGGGAAAAAAAAAAAGCACAAAGTGAATGGAAAGAAGGAAATAACAAAACTCAGAGCAGAAATAAATGACATGAGATTTAAGAGATAGGAGGAGAGATCAATGAAACTAAGAGTGGGGTATTTTTTAAGATATAAAAAAATTGACTAACTTTTAGCTGGACTCATCAAAGAAAGAACTTAAATAAAATCAGAAATCAAGAAGGAGATATTACAACTGATACCACAGAAACACAAAGGATCCTAAGAGACTACTATGAATAATTATACACCACCAAACTGGACCACCTAAAGAAATGAGTAAGTTCCTAAAAATATACAACCTATCAAGACCAAATCATGAAGAAACAGAAAACCTGAGCAGATCAATTACTAGTAAGAAGATTGAATCAGTAATCAAAAACCTCCCCACAAACAAAAGCCCAGGACCATATGGCTTCAATGATGAGTTCTGTCAAATATTTAAAGAATTAATAAAAATTCTGCTCAAACTCTTCCAAAAATAAGAAAAGAGGAGGGAAGAGTTTCAATTTTTTTTATGAGGCCAGCATTACCCTGATACCAAAACCAGACAAGAATACTACAAAAAAAAAAAAAAAAAAAAAAATTCCAGCAATATTTTTAAAAGGAGAATACACCATGATCAAGTGAAATTTATCCTAGGAATGCTGATTTAACATTTGATATCAGTAACAGTGATTCACAATATTAAAGAATAAAAATTTTAAAGCATATGATCATCTCAGTATGCATATAAGAATTATTTGATAAAATTCAATACTTATCCTTGATAAAAATAATAAATTAATTTTTTTCGATAAACTAAGAACAAAAGGGAATTTCATCAATCTGACACTGTGCTTCTAAAGAGCTGATATCACATTTCATAAAGAAAGACTTAATGTTTCTCCTTAGATTAGAAAAAAGACAAGGATGTTTTTACCCCACCATTTTTATTGTATGCATTGCACAATATCATTGTACATATGCATTTTAGTGCATATCCTGGACAGCACAATGAGTCAAAAAATAAAAGACAGAGATTGGAAAGGAAGAATCTGTTTTACTCACATACAACATGAGCATGTTCATAAGAAAGAAAAAAGTTACTAGACCTAGTAAATGAGTTTAGCAAGATCACTGGATTAAGATAAATATAATAAAATCAGTGGAAAAAATTTCCACCTCTAGGAAGATGGAATAGACTTACATATTCTTATTTTTCCTGGCAAGTGCAGATAAAACCCCTAAACATTATACTTAAAAGATAAGAAGTTTCTGAAAAGTGAAAAGAAGATAGACTACAAAGAACCTTAGGACCCAAAGAAGTATATGATGGTAAGATCTCTAGACTTTCTTTTTGCCTTATATATCTCAACTTGGAGCTAAAGAAAATAGCAACTAGAAACACCATGGGGTTTAGACAATAAAAGCCCAAAAAAATCTTGCTCTTCCTAGCTACAGGATCAATAAAAGAAAAGAATAGTAAGACCGAAAACTTCTAGATAATAAATGCTCTGAACTCTAGCCACACAGCACACATACACACAAATGTGGCCTACCTCCGCCCTGCCAGCAAATGTCAAGTGGGGACTCTACCCTTTTACCACCACCAGGTTTTAACAAGGCAACACAACCCCTACAGGGATGGTGTTAAAGGTGAGCCCTGGGAACAAGACTTCATCTCATTATGAATATAGAATATATCCTGCTAAAGTCAGAGAAAGCCAGCTAAAACCCAATGTATAAATAAGATTCAGAGTCTCATAACATAATACCCCAAATGTCCATATTATAATAAAAAATCATTTGTCATACAAAGAATCAGGATTATCTTAACTTGAATAAGAAAAGACAATTACTAGTTGCCAGCCCCAACATGATAGAGATGTTAGAATAATCTGGCAAGGATTTTAAAGCAGCCATCATAAAGTGCTTCAACAAGTGATTAGGAAGATGCTTGAAACAGATGAAAAAATAGAGTCTCAGAAAGAAATGAAAGATACAAGGAAAAACTAAATAGAAATTTTAGAACTGAAAAGTACAGTAACCAAATAAAACTTAATGAATGGGCTCAACACCAGAATGAAGGATACAGAGGAAAGAATCAATGAATTTGAAGATACAACAATAGAAATTACTCAATCTGACCCCCCCCCCCCCGCCAAAGACACTACAAACAAATAAACAACAAAAATTAAAAAGAGAAAAGCACACAAAGCCTCAGGGATCTAACATTTGTGATATTGAAATCCAAGAAAGGAAAGAAAAAGAGGACAGGGCTTCAAAAATCTATGTGAAATAATAGATGAAAACTTTCCAAATTTGGTCAGAGATACAAGCATACAGATTCAAGATGTTTTAATGAATCCCAAAAAGGATAAATTAAAAGATGTACCAAGACACATAATGGTCAAACTTCTGAAAAATAAAAAAAAAAAAAAAAAAACCACCTTGAAAGCAAAAAGAGAAAAATAATACCTTATATGAAGGGGGGAAACAATTTGAATGACAGAAGATTGATCATAAGAAACCATGGAGGCCAGGCCAACAGAAAGAAGCACAACACTTTTTGCATGTTGAAAAGAACTGTCAACACAGAATTTTATGTCTAGTAAGAATATCCTTCCAGAATGAAGACAAAATCAAGCTATTCACAGATGAAGAAAAACTAAGAAATTGTCACTGGCATACCAACCCTAAAAGAATGACTAAAGGAAGTTTTCTAACCATAAATGAAATGATAGAAGAGGGAACTCCGGTACATGAAGAAGGAAGAGATTAAAATGTTAATGGTGAAAATATTGGCAAAAACATTTTACATCTACTATTGTCTAAGTTATGTTTAATGTTTAAAAAACTGACACTGTCTGATGTAGTGCTAAAATGTGTGAGAAAATATTTATACAATTATATTATAAACAAAGGAAACAAGCGGCAATGGGAGGTGTAACGAGACATAAATGCAGGTAAGGTTTCTACATTTCATTCAAGCTGATAAAATGTCAACTTGTGGACTGTGTTGTGTGTACATAATGTAATACCTAGAGTAAATGCTAAAAAGCTGTACAAGTGATATTCTCAAAAACACTATAATCACTTTGAAACTCTAAAATATTCAAGTAAACCACAGGAAAGCATGAAAAAGAAAACAAAACCAAAAAACAGAGAACAGAAAACAAAATATAAAATAGCAGATATAAGCCTGAAATATCAATACTAACATGTGTAAATACATAAGTAAATACATGTGTAAATCATATAAGTGTAAGTGGCTAAATACACCAATTGAAGAACTGAGATTAACTGAGTAGGTTAAAAAAACATAACTCTACTATATACTGCCAATAAAACACCAACTTCAAACCTAATAATATAGGTAGGCTGAAGAGCATGAAAACCGTTCAAATACTGAATTCTTTCCCCCTAAGATCGGATACAAGTTATAGATGCCAGCTTTCCCTGTTTCAACATTATACTGGAAATTCTAATGAGTCCAACAAGAAAATAAAGGGAAATAAGGCAAACAAATTAGATTAGAAATAAAATTGTTCTTATTAAGAGACGACAAGATTGTCTACATAGAAAATCCTAAGGAACCTACCAAAAAATTCTCAGAATATGACACTTCAGCAAGGTCACAGGATACCAGATAAACATACAAAAATCCATTGTATACTAGCAATGAACATGCTTTGAATAACAAAGCACAATATTATTTACAATTGCCAAAAGAGTAAACTGTTTATGTCTAATTCTAACAAAATATGTGTAGGACTGAAAACAAAACATTGATGAAAGAAATTCAAAGAAGATCTAAATAAATGGAGAATCATACCAGGTCCATGGATTAGAAGACTCAACATAATAAATACATCAGTTCCGCGCCCCAAACTGATAACACAGGTTAACACAATTTCTATCATAATTCCAGCAAGACTTTATTTGTAAATACAGACAAGATTATTCTAAAATTTATATAAAAGGCAAAGTAACTAGAATAGTTAAAACAATTGAGAGGACCAATTTTAGGACCTATTACATAGCTACAGTAATCAAGACAGTGTGTTATTGGCAAAGGGATCAATGACACATAATAGTCAAATTATGAACCCAGAAGTAGACCTACACAAAACGCCCAGCTGATTTTTGACAAAGGTGCAAAATTGCAAAACAAATTCAATGGAGGAGAGAGAGAGACTTTTCAACAAATGGTGCTAGGGAAATTGCACATCCACAGGCAAAACAAACAAAAACCTAAAGCTCACATCTTATACAAAAATGAACACCAAATGGATCATAGACTTAAATGTAAAATGTAAAATTATAAAACTTTTAGATAAATAGGAGAAAATCGTTGGGAACTAGGCCTAGGCAGAGTTCTTAGACTTGACACCAAAAACAAGATTCATAGAAGGAAAAATTAATAAATTGGCTTTAAAAAGATAAAAACTTTTGCTCTGCAAAAGACCATGTTAAAGGAATGAAAAGACAAGCTACACCCTGGGAGAAAATATTTGAAAACCACGTAACCAACCAAGGACTGATATCTAGAATATATGAAGAACTCTCAAAACTTAACAGTAAAATAGTAAACAATCTTATTTGAATATGGGCAAAAGACATGAAGAGATATTTCATCAAAAATATATGTAGGTGGCAAAAAAAATGTAAAAAATGTGCTTGTTAAATAAAAGTACTTCATGCCAGAGTTTTTTTAAAGTCAACTTAAGATGACTAGACATCTAAAAATGAAAGCTAAAAACTATATGTTAGAAGAACATAAGGAAAAATAACTTGTTGGGATTGAAAAGAATTCCTCAATCCTTAAAAAAAATCCCTGAGTGTATTCACAAAATGGAATTCCTGGACCCCAAACCCTAGGAATCATAGAAGTTCCACCAAGGTATCACCACTCTGAAAAATCCAGCTGATCTGTCTTCAATATCTCCATCTCTGTTTCTATTCAAAAATATTTTGGAACTCATATTAAAATGAGAGTTTAGGGAAAAAAAAAAAGAAAACTTACAGTTCCTCCCATTCCTTTCTTCGCTGCTGAATCTTAAATTGGGCCCTTTCAGCTTTTAATATAAGTTTCCTCGTTTTCTCAATTTGATTTTCCACCATAATTTCACTTAGGGTTTTAGGCCGAAATTTCTTCCCTTTGTCTATAATTGATTCTTCTGGTACATTAATACTCTCACCTGTACAGAGAGTCAACATTTTTCTTTTATTTGTTTTCAATTTTTTTGAAACATCAAAATGAAATTCTCAAATATGTTTTAAACCTGTCACATTAAAACAAACAGAATACACTGAATCTGTAAATCACATTATTTGTTAAACAACTACCATGAATTCAATCCCATAATATGTATTTTAGAATATCAAAATTAAGAGATATAAGTCACGATATGTGCTCTAATGTACATTACTGAAAAGTTGGCAAGATAAGACATATATCAAATAATTTGAAAACAAGGTAAATAAATAATGAGGGGGCACTGATAGATATACTGGGAAGTTGGGTAGGAACGCTTGTGATATGGTGGGAGAAGGAGGAATCAGCGAGTCCTATTTGACATATGTAATTTGAGGTGACTTATAGTGATTACAGTGGTCTGTGGCCAATTAAAAAAGTAGTCAGGAACACACAATCAAACCTATGATTTAAAAATTTTTAAATTAAATATCTACTGAGGCAATTTCTTAATTCACGTTCAAGCTATGGAGAAATATACTCTAGAGATACTTTGGGGGGAAAGTTAAATAATAATATGGGGTGGTCATATAGTTATAACTCACCATTTCACTTTTCATATTTCAAATATACGGTAATATGGAAAAGGAAGAGTTTAATGTGGCTTGGGTGGTCATGGAAAGACTTTATAACAAAAGTATAATTCAATCTGGAATCTCTAAAAACTGGTAGAATTCAGAGAATAGAGGAGTGAATTGGTCATTCCAGTCAGAGCCTGGGCCTAAAAGTATCTGGCATATTTAGGGAGCATTAAGCAAGACAATAGGCTAAAAACACCAGTAGAACAGTATGAAAATGCACTAGGAAACAGAATTTGTAGGAAACAGAATAGGAATATACTGTGGAAGGATTAAATACCAGGATAATGATTTCAGAATTTATCCCAGAGGCAGAAAGGAGCCAGTAACGTTTTCTCAATAAAGAGGATAAACAGCATTAATGTCAGTACCGTATCATGGGCACTAGTTGCAGTGCCTTTTATTTATTTTTGACTGGGCTCTACAAGTCATTCCCAGAATTCTTGTCCTCCTCTTACTCATCTGCAGTCACCCTGAGGGCAGTTACAACAGGCAGGCCACAGAGATTAAGTGCATTTCACACCTGAATTTTCAGCTCATCATTCTGTTTAAAGCATAAGCACTTAGAAGCTGGTTTGAAATGCTCTACCCCCACTCTCTGGGATGGAGCCCAAGAATCTGTAAAGAAACACTGCCTAGAAACCAGCAACTGGGGAAATCTTAGATTTAAGAAGAGTTAAAAGCGGGAAGTAAGAAATTAGCAGCATTAGGTATTCTTTACCCACTTCAGTCACATAACCAGGGTGGGTTTTCCTTAGCAGCCTGCATCAAAGACCTGGTGTGAAGCATTTGCTGGAGGAACATGGCCTCTCATTCTCAGCCAAACCACTCACATCTAGCTCTCTTGATTATTATCCAAGGGAATAAGGAAAGGGAAATAACAGAGTGAGCTCAAGTCACCAGAAAGGGTTTGAAAGTTCTGCCCATAAAAAGATTATTCAATTTTGAAATCTTAATGAAGATTCAAAGACTTTCTGTCATTTAAGCTACCTGTATCTTTCTGGCTATCCTTTCTTCCAGCTCCCTCTTTTTCAAATCTCTCCAATTTGCTTGTTCTTCTTTCTGATTGACTTGGTCGTTTGGACTTGGAGTACTTAGAGGGCTTCACAAGCCTATAGGAGGATATCTTGTGATCACTTTGTATGGCGTGAACCACAATTGTATCACTTTCCAATGAATCACGAAATCTGAAAAAAAAATAGAACAAGTATTTGCGATCATAGCCATTTTAATCATTTAATTATACCATTTTAATCATTCTGCATGATTAAGTAATAAAATAGGACCACAATAACTATGGTTATAAATGATACTATATTGTGTGGATCCAAAGTTGGAAAATGCATTAACCAACAAGAATGTGATAGAAGTTGCATAGGACTTTGTTAAAGAGCAAGTAGAATTTTCTAATTAAAATATTAAACACCTCATTATTAATCAGTATATAATGCCATTGTTTGGCTAATATGTAGAAAAACAAAAATTTTTCAGGTACACTGTAATTTAATGGTAAATGGATCTTAAACTGTAAGAAAATATACTCTACTGCCTGTTATCTCATGAGATATCTATTATCATATGTATACATATATATCTCTCATATGTTACCCTATTTGCTTCTATAAAAAATGTTAAACTCAAATTCATATTACTCTCCAGTTCACTTTTCTTTTATAGCCCAAAGATATTTGTTCTTTATCAATTAATGCTTAATTCTTGCTATGTTTTTGTCACTGGTTCATAATTATTTTCCCATCTTTTAATTTCAGAATTTAACTTATGTATATAGTAATTATTCCTAGTTTATCTTTCTTACTATTTTTCTAATTCAATCCTTTTAACTCTATTTCTTCTTTTAAAATGGCTTACTATTTCTGATTTTCCCTTTTCCCTCATAGCATAGTACCTTTCTCATCACTATAAAACTTTATTTTCTTGCCCACTGGAGTTTTACTCTTTAAATTTTAGTCTTTTCATGAAACACAGATAACATGAAGGAAAAATATGCATGGTTTTGATCCCATAAAAATATAAAACTTATGCAGTTAGACAAATGTGAACAAAGTTTAAGGCAAATGGCATTGGAGGATAAAGCATTTGCAATATGTATAAAAGAAAAATACAGAAGTAGTGAATCAAATTAAGAAGAAAATCAGAACTCAAAGGAAAATGAACAAGGAATCTTCCTCCAAAGATTAAATATAAATGAACTATAAACATACGAAAAGAAAGGTTCAGAAGACTAATCCTCTGAAGAACATCAGTGTATGAAAAGAAGTGCTTAACTTCACCAATAATCAGAAAAAATGCAAATGATTTAAGCGAGAGTTATCACATTTGCTCTATTAGATTGGTGAAGATGAAAACACTGGTACTACCCAGTGTTACTCAGTGGTACCACTTTATTCTCTCCCCTAATCCCATCAGATATCTAGATAATGTGTTTCCTTCCATATGTTTGTTGAAGATGCAAAGCTGAGGAAGGAGGATGCAGCCTGGAAGGGAAGGGAAAGCCAGGAATTAAGGAAACAAGTATTTGAGGGCCAGAAGACTGGGGAGGAAGAGCTTCCACCTGACAAGGAGGAGGATGGGCAAATTGGGTCCTAGAGCTGTGGGTACATATTCCCTGCTTCCAACAGCCTCTGGGGAAACAAAAGTTCCCAAGGATAATGGTTGCATGTGCATTCGATTCTGGGAACAGGAGTTTCTGGCCTCACCAAAAACTGCCTGCTCCAGCAGAGCACAGAAGCCATAGAATCAAACAAATGAAAGAAGCAAGCAGCCTGGGACAATGAGCTGCACTGGTTTGAGTCAAGATTCATACTTGCAATATATATACACTTACAAATATAGTATGCATATTTATTAAAGCCAAACATAGGAAACTATGTCGAAGGTTCTTCCTGAGAGAACTTACAAGGTACTTTCATCTCTTGATAAGTAGTCATCTAGATACCATTCCAAGATTCAAATATTCATAGATTTAATATCAGGTAACAGGCCATGAATCACAGAGCAGAGTTTCAGAGAAGAAACTGCTGCACAGGAAGAGAGCTCTGGAGATCTGCAGACGTCTCTCTTCTAGCCTTCAGGTAATTACTGATCACCATGTGCATGTAAGGAGTCTACCTGAGGTTGGGGAAAGAATCACCAGAAGAGAACACAGAAAAATCCCCAGACCTCACACAGGTTGAAATAGCTTGTTTTCCCACAAGCCCAATAATACATGGGAATAGGACAGAGCACTCAGGATTTTGTCTTAGTAGTGAGGAAAAATCAGCTCTAAAGGCTGCTTGACCCCCACTAACACAGATTAAAAGCAAGCCTCAAAAACTCAGACTACTTCTAAGTAACTTAACTGAATCCCAAAACAAAGTTCAAGAATATTTAAAAGTATAAAAAATATCGAGCACCCACATTGTGAAATTCATAATGTCTGGCATCCAATCTAAATTTTTCAGGAAGGCAAATAAGCAGAAAAATATAACACAAAATAAACAAAAATTTTCAATTAATAGAAACAGACCCAGAAGCCTGCCTATCTATCTGTCTATCTATCTATCTATCTACCTACCTACCTACCTACCTATCTATCTAGCAGACAAGCACATTAAATCAGTTGTTATATTTTATATGCTCAGGACAGTAGAGGGGAAAGCATGAGCATATGGTTTTTAAATTTTTTTTTTTTTTTTGAGAAAGAGAGACAGAGCATGAGTGGGGGAGGGGCAGAGAGAGAGAGAAGGAGACACAGAATCCAAAGCAGGCTCCAGGCTCTGAGCTGTCAGCACAGAGTCCAGTGTGGGGCTTGAAGTCATGAACCGTGAGATCATGACCTGAGCCAAAGCGGGATGCTTAACCAGCTGAGCCACCCAGGCACCCCAACATGAGTGTATTAAGGTAAACAAAATCCTTACCTGTGATACTAGGAAATCAGTAAGTAATGATTAATAAATTCATAGAAATACATTATTGAGATGTATGGTTGTAACCACTAGAAGAGATATTAAAAGTGTATTCTTTTCATGATCTATCACATTTATGGATTGAAAGACAATATTTATTTTTAAAATCTATTATGTTGAAGTTGATCTATAGATTCAGTGTAATTCAGTCAACATCTTAGCAGGGTTTTTTGATGAAAATTGACAAGTTGATTCTATTTAAAGGACCTACACAGTATTGAAGGTGAAGAACAAAGCCATAGGATTTACAATATCAAATGTCAAGAATAATTAAAATAAAAGTTCTGAGATATATTATATATATGTATTGACCTGATTTATGACAAAACTATCAATGCAATCTAGTGAGGAAAGGATGGCCTTTTCAACAAATGATACCAGGCCAATTGAATATCCATATAGAAACAAATGACACATGACGTCCATCTTAAACCTCCCCCCAAAAAATCAATATAGATAATGGCAAAACAATGGTGCTTTTAGAATAAAACATAGGAGAATTAGTTCATGAATTGGGAATTGGCAAATATTCCTTAGTTACAACATAAAAGCATCAACCATAAAGGAAAATATTGATAAAATGAACTTTATCAAAGTAAAAACTTCTGCTCAAAAAAAGCCACCATTAAAAGAATGCAAAGGAATACCACAGATTAGAGCAAGACATTTTACATGCATGCACATAATGTGTCATATATATACAGTGTCACAAATACCTGTGTCATTTATCTACAAGACAAAAGACTCCTATCTAGGAGATGTGAATAACTCTTACAATCCAGTTTCAAAAATGAACAAAAAAACTTCAAAAAATACCTAATAAAAGAAAATACACAAATAACCAAGAAGTATAAGAAAAGGAGCTTAAAATAATCACTCACCAGGGAAATGCCAATTTAAATCACACTGAGATACTATGATAGAATGGCTGAAATTTAAAGAGATGAGAATATCAGGTGATGGCAAGCATGAGTGTTATGGTTGAATTGCGTCTACCCAGAAAGATACTTTGAAATCCCCCAGTCAATCAGAATGTGACCTTATTGGAAATAGGGTCTGGACAGAGGTAATCAAGTTGAAATGAGATCATTAGAGTGGTCCTAATCCAACATGTCTCTGTGCTTATAAAAAGTGGGGACTTGGACATGCACAGAGGGAAGATTATGTGGGGAAAACAAAGAGAGATAACACCACATAAAGGCAGAAGATTTGGAATAATGCATCTATAGGAAGGAACACCAAAGTTTGCTGGCAAATCACTAGAAGCTCAAAGAGGCATGGAACAGATTCTCCTACCCAGGTCTCAGAAGAAACTAATAAATAGTATTTTTCATGGAACTAGAACAAATAACCCTAAAATTTGTATGGAACCACAAAAGACCTCCAATAGCCAAAGCAATCTTGAGAAAAAACAACAAAGCTGGAGGTATGCCAATCCCAGATTCCATGACATGCTACAAAGCTATAGTATGGTACTGACACAAAAATAGACTCATAGATCAGTGGAACAGAATAGAAAGCCCAGAAATAAACCCATGCTCATATGGTCAATTAATCTTTAACAAAGGAGACAAGAATACACAATGGGAAAAACAGTCTGCTCAGCAAACAGTGCTGGGAAAACTGGACACTACATGTAAAAGAATGAAACTGGACCACTTTCTTACACCATACACAAAAATAAACTCAAAATGGATTAAAGATCTAAACAGAGATCTGAAACCATAAAACTCCTAAAAGAAAACATAAGCAGTAATTTCTTGGACATCACCCTCAGCAACATATTTATGGATATTTATCCTGAGGCAAGGGAAACAAAAGCAAAAATAAACTGTTGAGACTACAACAAAATAAAAAGCTTTGTACAACAAAGGAAACAATCAACAAAACATAAAGGCAACCCAGTGAATGAAAGAAGACATTTGCACATGATCTATCCGATAAGGGGTTAACATTCAAAATACACAAGGAATTTATACAACTCAGCACCAAAAAACCCGAACAGTCCAATTTAAAAATGGGCAAAGGATAGGGCACCTGGCTGGCTTAATTGGTAGAGCATGTGACTCTTAAACTCAGGGTGATGAGAGTTCAAACGTCAAGTTGGGCATAGAGCTTACTTTTTAAAAAAAAAATGGGCAGAGGACCTGATATTTTTTCAAAGACAAAGCGATAGCCAACAGACATGAAAAGATGCTCAACATCACTAATCACCAGAGAAATACAAATCAAAACCACAATGAAATATTCCTTCACACCTGTCAGAATGACTAGTATCAAAAAGAAATAACAAGTGTTGGTGAGGATGTGGAAAAAAGGGAACCTTCACATACTATTGGTGGGAATGTAATTTGGTGGAACCATTGTGGAAAACAGTATTGAGGTTCCTCAAAAAAATAAAAATAGAACTACTATTTGACCCAATAATTCCACTACTGGCTATTTACCCAAAGAAAACAAAAACACTAATTTGAAAAGATATATGCTATGCTACAACACACACACACACACACACACACACACACACACACACACACACACTGGAATATTACTCAGTCATAAAATAGAATGAGATTTTGCCACTTCCAACAACCTGGATGGACCTTGAGGATATTATGCAAAGTGAAATAAGTCAGACAAGAAAGACAAATGCCATAGATTTCACTTACATATGGAATTTTTTAAACAAATTAACAAACAAAAACAGACTCAAATACAGAGAAGAAACTGGAGGGGAGATGGGTGGGTGGATGGGTGAAATAGACAAAGGGGATTAAGAAGAGATTAATAGGGGTGCCTGGGCTGGCTCAGTTGGTAGGGCATGAAACTCTTGATCTTGGGATTGTGAGTTTGAGCCCCTTGCTGGGTGTAAAGATTACTTAAAAAAAAAAAGAGGCAATTAGAAACTTCCAGTTACAAATAAGTAAGTCATGGAGATGAAAAGTATAGCATAGGGAATATAGTCAATAACATTGTAATAGTGTATGGTGACTACACTTATTGTGGTGAGTACTGAGTGATACATAGAATTGTTGAATCGATATGCTGTTTATCTGAAACTAATATAACATCAAATGCCAATTACACTTCAACATAAATAGATAAATAAAACATATCTCCTCTCCAAGAAAACGCACCCCAACTTAACCAACACTTTGATTTTGGGCTTCCAGCCTTCATAACTTTTGACTGTTATTTTAAGCCAACCAGTCTGTTGTACTTTGTTATGGAAACTCTAAGAAGCTAACACAATGGGGATCAATGGGAATTCTCATACACTGATAATCATGGTATAAAAATTGGTTGAACCATTTTTGGAAAACTATTTGGCAGTATCTAATAAAGCCAAACATGCATATAATCTTGACCCAGCAGTTCCACTCCTGATTATATAACAAAATAAGTGTTTATGTCCACCAAAAAGCATGCACAAGAATGGTCATAGCCATTCATCATAGCCAAGAAGTAGAAATAACTCAAATATGCATCAACAGTAGAATGGATAAATAAATCATGGTATAAGCATTAAGACTATTACAAAACAATGAAAAAGAATAAGCTACTGCTACCTGCAACAACATAGACAATCTTAGGCATGATGCTAAGTAAAAGAAGCCAAATACAAGATTTAGTACTGCAACATTCAATTTGTATGAAGTTCACAGACCAAACTAATGTGATAAACATTCATCTCTGGAGAGTAGATATTTACTGGGAGGGGGTCAAAGGTAACTTTTTGGAGTACTATAAATGTTCTTAATTGGAATAGTAGATATATATATATGGATATAGATAGATATGGATATATACGTACATATATATACACATACATATATATGTATATATATGCATATATATAATTTATTAAGCTGCTCAGTTAGAATTTATGCATTTTGCTGAATGTAAATTACATCTCAAAAAGGCAAAGAAAAAGCAATTTCCTCTGAACAGTCTTATTGGTACATGAGAGAGATTAGACAGGAAGTTGTTGGCTTTCATTATAAGTCTTTAGATTTTTGATTTTAAGATGTATATGCTCATGTGTTAACTAGATATAAAATAATTTGCCAAAAACAGAAAATAAATATGTATTTCATAATTTGGTTTGTAAAAAATCTAATTTATTTATTAAAAAATTTTTATTGTATTTTTTTTTAATTTTCATGCCAGTAGAGTTAACATACAGTGTTCTATTAGTTTCAGGTGTACAATATAGTGATTCAACACTTCCATACATCACCCAATGCTCATCATAAGTATACTCCTTAATCCCTATCACCTGTTTCACCCATCCCCTCACCTACCTCCCCTCTGGCAACCACCAGTTTGTTCAGTTTGTTCTCCATAGCTGAGTCTGTTTCTTGGGTTGTCTGGTTGTTGTTTTTTTTTCCTTTGCTCATTTGTTTTGTTTCTTAAATTCCATGAGTGAAATCATATGATATTTGTCTTTCTCTGATGGACTTATTCAGCTTAGCATTATACTTTCTAACTCCAATCTATGTCATTTTAAATGGCAAGATTTCACTCTTTCTTATGGCTGAATACTATTCCATCTTCTTTATCTATTTATCAGTTGATGGATACTTGGACTATTTCCATAATTTGACTATTGTAAATAATGCTGTTATAAACACAGGGGCGCATTTATCCCTGTGAATTAGCATTTTTGTATCTTTTGAGTAAATATTCAGTAGTACAATTACTGGATCATGGGATAGTTCTATTTCTAACTTTTTGAGGAACCTCTATACTGTTTTCCACAGTGGCTGCACCAGTTTGCATGGTCACTAGTGCACAAGGGTTCCTTTTCCTTCACATCCTCACCAACATTTGTTATTTCTTGTGTTTTTTAGTTTAGCCATTCTGACAAGTGTGAGGGGATATCTCATTGTGGGTTTTTTCCCTTCTTACAACGAAAATTTTTAATACACATTTTTTTTCCAGAAATTTGACTAAAAGAAAATGCATAGCCATGGAAAAATTAAGGCAGTTAATCAACAAAGTTGATTATAAATACACATATGTGTACATATATGTAAACTTTAGACCCTTTAGAAGAAAAAATTTCACAAGTTCAAAAAAATTGCAAAAACAAATCTCTCCTTGATTACAAATGAAACTTTAACACACTTTTTTGAGAAATTTTTATCATACATTCTATAATTATAATCCAATAAAATTAGAAATAAATAATAAATGTTTACCTTAAAACCTTAATTGCTTGGAAATGAAGGAATATATCTTAAATAATTCTTAGCTCAAGGAATAAAAGCTTAATTACCAACTATCCAGAAATAAGTTAAAAATTGCAAAACCTAGGGAACACTGCAAAAATCCTCAAGGGAATATACATAGCCTTAAATGTCCCTGTAGTTAAAAGTATAAAGAAAGGAACTTAATATCCATCTCAAGGCATTTTTTCAATGTTTATTTATTATTTCTGGAGGGGGGGGAGGAGAAGAAAGTGCTGGAGCATGAGTGGGGAAGGGGCAGAGAAAGAGGGAGACAGAATCTGAAGCAGGCTCCAGGCTCCAAGCTGTTAGCACAGAGTCCTACACAGGGGTCAAACTCACATGATCATGACCTGAGCTGAAGTAGGTCGCTTAACCGACTGAGCCACACAGGTGCCCTGTCAAGGCATTTTTAAAAACAGACATAAAATCAAAAGAAAATAGGTGAAGGGAATGCTTAAAGCTAAAATTGGAATTAATGAAACGGAAAAAAAAAAGAATTAAAAATAAGATAAGTCCAAAACCTGATTTTTAAAAAGTACAATAAAATAAGTAAGTCCTTTAGAAGCTTGATTAATACCTTCCTGATGGAATATTCAATATGTGTTGTTTTTTTAAGATTTAAGTAATATGGGGCACCTGGGTGCCTTAGTTGGTTGGGCATCCAACTTTGGCTCAGGTCATGATCTTGTGGTCCCTTCTAGCCCCACATGGAGCTCTCTGCTGTCAGTGCAGTGCCCACTTTAGATCCTCTGTCTCCCTCTCTCTCTACCCCTGCCCTGCTTGCGCATGCATGCACACATGCTCTTTCTCTCTCTCTCAAAAATAAATTAAAAAAAAAGAGAAAGAGGACACCTTCCTTACCTCACCTTGACCTAGTGGGGTCACTATAAATATGTATCAAAAAATTATTTTAAAAAATAAAAATAAAGATTAAATAATACAAATTTGGAAGAAAAATTTGAAGACTTTATGTATAACTTAGGCTTTGGAGAGAAATTTTTAGCCAAGATGGGAAACCCAAAATATATTAAAGGAAAGAGAGACATATTTAGCTATATATACATTAACATATATCGCTTAGAAAAATATAGCATCAACAAAGTTTATAGGAAAATTATAGATAATAAAAAATATTTGAAACACACATGATAAATAACAAGTTAATGTCTATTACACAAAGAAGTTCTAAATTGGTAACAAGAAAATATCCCAATAGAAAAATTATAAGAATATTAAAATGCAATTCACAAAGGAGCACATCTAATTGACTGGTAAACACTAAAAATGTGCTAAACATCCCTAGTAGTAAGGAAAATGCAAATTAAAAAAAAAACAATTAGCTATATTATTTTACATCCATCAGATTTAAACTTTAATAGTGTTAGCCTCAAACGTTGGTAAGAATGACAGGATAAAGTTATACACATTGCTGATGGAAATGTAAAAAGTTGCAACCTTTTTGGAAAGAAATATGGCAACAGATTTTAAATTAAAAAATGCATATACCCCTTTGGTCTAGCAATTCTACTTTTCAAAGTCTACTCTGTAGAACTAAAAGAAAGCATTAGTATGTAACAATATATATATGTAGGTATATTAAAGCATATTACTTAATATTAAAAAACAGAAGTCAATGTTCTTTGATATGGGTATGTTGAATATATTTTTAAAGAGAAAGCCTCTTATTATGGAAAGTTTTAACATACATAAAGGTAGAGGGCATAATATAGTGAATTCCTACAAATTCATCAAATCATATTAAAAAATTATCAACTTTTCCCCCCCAATTTTATTTTATGTATCTATCCCTTTGTTTTTTTTTTCTTCCTTTGGAATATCAAAACATATTTCACCCATAAATACTTCAAATAAGAATTCTTTTTAGAAAAGTAACTACCACAATATTATTATACCTAGGAAAATTAATAGTAAATATTTAATATCCAATATCCACTTGGTGTTCAAATATTCTTTGATTCAAAAATGCTTTTTTACAATTGATTTATTTGAATAAGAATTCAAATAAGATCCGCACATTGGTGGATACTTTGTTGGTATATTTCTCAAGTTTCTTTTATTCCATCCCTCTTGTTTCTTCAGGCAATGTATTTGTTGAAGAAACTTGGTTTTTCTGTAGCATTTTCTTTTTGTTGTTGTTGTTTCAAGTTTTTATTTAAATTCTATTTAGTTAACATACAGTGTTAGTTAGCTAGTTAGTTAGTTTCAAGTCACTGTGATTTTGATTTGAATTTCCCTAATGATGAGTGATGTTGAGCATCTTTTCATGTGTCGTTGGCTATCTGGATGTCTTCTTTGGAGAAATATCTGTTCATGTCTTCTGCCCATTTCTAAATCATTTTTTGGGTGTTGAGTTCAAAAATCTACTAATTAAACAAATTTCCCAGAAAGCTCAAGAAGATATCAGTAGCAATGACAGGAATATTCCTGGAGACTTCAAGAGTTAGAAGGTACTCAGGGTATTTCTTACCTGACCACTTTAATTAAGCCACTATGAACAACTTCATTCAAATACATGTTCTCAAACATCTTAACTTGCAGGAAATATGGATCCTACCTGTTCTGTAGCTTCATGAGGCCAAGTTGATGTTTCTCTTTTTCCCATGCTAATTCTTTTTCCACTTGTTGAATCTTACGAGCTGTTTTTCTGCCAATCTCAGCACGAATTTTGGAATCTAGATCAAAATCCTGCAAATAAGTAGATTTATTCATCGAAATGGGTACTTTGATCAATGTGCATTATCAATCCTATTTCATACACAGATACAGAATCAGTTTTGCACTCAATTTCATGTTGCATTATAATTTGCTCCCAGACATCATTAATTCTCTCTGTTCTAGAAAAAGAAAAGAACATACTTTTCATCTTACTTCCACAAAATATGGAGAAAAGTTCTCAGAAATAATTGACAATACTGTAAATAAAGTTGTATCTTAAAGGATTTTTCCTACAGTAAAAGCAGTGAATAATAACAGAATATTTGGAGAGTATACAGAGTTTTAAAAAAAAAAAACTTCGGGGCGCCTGGGTGGCGCAGTCGGTTAAGCGTCCGACTTCAGCCAGGTCACGATCTCGCGGTCCGTGAGTTCGAGCCCCGCGTCAGGCTCTGGGCTGATGGCTCAGAGCCTGGAGCCTGTTTCCGATTCTGTGTCTCCCTCTCTCTCTGCCCCTCCCCCGTTCATGCTCTGTCTCTCTCTGTCCCAAAAATAAATAAACATTGAAAAAAAAAATTAAAAAAAAAAAACAAAACCTTCTACCACCCCAAAGCCACTACTGGTATGTAACCAGCAGGGCACAGGGTAGAAGTTCATGGCACCCCTTCCCATGTGACCCCACCCAGGAAAGACAGCTAAGTCTTTGGTGTCTTCTTGAGGTCACCAAATTCTAGCTGAATGTCTGTCACCGGGGGAGCCATTCCTCCCATAAAGATACTTATGGGAGGGGGAAGGTCATGTTTTTTACCTGTACCCCGGGAAAAATATCAGGGCCCTCATTCAGACTAAATTGTAAGTAGTAGTTATTCTTTCCAAGGGTGTATCTGTTTTAAGTAATGATGTATGTAAAAATGCTTAGCCATCGAACTCACCTCAGGTGTTCTTTATTTTGAATTATGTTACCCATATTCTGTAAATGTCAACTTTTTTTTTCCATTTTATTTATTTTTGTAAGACAGAGCGAGAGAGGCAGAGCATGAGTAGGGGAGGGGCAGAGAGAGGAGACACAGAATCCGAAGCAGGCTCCAGGCTCACACTGTCAGCACAGAGCCCGATGCAGGGCTCAAACCCATGAACCATTAGATCATGACTTATGCCAAAGTTGAACACTTAACCAATGGAGCCACCCAGGTGCCCCTGTCCAGCTTTTTGTTAGTAAAATAGCATAAACATCCTTTAACCATTATGATTTGGTCTTTTAACCAATACAATGAGTTAGCCATTATGATTTCACCAGAGCATTTTTCACATGGAATGGACTAGGTGCTTCAAGAATTATAGGTCATAGTCAGGATGATAAATTCTGGCTGTTTATTTGATTAGTTCTTGACAGCAGTTCCACTTAGGAAGAAGTACACAGTGGAAAAAAATCACTAACACGTAGATGGAAGCTTTGTGATAAGTCAGAAAAGAAAAACATTAATACAAAATTAGCTTAAATAATTTGTTAATCGTCCCCATAGCTACAACTATACTAAGTCATTTTTCAGAAACTTTGTGGGACAACCAGGTACTATCTTTTTGATAGATTTGTTGAATTATAGAAATGGAATCACAGAGAATCAAAATATATGCGTACTTATACAAAGATTAGATATATTGGCTAGGTACACGAAGGGTTGAAAACCAGATTCAAACCTGTATTTATATATCTTGTCACCACAAGAAAAAAGAAAAGTGAAGTACCTAAATCCAGAAGTAAACTGTGTTATATAAAGAGGTTCTTCTATATCCAAACCAAGTTGTATGTCAAATTCTACAGTATTTTAGCTGCTGCCAACACACTGGCCAGATAAAGGGAAGTTTAAAGATTTTTTAAGTGTTCCTCTTTATCAGAAAAATCATAGTCTTGATCTAAAGAAATAGTGTATGTTAAAAATTAAAGTCAAATTTAATTAAGGCTTACTGTTCGCTTAAACTGCATATGCTTTGGTAATTCTTTATTCATTTCCAGAAGTTGCTGAAATTCATTCCTCAAAGCTTTGAGTTTTTCTCTCTTCCCAGCTTTTATTTCTTCCACTTCTTTCATTAGCTTATCATGTTCTCTTTTTCTTCTAGCATTCTCAATACTGAAAACAGAAATTTAAAAGGATAGTAAGATCCAGAAACAGCATAAGAGGAATCAGGACTCAATAATTTGGAAATTCCATTGGCTTGGTCAACTTCTATAAAATGTTGTTTTGCAACAGCTCAAGGCTAGTATTTATCAAAAATTCTCATACCTATAGGCTTTGGGATCTTCAATATCTTCTGGAATTGGCTCTGCTTCAATTCCAAACTGTAGAAAGGGGAGAAACGGTTAACACTTTTAAATTGCATATTTCTCTTAAAATATCTAATAGGAAGTAAAGTGAGCTTTTCCCCCCCTCTGCCAATTTCTAATAATTATAGGCTTGCAACGTATTTTCACAAGAAATAATCCAGGGAAAACTAGGGGGAAATTTGTAGTTGACTAAATTTATTTGTTTCTGCTTGATTTAAAGAGGTACATAGAAAAAGTCTTAAAACCTAATATGCATGCAAAATGTTAATATCACCATAATTCCCCTTCAAAATGTGAATTACTAATATCATGTGTTATTAACAAAGGATACATGCAAAATTTCCTAGGTCATTTATTTTAAAATGCTATTTTTTTAGCATATCCCCTTTTATATATGCTTAATTTTCCCCCCAGTACCTTATTTGTATACAGGAAGGTTTTAAAATATATTTTTTAGGGGCAATAGGGTGGCTCAGTTGGTTAAGTATCTGACTTTTAATTTGGGTTTTTTTTTTAATTTTTTTTTTAACGTTTATTCATTTTTGAGACAGAGAGAGACAGAGCATGAACGGGGGAGGGTCAGAGAGAGGGAGACACAGAATCTGAAACAGGCTCCAGGCTCTGAGCTGTCAGCACAGAGCCCAACACGGGGCTCGAATCCATGAACCACAAGATCGTGACCTGGGCCAAAATCAGACGCTCAACTGACTGAGCCACTGAGGTGCCCCAAGACTTTTCAGTTTTTAAAGAATGAGTAATTTAACATTACTATTTTAAATTATTTTTTATTGTTGTTATTAGTTGCATACCCTTGGAGATGGCACTTTGGCTTTAATGGCTTTCATTGGTTCAAATTCAGAAAAAATGGTGAAAACAAAGATATTACTATCTGCTCCAGTGGTCACCAAGAAACGGTCATCAAAACTAGTAGATATGCCTTTGACACATCCATAATTATTGTCATGCAGATTGAAATGCCAGTAGTCCACCATATTTGTCAATGAAGGATTATTCTGACTTAGGATATAGACTCGAATTGCTCCATTTTGCATTCCACAGAACATGAGATCTTGGTTAATGCTATGAAACATAAATTGTTCATATTAATTAGATATATAATTTTATACCTTTTTTTACCATTTATTTATTTTTGAGAAAGAGCATGAGCAGGGGAGGGGCAGAAAGAGAAGGAGACACAGAATCTGAAGCAGGCTTCAGGTGCTGTGCTGTCAGCACAGAACCCAATGCAGGGCTCAAACTCATGGACCCGAAAACATGACCTGAGCAGAAGTTGGTCGCTCAACCAACTGAGCCACCCAGGCACCCCAGATATATAATTTTAAATTAATGACACATGACAGAATTTTAATAACAAAGATGTTATGGACTTCATTGTGCACCCCCACTGTACATATTTTTAAGCCCTAACAAACTACTGCAAAAGAACAGAGGGGAAAAAGCCAATTTGAAATTTAGAGCTATTATATTTGATCTTCAAAAGAATGACTAGCATATATGCTTAATTCTCAATTATTAAAGGACTAAGGATTCAAGTTGTGATTTCTGTAGGATCACTGTAACACTGAACCTTCCTTATCTGACCATGCAGGAGAATCCTAAGTAACAGAAAGTAAGTCCATACAAACCTATTGTGTGATAAACAGAAATTCTGACAGAATATTTGACAGAGGGACTTGAAATAGTGTTTCATGACTAGCTTTGATTCTATTTATTCATTCAGTTTATTTAACTATAAAATGTTTGGGGCACTTGGGTGGCTTAGTCGGGTAAGCGTCCAACTTCAACTCAGGTCATGATCTCATGGTACATGAGTTCAAGCCCCACATCAGGCTCTGTGCTGACAGCTCAGAGCTTGGAACCTGCTTCAGATTCTTTGTCTCCCTCTCTTTCTCCTCCCTCTCTCTCTTTCTCTCTCTCTCAAAAATAAATAAGCACTAAATTTTTTTTAAAAAGAAAATATTTGAGTGCCCCTCCATTCAGAAACATCTTTAAAAATGAACAATATTCATAATGGACAACAACAGAGACACAAATAAGTTTTTTTTAAGCTTTCTGAAATTTTGTTCACCTGAAAGTGATAGTATGGATGGGATTATCCTCTGTATCTTCAAGAAAACGAAAATCAAAAGGTTCATCCTTCTTTTCTGTGCCATTGATACTTTTCTCATATGGGGGGAACTCACAGTGATATAGAAAACCAGAATCATAGCCACCCTGGAAAAGAGATAAATAACATTGAAGGTAGTACTTGAATATAAGATACATAGGACCACACAAGGATTTTTTTTATTCTTCAAATTTTAAAACCAAAAATAGATGTCTTAACACATCTATTTTTATATGACTTCTATTATTATAGATAGGTTTTATAAAGAAACTCATTGTCCATTTATATGGAACTATATGATTATGCAATAATAAAACACCTTACAATAATTTGCTTCCATTTAAAAGTCAATACAAGGAAGATATCACTTCTGACTACCTACTGAGTTCCATTTTATTTCAAGTATTATTCTGCACATGCAGTATTTAATACAGTTTTGTAGGTCATGCTGCTCAGAGCTAGTTTTGAGTCTAGGGCATTGCTCTTCTCCCTGAAGCAATTACCAGCTCTGAAAGTGCCATCTGAGAGGCTTTGAAATTCAGCAATCTGTTGTCTCATGGGCTTAGGGAGAGGGAAAGAATTCCCAAGGGCATCCAAGGAGAAGGAGCCACTGTAAACACACCTTCCACGGGGCTTTCCATTGCAACCCTAGAACACTACACCCTACAAGTATGAGTCATCTCAGTCACTGACTATATGAACATGATCTAGGATTTCTAGCTGCTTTCCAGAACAAAAATAAACTCCCAGGAGACAATGGCAATATACAGATTCTCAAGCTAATGCTACAGTTTTTCATATACAAGGTCAATTTTTCAATTAAAAAGAACACCCTATGCATACTTGCTAAGACAAGACTTGATTGAAAATCAAAAGAACAAATAGATCAAAGAAAAAATCATGAGAGGTGTTTATAAAATGGATTTCAAGTAACCAAGATTAATATATTTAAGGAATTTGAAGGCACTATGAAAAAGGTAAGAAGTCACCTGGAATCTGTGAAGAAAGTGAATAATGGAAAAAATAAAATTGTAGGACTGAAAAATAAAATGACAGATTCTGAGGCAGGCTCCAGGCTCTGAGCTGTCAGCACAGAGCCCTATGCAGGGCTCGAACTCACAGACCGCGAGATCATGACCAGAGCCAAAGTCAGACCCTCAACCGACAACCACCCAGGCACCCCATGACTAATCTTAGCTAGATCCTCTGGATAACTTGCTGCAGCTTCTCCATCAGCACCTGCTGCTGTACCTCACACTTCTCTATTATGGAGGTGGCTTCTTTCCTTCTTTGCTTAAATTTCATGGACCAATCCCTGCTAACTTCAAACTTTTCTTCTGAAGCTTCCTCACCTCTCCCAGAATTGGAGAGAGTTAGGGCATTGCTCTGCATTAGGCTTTGGCTGAAGAGAATGTTGTGGCTGGTTTTATCTTCCATCCAGGCCACTGAAATTTTCTCCGTATCAGCAATAAGGCTATTTTGCTTTCTCGGTATTTGTGTGTTTACTGGAATAGCACTTTTAATTTCTTTCAAGAACTTCTCCTTTGGAGGGCATCTGGCTGGTTAGGAGATAGAGCATGTGACTATTGATCTCAGGGTAATGAGTTCAAACCCCATGTTGGGCATGGAGCCTACTAAAAAAAAACCTTTTCCTTTGCATTAACATCTTGGCCTACTATTTGGCACAAGAGACCTAGCTTTTGGCCTGCCTTGGCTTTTGACAGGCGTTCCTCACTAAGCTTAACATTTCTTGTTTCTGCTTTAAAGTGAGAAACGTGTGACTCTTTCTTTCAAGTGAACAATTAGAAGCTATTGTAGGGTTATTAACTGGCCTAATTTAAATATTCTTATATCTCAGGGAAGGCCCAAGGAGAGGGAGAGAGATGGGGGAATGACTAGTTAGTGGAGCAGTGAAAACACACACAATATTTATCATTAGGTTTGCTGTCTTATATGGGTGTGGTTCATGGCTCCCCAAAACAATTAAAATAGTAACAAAGATCAATGATCACAGATCACCATAACAATAATAATAAGTTTGGAATATCGCAAGAATTACCAAAATGTGACACACAGACATGAAGTGAGCCAATGTTGTAGAAATAATGATGCTGATTAGCTTGCTCAACACAGGATGGCCACAAACCTTCAATTTGTGACAATCACAGTATGTGTGAAGTATAATAAAATCATGTCAATTATTAGTTTTTTTTGTTAATGGAGCTGAAGTTTGTGACAAATTTATAACGAAGGAAATCTTGTTTTGCAATCAATTGTTTCATGATAGTAGAAAATATATAATTAGAGAATGTAATTATCACAACTTTGTGACAGTCCTCTTTGACTCTCTGATATCTATTTTTCTCTTCTTCCATATTAGCCAAGTTCCAATTTTGTTCAGGGTGACGATGTGACCATCTAAAAATAGTCATCTTCCCAGACTTCCACGTGGCCACACAGCATAGCTGCAGATAACAAAATGCAAACGAAAGTCTGCAGGATAGTGTGGCCATTATTTTCAAAATGTCAATTAGTTTCAAATTAAAGAAACAATAGAAACAGCCAGAAGACTCTTTAGCCCTTTGCCCTTCCTTCTACCTTTAATTCTTCTTCTCTTTGATCCCCTGAAATATGAATGATCATTATAGATGATAGCAGATATTATAAGCAGACATAAAAGATATTAAGATGACACGAAAACTGTAAGTCACATTCATTCATCAAAATTCACAACTTATTCAATAGTATTTAACAAATGGTCTCACCATAAGAGAAGGTAAGAATGGGCTGGAAATTCATGATCAGAAACAATTTAATCAAAATTATGTATTACATTATTACTCACCAAAGAAACCCAGAACCTCCCTGGCTCAGAGTAAAATCCACAGAGTATGCGACAGGGGGTTGATGGAATAAAGATTTCGGGTAATGGCTCCTCTTCCTCTCTTTCCTCCTCCTCCTCCACCTGGAATTCCTTTTCTCCATCTTCTTTCATCTCTGCTGCTAGCTGCTTCCTCCTTTCTTCCTTCTCCTTCTCCTTCAACTCCTTTTGTTTCTTTCTCTTTTCTATTTCTATTAATCTCTATCGCAAGAGACATTAAGAAGATAAAAAACTGTAAAGCATTCATTCATTTACAGTAATGGGATGACAAAGAAAGTGGAAGGAAAAACTCACAGCTCTGATGTAACAAATAGTGTCATTTAAAAATAAATCAATTTGGGGGTATATCTTTAAACTTTTCAAATCATTTCTGTATTACCTGCTTCGATCCTAGTTTTACAGAAATTATTTTCTCTTTTTTTTCCTAATAGAGAAGCTAAATACATTTTCTTTCAGAGTCCATCACCATCAACCCATGAACTAGGTAGACCAAAATAACCATGGAGGAAAGGTGTTTCTATTTTAGTAGATACTAAAATAGTAATAGAAAACTGTGAGTTAGGCCTTCCACATCTATCAAATGGTGATTTCAAAAGTCACCTAACACTAGCATCCCTACGTCCCATCTTTTATTCTTTTTATCCCTCAGAATTACTTCCTAATTTATATGATCTCATCACATCAATCCTCCTCAAAATCTCACAATGGGAGGAGTCACTGAAAAGCTTCTGCAAAACAAAAGAGGTGGAGACACAGTAATGAAGGGAACCTCCAATCCCAAATGCCATGCACTGCAGTGGGAAGGGATACTACTGAGACATCCTGAGCAGAATCATCTGCCCTGGAACACAGGGGGGAAAAGCCAAGGTTTAAAAGAACAACTAGTATGTGAAAGAACCAGCCCTAAAACCCTCCCAAACTAAAGGGAGCTGCTGGAACTCTCTCTGGGTTAGAAGGGCTGACAAGCACCCCAGTTTATGCTCCCCCTCCACCATGACAGTGTCAATGGGATGAGAGGGTCTGGGCACCCTAACCAGCCTACCACGTCAGTGAACCTCAGACACCTGGCCCCAGCAATCCCACCAAGGAGGCTCTAGGGCGGTATATACCAGGACACCCCTCGATAGCACTCAGTACAGCTTCAGCTGTTGCACCAAGGTGACACAGGTGCGAAGCATCCCTGAACACTCCAGGCCCATACCCACTTTGGCTTCAGCTTGCTAGGCACCATCAATACAGAGTACCCTAGGACTTCCTGGCTGAAGTCTGTTTGGCCCAGCTGTCCCACCAGGGTGCCCCCTGTACAGAGCATCCCAGGACACATTGGACTCCACCAGCCTTGGTTTCCATTGCCCCACAAGGGCACCCCCTTTGCTGCACACTGAGGGACCCTCCAGTTTATACCTACTTCACCTTCAGTTGTCCTGCCAGGGCATCCTCGGGATGGAACGCTCCTAAATACCCTGGCTTGCACACATTTCCACTTCAGCCGTCCTGCCAAGGTGCCTTCTGTATGGAAGGTCCAGTGCCCCCCCCCCCCCCCCCCCCCCCTGAGCTTGCATCCACTTCAGTTTTAGCTGACCTGCCAGGGCATCCCTGAAAAGAATGCCCTTGGACACACTGGCTTGTGCTGGCCTGGGCTTATCACCCCATCAGGGCACCCCCTGCAATGGGCACTGCAGGACGCTCCAGCTTGTACCAACTTCAGCTTCAGCTGTCCTGCCAGGGCACCTCTGCACATAAGGGCCCAGGATCCTTCAAACTTGCACCCACTTCAGCTTTAGTTGTCCTGTCAGGGTGTCTACTATATGGAGACCCCTAGGACCTCCCACTTGCACTCACTTCAGCTATGGTCATCTCACCAGGTCAGTCACAGCATGGAATGCCCTGCAACCCCCAGCCTACACCAACCACAGCTCCTGCCAGCCAGCAGAAGTCGCCAAGCATACACAGGGGACGACCAGACACAAGACCATTTCTTCAAATTCAGAAGTAGCTGTTCTGCTAATTCATCAAAATAAACATGGAAGTCAATAACAACAGGGAAACAGGAGTATGTTCCAAAAGAAAGAAAAAGACAAAACCTCAGAATAAGTACTAAGTAAAAAGGAAATAAGCAATATGCCTAATAAAGAGTTTAAAGCAATGATCATAAAGATGCTTACCAGGCTGGAGAAAAGAGTGAAAGAACTCAGTAAAGCCTTCAACAAAGAGATGGAAAATATAAAAAAGAACCAGAGATGAAGAACACAATAACCTAAGTACAAACAAACAAATAAACAACAACAAAGAACACTAGAGGGAATCAAAAGATTAGAAGGTGTAGAAGAATGTATCAGTGATCTGGAAGAGAGGGTAATGGAAAGCACCCAAGCTGAACAACAAGGGGGAAAAAAAAAGCAGGATAAGTTAAGAGATCTTTTAGACAACATCAAGCAAACAAATATTTGCATTATGGGGGTCCCAGAAGGAAAAAGAGAGAATGGGGCAGAAAACTCAGTTGAAGGCATACTAGTAAAAACTTCACTTATCTGGTAAGAGATATAAACATCTAGGTTTAGGAAGCACGAAGCGTTCAAAATAAGATGAACCCAAGAATGTCCACACCATGACATAATAATTAAAATGTCAAAAGTTAAAGATAGAAAAAGAATTTTAAAAATAGCAAGAGAGAAGTATAAAAGGAAAGCACATAAGGCTATTGGTTGGATTTTCAGCAGAAACTTTGCAGGCCAGAAGGGAGTAGCACTACATATTCAAAATCTTGAAAGGAAAAAACTACAACCAAGAATACTCTACCTGGCAAGGTTATCATTCAGAATAAAAGGAAAGAGTTTCCCAGACAAAAATTAAAGGAGTTTATCATCACTAAATTGGCCTTACAAAAATGCAAAAGGACTTCTTTAAGTATAAAAGAAAAGCCCATAATTAGAAGAAAATTATGAATGAAAATATGTAAAATATGGTAACCTAAACATAAAATGTGGAGAGAGGGGTATAAAAAATAAGTTTTTTAGAATGTGTTTGAACTTAAATGACCATCAACTTAATATACACTGCTCTATACTTAAGAAGCAATATACAAACCTCATGGTAACTACAAACCTATCCTAAAACAAAACCTATAATAGATACACACAAAAAAAGGGGGGGGGGGAATAATGACACTACAGAAAGTCAATCACAAAAAAAGAGAGTAAGAAAAGAACTAAGAACTCCAAAAAAAAAAAAAAACCAACCAGAAAACGATTAACAAAATGACAATAAGTACATACATACCGATAATTACTTAAATGTAAATGGTCTAAATCCTCCAATAAAAAGGTAGAGGGTGACAAATCAGAAAAAAAGAAAGATGCATCTATATGCTGCCTACAAAAGATTCACTTCAGGCCTAAAGACACAGACTGAGATTGAAAGAATTGAAAAATATATTCCACTAGAAATGGAAGCAGCAAAAAAGCTGGGGCAGGAATACTCATAACAAATAAAACAGACTGTAAACTCTAAAATAAAAACTATAATAACAAAGAAGAGCATTATATAATGATAAAGGGATCAATCCAACAAGTAAATATCTATGTACCCAACATTGGAGTACCTAAATAAACAAAGGAAATATTAATAGATATAAAGGGAGGAACTGACAGTAACACAATAGTAAGGGACTTTAACACTTAATTTACATCAATGAATAGGTCATTCAGGCAGAAAAATCAATGAGGAAATAGTGTCTTTGAATGACATATAAGACCAGATAGACTTAATATATACAGAACATTCCATCCAAAAACAACAGAGTACACATTCTCTTTAAGTGCATGTGGAACATTCTCATTCTCATTAGGCCACAAAACAAGTCTCAATCAATTTAAGAAGACTGAAATCATATCATTCATCTTTTACAATCACAACACTATGAAACTAGGACTCACAATCAAAAGAAAAAACCACAAACATGTGGAGGCTAAACATACAACCAGTGAGTCAATGAAGAAATCAAAGAATAAATGAAAAAAAAAAAAAAAAGACATGGAGACAAATGAAAATGAAAACACAAACTGTCCAAAATCTTTGGGAATCATTGAAAGCAGTTCTAAGAGGGAAATTTATAGCAGCACAGGCCTATCTCAAGAAACAAGAAAAAGGTCAAATAAACTAACTTTACGCATGAAAGAACTAGAAAAAGGACAAAGTCCTAGGTAAATAGAAGGAAGTAATAAAGCTCAGAGCAGAACGAAATGGCACATAGACTTACAAAAAAAAAAAAAAAAAGACCAATGAAAGAGAAGACCAATGAAATCAAGATCTGGTTCTTTCAAGAGAAAAACAAAATCAATAAACCTTTAGTCAGACTCATCAGTAATAAAAAAGACCCAAATAAATAAAATAAAAAACAAAAGGAAAATGTAACAACCAGCACCATAAAAATACAAGAATTATGAAAGAATACTGTGAAAAATTATATACCAAAAAATTGGACAACCTAGAAGAAATGGGTAAATTCCTAGAAACATACAACTTCCAAAACTGAATAAGGAAGAAAGGGAAAATCTGAAGAGACCAATTACTAGTAATAAAATTGAATCAGTAATCAAAAATCTACCAAAAAGCAAAGCCTGTGACCAGATGGATTCATAGGTAAACTCTACCAAACATTTAGAGAAGAGTCAATACCTCTCCCCCTCAAACTATTTACAGAAAAATAAAACAGGGAAAGATTCCAAGTATATTCTGAGAGGCCAGCATTACCCTGATACCAAAACCAGATGAAGATCATTTTAAAAAGAAGAAGAAAACTACAGGGAAATATCCCTGATAAACATAGATGCAAAAATCCTCAACAAGATATTAGCAAACCACATTCAACAATATATTAAAGGGATCATTCACCACAATCAAGTAGGATTCATCTTCAAGATGCAAGAATGGGGTAGGAGGACGCTGGGTTCACCCCACCCTGCTGATCGCTTAGATTCCACCCACATAAGCCTAATTTACCCAGAAAACCACCAGAAGACTAGCAGAACGGACTCTCCGCAGCCAAGTGTAGACGAGAGGCCCACAGAAGAGGGTAGGAAGGGCGGAGAGGCAGTGCATGCTACATGGACTTGCAGGAGGGAACCGGGGCAGTGGAGGGGCAGCCAGCCCACCTGGCAAGGCAGAGCCCCCGAGTCTGACTTGCAAAAGCAGAGGGGCCAGACAGAGTGTGTTCTGACAGCCAGCAGGACTTAACATCTGGAAGATTATAAGTTAACAGCACTGCTCTGAGAGTGGGAGGGCTGGAGGAAAATGGGAGGGAGAGTTGTTGAGCCCCGGAGGACAGGGCTCAGCTTGTCGGGGAACAAAGGCACTGGGAAGTGCCATCTCCCTCACCCATCCCCCAGCCAAAATCCCAAAGGGAACCAGTTCCTGTCATAAACTTGCTTGCACCACGCAAACACCCAACGCTGTGGATCCATCCCTCCAACGGGTCTGCCTCCCTCCCGGTGCCACAGAGCCCCTCCCAAAGCAGACCACCAAAGGCAAAGCGAGCTGAGACTGCCCCTCCTGCCCCTGTGCACCTTGCGGATACACCCCGGCTAATACACCAGATCCCATTGAAGCAGCACCACAAGCCTGGCAGTGTGCAAGTAGCCCAGGCAGGGGCCAGACCACTCCATAGTGAGTCCTGCCCCTCAGAGAGGGGAAGATAAGGTACACACCAGTCTGACTGTGGGCCCAGTGGTGGGCTGGGAGCAGACATCAGGTCTGACTGCGGCCCTACCCACCAACTCAAGTTACTCCAGACACCACAGGGGAAGAGCTCTGTAGTTCTGCACCACTCCAGGGACTATCCAAAATGACGAAATGGAAGAATTCTCAAAATAACACTCCAGGAAGTAGCGACAGCTAATGAACTGATCGAAAACGAATTAAGCAATATGGCAGAAAATGAATTTAAAATAATAGTCATAAAATTAATCGCTGGGCTTGAAAAAAGCATAGAGGACAGCAGAGAATCTATTACTACAGAGATCAAGGGACTAAGAAACAGTCAGGAGGACCTAAAAAATGCTAGAAATGACCTGCAAAATAAAATGGAGGTGTCCAAAGCTCAGATTGAAGAGGCAGAGGAGAGAATAGGTGAATTAGAAGATAAAATTATGGAAAAAGAGGAAGCTGAGAAAAAGAGATAAAAAAATCTAGGAGTGTGAGGGGAGACTTAGAAACCTAAATGACACAATTAAATGAAATAATATACGTATAATTGGGATTCCAGAGGAGGAAGAGAGAGGGAAAGGTGCTAAAGGTGTACTTGAAGAAATCATAGCTGAGAACTTCCCTGATCTGGGGAAGGAAAAAGGCATTGAAATCCAAGAGGCACAGAGAACTCCCTTCAGACATAACTTGAATCAATTTTCTGCATGACATATCATAGTGAAACCAGCAAAATACAAGGATAAAGAGAAATTTCTGAAAGCAGCTTGGAATAAACATGCTCTAACATATAAAGGGAGACCGATAAGACTAGTGACAGACCTATCTACTGAAAGTTGGCAGGCCAGAAAGGAATGGCAGGAAATCTTCAATGTGATGAACAGAAAAAATATGCAGCCAAGAATCCTTTATCCAGCAAGTCTGTCATTCAGAATAGAAGGAGAGATAAAGGTCTCCCCAAACAAACAAAAACTGAAGGAATTCATCACCACTAAACCAGCCTTACAAGATCCTAAGGGGGATCCTGTGAGACGAAGTACCAGAAACATCACTACAAGCATGAAACCTTCAGACATCACAATGACTCTAAACCCATATCTTTCTGTAATAACACTGAATGTAAATGGACTAAATGCACCAACCAAAAGACATAGGGTATCAGAATGGATAAAAAAACAAGACCCATCTATTTTCTGTCTACAAGAGACTCATTTTAGACCTGAGGACACCTTCAGAATAAAAGTAAGGGGATGGAGAACTATCTATCATGCTACTGAAGTCAAAAGAAAGCTGGAGTAGCCATACTTATATCAGACAAACCAGACTTTAAATTAAAGGCTGTAACAAGAGATGAAGAAGGGCATTATATAATAATTACAGGGTCCATCCATCAGGAAGAGCTAACAATTATAAATGTCTATGTGCCGAATGTGGGAGCCCCCAAATATATAAAACAATTATTCACAAACATAAGCAACCTTATTGATAAGAATGTGGTAATTGCAGGGGACTTTAATACTCCACTTACAACAATGGATAGATCATCCAGACAGAGGATCAATAAAGAAACAAGGGCCCTGAATGGTACATTGGATCAGATGGACCTAACAGATATATTTAGAACTCTGCATCCCAAAGCAACAGAATATACTTTCTTCTCGAATGCACATGGAACATTCTCCAAGATAGATCACATACTGGGTCACAAAACAGCCCTTCATAAGTATACAAGAATTGAGATCATACCATGCACAGTTTCAGACCACAACACTATGAAGCTTGAAATCAACCACAAGAAAAAGTCTGGAAAACCTCCAAAATCATGGAGGTTAAATAACACCCTACTAAATAAAGAATGGGTCAACCAGGCAATTAAAGAAGAAACTTAAAAAAATATGGAAACAAATGAAAATTGAAATACAATAATCCAAACACTTTGGGATGCAGCATAGGCAGTCCTGAGAAGAAAATACATTGCAATCCAGGCCTATCTCAAGAAACAAGAAAAATCCCAAATACAAAATCTAACAGCACACCTAAAGGAAATAGAAGCAGAACAGCAAAGACAGCCTAAACCCAGCAGAAGAGAAATAATAAAGATCAGAGCAGAAATAAACAATATAGAATCTAAAACAACTGTAGAGCAGACCAATGAAACCAAGAGTTGGTTTTTGAAAAAATAAACAAAATTGATAAACCTCTAGCCAGGCTTCTCAAAAAGAAAAGGGAGAGGACCCAAATAGATAAAATCATGAATGAAAATGGAATGATTACAACCAATCCCTCAGAGATACAAGCAATTATCAGGGAATACTAGGAAAAATTATATGCCAACAAACTGGACAACCTGGAAGAAATGGACAAATTCCTAAGCACCCACACGCTTCCAAAACTCAAACAGGAAGAAATAGAAAATATGAACACACCCATAACCAGTGAAGAAATTGAATCAGTTATCAAAAATCTCCCAACAAATAAGAGTCCAGGACCAGATGGCTTCCCTGGGGAATTCTACCAGACATCTAAAGCAGAGACAATACCTATCTTTCTCAAGCTATTCTAAAAAATAGAAAGGGAAGGAAAACTTCCAGACTCATTCTATGAAGCCAGCATTACTTTGATTCCTAAACCAGACAGAGACCCAGCAAAAAAAGAGAACTACAGGCCAATATCCCTGATAAATATGGATGCAAAAATTCTCAATAAGATACTATCAAATCGAATTCAACAGCATATAAAAATAATTATTCACCATGATCAAGTGGGAGTCATTCCTGTGATGCAGGGCTGGTTCAACATTCGCAAATCAATGTAATACATCACATTAATAAAAGAAAAGATAAGAACCATATGATCCTGTCAATTGATGCAGAAAAACCATTTTGACAAAATTCAGCATCCTTTCTTAATAAAAACCCTAGAGAAAGTCACAATAGAAGGAACATACTTACACATCATAAAAGCCATTTATGAAAAGCCCACAGCTAATATCATCCTCAATGGGGAAAAACTGAGAGCTTTCTCCCTGAGATCAGGAACACAACAGGGATGTCCACTCTCACTGCTGTTGCTTAACATAGTGTTGGAAGTGCTAGCATCAGCAATCAGAAAACAAAAGGAAATCAAAGGCATCAAAATTGGCAAAGATGAAGTCAAGCTTTCACTTTTTCCAGATGACAGGATATTATACATGGAAAACTCAATAAACTCTACCAAAAGTCTGTAGAACTGATACATGAATTCAGCAAAGTCGCAGGATACAAAATTAATGTACAAAAATCAGTTGCATTCTTATACACTAATAATGAAGCAACAGAAAGATAAAGAAACTGATCCCATTCACAATTGCACCAAGAAGCATAAAATACCTAGGAATAAACCTAACCAAAGATGTAAAAGATCTGTATGCTGAAAACTATAGAAAGCTTATGAAGGAAACTGAAGAACATATAAAGAAATGGAAAAACATTCCGTGCTCATGGATTGGAAGAATAAATATTGTCAAAATGTCAATACTACCCAAAGCTATCTACACATTCAATGCAATCCCAATCAAAATTGTACCAGCATTCTTTTCAAAGCTAGAACAAGCAATCCTAAAATTTGTATGGAACCACAAAAGGGCCCGAATCGCCCAAGTAATTTTGAAGAAGAAGACCAAAGCAGGAGGCATAACAATCCCAGACTTTAGCCTCTACTACAAAGCTGTCGTCATCAAGACAGCATGGTATTGGCACAAAAACAGACACATAGACCAATGGAATAGAATAGAAACCCCAGAACTAGACCCACAAAAGTATGGCCAACTCATCTTTGACAAAGCAGGAAAGAGTATTCAATGGAAAAAAGACAGACTCTTTAACAAATGGTGCTGGGAGAACTGGACAGCAATGTGCAGAAAATTGAAACTAGATCACTTTCTCACACCATTCACAAAAATAAACTCAAAATGGATAAAGGACCTGAATGTGAGATAGGAAACCATCAAAACCCTAGAGAAGAAAGAAGAAAAAGACCTCTCTGATCTCAGCCACAGCAATTTCTTACTTGACACATCCCCAAAGGCAAGGGAATTAAAAGCAAAAATGAACTATTGGGATCTCATGAAGATAAAAAGCTTCTTCACTGCAAAGGAAACAATCAACAAAACTAAAAGGCAACCAACGGAATGGGAAAAGATATTTGCAAATGACATATCGGACAAAGGGCTAGTATCCAAAATCTATAAAGAGCTCACCAAACTCCACACTCGAAAAGCAAATAATCCAGTGAAGAAATGGGCAGAAGACATGAATAGACCCTTCTCTAAAGAAGACATCCAGATGGCCAACAGGCACATGAAAAGATGCTCAACGTCGCTCCTCATCAGGAAAATACAAATCAAACCACACTCAGATATTACCTCATGCCAGTCAGAGTGGCTAAAATGAACAAATCAGGAGACTATAGATGCTGGTGAGGATGTGGAGAAACGGGAACCCTCTTGCACTGTTGGTGGGAATGCAAACTGGTGCAGCCACTCTGGAGAACAGTGTAGAGGTTGCTCAAAAAATTAAAAATAGACCTACCTTATGACCCAGCAGTAGCACTGCTAGGAATTTACCCAAGGGATTCAGGAGTAATGATGCATAGGGGCACTTGTACCCCAATGTTTATAGCAGCACTGTCAACAATAGCCAAATCATGGAAAGAGCCTAAATGTCCATCAACTGATGAACGGATAAAGACATTGTGGTTTATATACACAATGGAATACTATGTGGCAATGAGAAAGAATGAAATCTGGCCTTTTGTAGCAATGTAGATGGAACTGGAGAGTGTTATGCTAAGTGAAATAAGTCATACAGAGAAAGACAGATACCATATGTTTTCACTCTTATGTGGATCCTGAGAAACTTACCAGAAGACTATGGGGGAGGGGGAAGGAAAAAAAATGGTTAGAGAGGGAGGGAGCCAAAACATAAGAAACTCTTAAAAACTGAGAACAAACCTGCTGCTCCAGGGTTTATGGGGGGTGGGAGGGAGAGGTGGGTGGGGGATGTGTATTGAGGAGGGCACCTGTTGGGATGAGCACTGGGTGTTGTATGGAAACCAATTTGACAATAAATATCTTATAAAAAATAAACAAATTAAAAAATAAAATTAAAAAAGCAATAAAAAAGATGCAAGAATGGTTCAATATTCAAAAATCAATCAATATGATACACATTAACAAAAGATAAAAATCATATCATCTCAATAGATGCAGAAAAAGCATTCGGCAAAATTCAACATCTGTTCATGATAGGAACTCTTAACAAAGTGGGTTTAGAGAGAACATACCTCAATATAATAAAGGTCATATATGAAAAATCCATGCTAACATCATACTTGATGGTAAAACAGAGTTTTACCTCTAAGATCAGAAACAAGATGAGGATGTTCACTCTTGCCACTTTTATTCAACATAGTACTGAAAGTTCTGGTCACCTCAGACAAGAAATTAAGGGCGTCCATACTGGTAAGGAAGAAGTTGAACTGTCAGTATTTGCAGATAGTATGATATGATACATAGAAAACCCTCAAGACTTCATCAAAAACTATTAGAAATAATAAATAAATTCAGTCAAGTTGCAGGATACAAAATTAATACTCAGAAATTGGTTGTGTACTTAAGAACAAAATAGCAGAAAGAGAAGTTAAGAAAACAATTTTATTTATAATTGCACCAAAAAGAATAAAATTACCTAGGAACAAAACTTCACCAAGGAGATAAAGACCTGTATGCTGACTCTAAAACACTGATTAAAAAAGAATCTAAAGACAATACAAACAAATGGAAAGATATTCCATGCTCATAGATTGAAAGAATTAACATTGCTAAAATTTCCAATACACCCAAAGCAATCTACAGATTCAACACAATCCCTATCAAAATGCCAATGGTAATTTGCACAGAACTAGAATAAATATTAAAATTTGTTTAGAACCACAGAAGACATCAAATAGCAAAAAGCAATTTTGAGAAAGAAGAACAAAGTTGAAAGTATCACAATCCCAGATTTCATGATATATTACAACTGTGATAATAAAAACAGAATAGAATAGTACTGGAACAAAAATAGACTTGTAGATCAAAAGAACAGAACAGAGAGCCCAGAAGTAAGCCCATGCTTATATGGTCAACTAATCTATGACAAAAGAGGCAAGAATATACAGTAGGGAAAAAGTCTCTTCAACAAATTGTGCTGGGAAAACTGGACAGCTATACTCAAAAAAACAAAACTGGACCACTTTCTTATACCATACACAAAAATGAATTATAAATGCATTAAAAATTAAAAATTATGAAACCTAAAACCATAAACTTCTAGAAGAAAACATAGGCAGTAATGTCTCTGACACCAACTGTAGCAACATTTTTCTAGATATGTCTCTTCAGTCAAGGGAGGTAAAAGAAAAAATAAACTATTGGGACTACATCAAAATAAAAAGCTTTTGCACAGCAAAAGAAACCATCAAGAAAACCAAAAGGCAACCTAGTGAATGGAAGACAATATCTGAAAATGATACATCTGATAAGGGGTTAACAGCCAAAATATATAATTCATACAACCCAACACCAAGAAAACCCCTAATTAATCCAATAAAAAATTGGGCAGAGAACCTAAATAGACATTTTTCCAAGGACGACATCCAGATGGCCAACAGACACCCAAACGATGCTCAACATCACTCATCATCAGTGAGATGCAAATCAAAACGACAATTTGGGGCACCTGGGTGGCTCAGTTGGTTAAGTGCCTGACTTTGCCTCAGGTCATGATCTCACAGTTCATGGGTTTGAGCCCTGCATCAGGCTCTGTGCTGAGAGCTCAGAGCCTAGAACCTGCTTTGGATTTTGTCTCCTCTCTCTGCCCCTCCCCTGTTCATGTGCTCTCTGTCTCTTTCTCTCTCTCCCTCTGTCTCAAAAATAAATAGACCACAATGAGAGGTCACCTTACAGCTGTCAGAATGGCTAGAATCAAAAAGACAGAAAATAGTAAGATATGAAGAGAAAGGAACCTTCATGCACTGTTGGTGGGAATGTAAATTGGTGTGACCACTGCAGAAAATGGGACAGAGCTTCCTTAAAAAATTAAAAATGGAGGGGCGCCTGGGTGGCGCAGTCGGTTAAGCGTCCGACTTCAGCCAGGTCACGATCTCGAGGTCCGGAAGTTCGAGCCCCGCGTCAGGCTCTGGGCTGATGGCTCAGAGCCTGGAGCCTGTTTCCGATTCTGTGTCTCCCTCTCTCTCTGCCCCTCCCCCGTTCATGCTCTGTCTCTCTCTGTCCCAAAATAAATAAAAAACGTTGAAAAAAAAAAAATTAAAAAAAAAAAAA
>NW_024412403.1:60722141-60813511 GCF_014898765.1 Herpailurus yagouaroundi
TGGATAAATGCCTAGTAGTGCAATTGCTGGGTCATAGGGTAGTTCTATTTTTAGTTTTTTGAGGAACCTCCATACTGTTTTCCAGAGTGGCTGCACCAGCTTGCACTGTCATCAACAATGCTAAAGAGGTCCTCTTTCTCCACATCCTCGCCAACATTTGTTGTTGCCCGAGTTGTTAATGTTAGCCATTCTGACAGGTATAAGGTGGTATCTCATGGTGGTTTTGATTTGTATTTCCCTGGTGATGAGTGATGTTGAGCATTTTTTCATGTGTCGATTGGCCTTCTGGATGTCTTTTTTGGAGAAGTGTCTATTCATGTCTTTTGCCCATTTCTTCACTGGATTCTTTGTTTTTTGGGTGTTGAGTTTGATAAGTTCTTTATAGATTTTGGATACTAACCCTTTATCGGACATGTCATTTGCAAATATCTTCTCCCATTCCATCAGTTGCCTTTTAGTTTTACTGATTGTTTCCTTCAGTGTGCAGAAGCTTTTTATTTTGATGAGGTTCCAGTAGTTCATTTTTGCTTTTGTTTCCCTTGCCTCTGGAGACATGTTGAGTAAGAAGTTGCTGTGGGCAAGATCAAAGAGGTTTTTGCCTGCTTTCTCCTCGAGGATTTTGATGGCTTCCTGTCTTACATTGAAGTCATCCATTTTGGGTTTATTTTTGTGTATGGTGTAAGAAAGTGGTCCAGGTTCATTCTTCTGCATGTCGCTGTCCAGTTTTCCCAGCACCACTTGCTGAAGAGACTGTCTTTATTCCATTGGATATTCTTTCCTGCCTTGTCAAAGATTAGTTGGCCATATGTTTATGGGTCCATTTCTGGGTTCTCTATTCTCTTCCATTGATCTGAGTGTCTGTTCTTGTGCCAGTACCATACTGTCTTGATGATTACAGATTTGTAATATAGCTTGAAGTCTGGGATTGTGATGCCCCCTGCTTTGGTTTTCTTTTTCAAGATCACTTTGGCTATTTGGCATCTTTTCTGGTTCCATACAAATTTTAGAATTATTTTTTCTAGCTCTGTGAAGAATGCTGGTGTTACTTTGACAGGGATTGCATTGAATATGTAGATTTCTTTGGGTAGTATCAACATTTTAACAATATTTGTTCTTCCTATCCAGCAGCATGGAATCTTTGTCCATTTTGTGTGTGTGTGTGTGTGTGTGTGTGTGTGTGTTTTCTTCAATTTCTTTCATAAGCTTTCTATAGTTTTCAGTGTATAGATGTTTCACCTCTTTGGCTAGATTTATTCCTAGGTATTTTATGGTTTTTTGTGCAACTGTAAATGGGATCGATTCCTTGATTTCTCTTTCTGTCGCTTCATCGTTGGTGTATAGGAATGCAATCGATTTCTGTGCATTGATTTTATATCCTGCAACTTTGCTGAATTCATGAATCAGTTCTAGCAGTTTTTTGGTATAATCTTTAGGGTTTTCCATAAAGAGTATCATGTCATCATGACATCTACAAAGACTGAAAGTTTGACCTCCTCCTGGCCGATTCGGATGCCTTTTATTTCTTTGTGTTGTTTGATTGCAGAGGCTAAGACTTCCAATACTATGTTGAATAACAGTGATGAGAGTGGACATCCCTGTCTTGTTCCTGACCTTAGGGGGAAAGCTTTCAGTTTTTCCCCATTGAGGATGATATCAGCGTTGGGTCGTTCATATATGGCTTTTATGATCTTGAGGTATGCTCCTTCTATCCCTACTTTCTTGAGGGTTTTTATCAAGACAGGATGCTGTATTTCAAAATCATTCCTATTTTCTAAGTGACTAAATGTCACCTGCATCTAGTCATCTCTGATCTTCTCTTATCTCTCCATTAAAAGCATATTTGTTGCACTGCACACCACTAAAATTATTTTCTTTGCACTTTGATTTTGACATCTGTTCACTACTGCCTTCTAATACAGTCAGCTGTTTCCTTCCAGCTTACAAGCCCTCTAAAGCCAGGGTATAGGTCTTATTCTTCTTTGTACTTCACCAGCACTTTTATAGGACATTTTGTATTCTAAGACAAAACATATTAGAAGGTAATGCTTCAAGGATCTTACATACCAGGATCTTAGATTTGACACTTGAGAAATGAAAACATTTTATGTGCATGTCTTTGATTTCATAGGAAACTGCATCATGATCTCCTTCCTCCTTTATAGTTGGAAATGGACTTTCAAGAACATAGCCATTCTCACAGAAAATCAGTAAAGTACTTTCAGGCTAAAAAAGAAAGATTAAATAGATCATTTACATTTAGGCAAGTTTTTAGAAGCATAGCTCAAAAAGATTACAAACGAAGAAAAATATCATTGCTATATATACTATACACTTTTGAAAATTAATACTTAATTCCTCACTTCAGTAATAAATCATCTTATTAATCACTATGTACAGTTATTAACATCGATTATATTACTATTAATAAGCTAACTGTTAAAATTAGACTTATATTTGTTTCCCTTATAGATGCCATAACATATTTTCTGAGCCAAAAATGCAGTTGCAAAATATGTTTGCCCAAAGGGCAGAATTTTGAAATTAGGAGTGCCAAGGGAAACATGCAGTGTGTGGATGGCACATACAGTCTCAGCCTCCTTTGATGGATCATCCTCCATCTGCCCAAGTTCATTAATTGTGGACATTCCCAAGGTTTTTGTCCTCTACCCTCTTCTACTCTCACTCCATAAACATTCCCTGGGAAATCTTATAGGCAACCCAAAGCTTCATTACCATTCATGCACAATTAAATTCTGAGTGAATCTATCTCTCTAGGCCAGACCTCTCCCATGAGCTCAAAAATCACATATTTAACCATGTATGGGAAATCCCCATCTTTTTTTTTTTAATGCCTATTTATTGTTGAGAGGGAGGGAGGGAGAGTGCAAGTGGGGGGAAAAAGGGGGGGGGGGGGGGGACAGAGGCCCATCTTGATACTCCATAGACACATTATTCAAAATTTTTATTCACTCTGTCATTCTATAATTATTATGTATAGACTATGTATCTAGCATTTTGTAGTGCACTAGGGGTAAAATTATAAGAAAAATAAATACAGTGTCTGGCATGATGGAGTTTACCTCCAACAAGAGGGCCTGTCATTTAACAAGTCCTATAAATAAATGTAAATTGTAACTGCAACAAGTGTTGCAGGAGCGCCACCAGAATAAAGGAGGCTGTGTAAGGCTTCCCGAGAAGGTGGTATCTAAGCTTCAAGGTGAAGGAGGAGTAGAAGACAATTACACAGTAAGTTGTGGGTAGGTTTGAAGGGTGTGCTATACAAAGGATATACCATCTGCAAATATCCAGTGGCACATCTGGGCTTTTAAGGAATTTATGGGCTTGGGAATGAGAAGAGAGATCAGGACAGAGCCTTAGGGAAACAATACTTAGGAATTGGGTGAGGGAGACTGAAAAGGAATGACAAGATGTAGACGAGGGAACTAGGAGAGCATAAGGTCACAAAAGCCAAAGGGAAGTGGTATTTAAAAGAGAAAGTAAGGGTCAACAGGTTCAAATGAGGCTAAGAGGTCAAGAAAGATAAGAATGGAAAATGTTAAATGGATGGATATCACTGGTGTCTTCACAGGAGCTGATTTGGTAGAATGATGAGAGTAGATACTAGCAAGAGTCAATAGGAATAATTAATCCTCTTAGAAAAGTCAGAAGGAGAAAGATGGCACAGCAGCTAGAGGAGAACAGGAGGTCAAGCAATTTTTTTTTTCCCATGGGAGTTACTTGAATATATTTAAATGCTGATGGAAATGATCCAGTAAACAGGTGAGGCTAAATTTATAGGACAGAAAAGAGAAAATAAGTAATATGAAATCTTGAAAAAAAGTAGGAGAGAGTACAATCCAAAGGACAGGACTCAGAATTGGCTCCATGTGGGAAGGAAGAGGCCACCTCTATTATAAAAAAGGGAAGAGGGCAGGCAGATGCAGAGGTAGACAGGAATCGATGTCGGATAGTAGGAAGGACCAATTGCCTCCTAAGGACAAATTGCCAACAGTTTGCATGAGACCTAGAAGCCAAACACAAGGCAGTGTCCTAGAGCTTTGGGGATTCTCTCAGAGATGAAGAGACAAAAGCTGAAGTTCAAAGCTACTCAAACAAATTAGGACTTGAGAGGACAGGATTCCAGCGAAACGGGAAATGCAGGAAAGTGAGCCTGATGTTCTGCTGGGCCTTTGCCGTAAAGCATTTACACCTCTAAACTGCATGGGAACAGGGTTTGTTCATTGCTTCCAAATGGTCCATTAGTTTTCACTTCACTTTCATTTATTTGAATGCTATTTACTTTTACCTACAGTATTATGTTTACATCTAGGATATCGAAGAGAAGGCAGGGATGTTTAGGATGCATAATCAAAGAAGCTTAGTGAACCACTGAAGGGCAGGGTGGTTAGAGGTAAGGAAGAGACTGGAATGATTCTCAAGATTTTCTGGTTTCAGCAACAGAGAACAGTGGCCCCAGAATAATGTAGGCAAAAGAACATGTCTTAGAGAAACTAAGGAGTTTCATTTAGACACTTCAAAATTACCCCCCAAAATTCAAAAGATCACCAAATTCTGTCAATTCTACCTCATACATAGCTCTCGTCCACATAGTATTTCATGCCCTGGTCACATGTCTGGAACACAGCTGCCCAGTTGTCCCATCTGCCTCTCATCTGCCCAAAGTGATCATGGTAGTGACCACGGCAGGCCAAATGATTCTCTGTGCACGTTTCCTTATTGGAAATACAAATTATAAATAATGGGCAGAAGTTTAATGCATTCAGGAAGGCAGGAGGTCTGACCATTGAGAGCTAGTGGAAGCTAACATCTATGGCAATTTAGACAACTAAAGTATGCAGGGTATCAGCTACGTATGGTCATTTACCTTTTTCCACGTCTCTATTGAAATATAACGATAGATGGTTTGATACATGTATATATTGTGAAATGAGGGTAATTTTCTTTGACGTTAGTAATTCCCAAATAATATTATAAATATAAGCACTAATTGGCAGCACTGCCTGAAATAACTTTTGAATTATGTTGGGGGGGGTTTCGTCTCATGCCTATTAAAAAAATTTTTAGCTTATTTTAAAATAATTTTTGATTCACAAGAAGTTGCAAAGATAGTACAGAGAGGAACCATGTATCCTTCACCCAGTTTTCCCCATTGGTGACTTCTTAGGCAACAATATGGAAACCAGGAAATTGACATTAATATAGAATGTGTGTAGAGTTCTAGGTCATTTTATAGATGTAGATTTGTGTAACCATTCACCACAATCAAGATGCAAAACTATCCCATCACCATAAAGATCTTCCTCAAGAAGCCCCTCTATAGTCACACCCACCATCTTCCCACCCACCATTCCTAACTTTTTTGGATTTTTTACTTTGAATCTAAGGGAAATGATTAAAGGGTATACATAATACCACATGTTGCATTCATGCTTTAACACAGAGCTCCCTTGGCAGCTTTTGTTTCCTTCACCTAAACCATCTGCACTTACCTTCTCTCCAAATGCCCACATCCTACCAATTCCTCAAAATTAAGGTAAAATAGTACAAAATAAGTTATGTTAACTTATCCCCTTCTTGACATTTCCCTGCTCTATATTCAGAGCACATATTGTCTATACCATTGACATTTTAGTCACCAATTCCCTTGTAAAACTTTGTATTGTTCTGTGATAGTTATTTAACTTCTTAAATAGGTGCATTTTTTTCCCTTTCAGAAGAGATTGTTTTATACTGCTTATTGAATACATCAGTGCCTAGCAAAGATGAAAACAATGAGTATGTTAACTTAAAAAAAAGTTTTTTCTATATACCACTATATTGTTATAGCCCTTGTCTTTAGAAGAGTTTAAAGTAGGCTACACATGTTACTTCAATAATCCTGAGAACACCTCCATGCAGTTCATCACTATTTTTTTTTATTTTTTTAAATGTTTATTTATTTTTGATAGAGAGACAGAGTGTGAGCAGAGGAGGGCAGCGAGAAAGGGAAACACAGAATCCAAAGTAGGCTCCAGGCTCTCAGCTGTCAGCACAGAGCCCAATGTGGGGCTCAAACCCATGAACCATGAAATCATGACCTGAGCTGAAGTCAGAAGCTCAACCGACTGAGCCACCCAGGCACCCCAGTTCATCACTATTATCCTAGAACACAGTATAGCACCTGGTTTAGACAATCGATATTTAGACAGCTGAATTAACCTATGCTTGAACTTAGGGAAATTAGAGGCATTAAATAAGATCAATAGTTAATACCTAACCACCAGCTGATGTTAGGAAAAGAGTCAATGGAAGATTAGAAGACAAAATGGAGGTAGAAGGGGGGTAGAAGTAAAGAGATAAAGATGAGGGCAAGTACATTCAGACCTTTGAAGTGAACTTCTGAATGTCAAAAGGACTGACAGATCCAAGCCAACACATTACAACATATGTATCTCAATAGAGTCACCATTGTTACTAAAGCAAAGCCTGATAGACCTCAATGTTCTCAGAGTGGATCATGACCAATTAATTAGAGCATGGAAGAGAGAGGAGATAGTGAGTAGGACATTGGGCTCCTCAGTGATACGCTACTAGCCAAGCTAAGAAGCATTCCTGACCCCTCACTGCAGGACCCAGGAGTGGGACTAATCATTCTACCTGCTATTCTCTATCTTCCAGATCACTTCATTATGCAGTAATTGAGATTTAAGCATGAAGACAAATAATAATTACTCACATGGGAAACTGAAGACCATACTAACTGGCAAACAGGTCCAGGAGTAGTAATATAACCGATTGGCTTATAATCCTTTTCTACCTCGAAGAAGAAGACGGTTTGATCTCTACTCTAAGAAAAAGAGAAATACCCATCAGATATGTATTCTTTTTGAAATATATCCCACAGAGTATAGAGTAGCATTTAATAGTTAGAGTATACCCAATGTATATTTATACCTATGATAATCCTAGATCCCAGATTATGCTGGGAAAATTCACATATCAAGTATTTGCTTCATGTCCCCCATGAAAATGTCTGACAAACCAAGTGTTCCAATATCTTTCTGAAAAAAACAATCACCATACCTGTACATAGATTAACTCACCAAAAGTTCCACAAAGCATATGCTCCCCTATCAAAGCATGAAAAATTTACATATTCTCTTCGCTTATGGCAATTTTATACATGAACATACCTATATGATAGAATATTGATTATGTATAAAACACTGATCATAATTCCCAGTTGAAATTTTCCATTCATTTAAAATAAGCATTAGAACTCAATCTGCAAGAAAATTTTGAAATGTCATGCACTGACTACACTGAAAGAATATGAACACAAAGAAAGCAAACTGCATTTTTCTCAAAAGTGCACGTCACCAAAAAGAAAAAAAAAAGTGTACCTCAGCAAATACGTTAGATCAAGTAGGAAGACTGATAAGACAAGTTGAACCATGAAAGCTCAATAGGAAACAAAAGGAAATCTACCGCTTACCCCTGTAGCTAGAATTTCTCCATCACGTTCATAAGCTAAGGCAGTGACACGAGCAGTATGGGGCTTGAAAACCTGTTTCAAATTAATATCTGCATCTGAAATTTTCTTCCGTCCTGCAAAAACTGTGAGCCCTTTTGGATCATAAAGTTCAAGAATTCGAACAACTCCATCTTCGAATCCTACGATAATCTGTGCTCCAGTGTAGCTTACCTTGGATAAAAATTAAATGCAACAAATGTGAAAATTAGTTGATTCAGAAAGTTGTGCTACATAACAGATAACTTTGTATTTTATTCAGCTAAGTAATTTAATATTGACTGTTCACTGCTAATTCCTTATATCACTTTCTGGTAACCTCTATTTTAGAACAGCTCCTTATCATTGCTGATCGTGAGACAGGTAAATAATGGCAATTCAAGCACTGGAGCAAACGTTGGCGGCGCATCCTTCTACCACATGCCAGGCACCTATCACCAGCCACCCAAGGGAGCGCATGAACAGTTTGTCCCTGGTTTCACAGAATTTAGGATCTAGCGGGAGGACAGATGTTAATCACACAGATGAGTGTTAAATTCTGAACAGAAATAAACACTAAAGGAAAGAAATGATCTCGGAGAGAATATAACAAAGAAAGCTGATCTAGACTGAGGACTTCTTTAAAGAAGAGATGGTGGAGCGGAGATCAGAAGATGCCCAGAAATTAACTAAGTCTAGGGAGGTGAGAGAAACACTCCTGGGAGAAGACATAGCTTGTGGAAAGGTCATGTGGCAGGAAAGAACGTAACTCAGGAAAAAGTTAGTTTGACTACAGCAGACTGAGTGAGGGAACAGGGCTTCCACAACAGGCCAGAGAGGGGGATAAGCAAGCACCAGGTCAAAAAGTAGCTTATAAGGATAGTCTTCATCCCAAGAGCAGTGGGAAGCCATTAAAAGGTTTTTAGTTGGGGGCTTGGGTATGTGTGGGTAAGGGAGGTGATGTGACCAGACTTGATATTTCAGAAAAGTCATCCTAGATGCATTGTGCAAAACAGAACCGAGATGGCCTAGATAGGATGCAGGAAGACCTTTGGAGACCTTTGAAGAGATGGCTACCTTACTCCAGGAGAGTAATTATGATCACTGGGTTTGAGGTGGCATTGCAGAGAGGAGGAATATGGGCATAGTTTAGAGAGAGTTATAATGGTCCTATTTGGTGACAACTGAATATGGGGGAGGAGGACAGAGGGATTACTGAGACATTTACTGAGTTAGGTAACACTAGGAGGAAGCCAAGCACGTGTGTGTGTGTGTGTGTGTGTGTGTGTGTGTGTGTGTGTGTGTGGTTTGTTGCTGCCATTATTGTTTTGGAGGGGGTTGGGGGGAGGCCAACAGAGTATCATGAATCTAGTCTTGGACACATTGGGATTGAGGTCCCCTGGGAAACTCAAAATGAGGATGGCACATGGTCTGCAGCTCCAAGAAGTATGGGCTGGAGATAGAAATCTAGCAACGTCTGAATATACTAAATCTGCTATCTTGGAAGGCATTCAGGAGAAAGGCAAGAGCCCTGCTGTTCTTTAGAGCAGAGCGATCATCCCTGAGGCCAGGCAGTTATGAGAATGTTGGTAATAAGAAAACTGTACTCCATCCAATTCCTTGAATGTTGTTCATTCAATAAACATATACTGTGTGTCTAAATGTACTATAGAGGTACTGGAGGTTCAAAGAAGAATAAAGTGTGGTTGTCACCATGAAGAACAGTCTGGTGGGAAAGATACAATAAAGCAGTTTATCTTAGTACATTGTGATATGATAAGTATCATAAAATTGGTATATAAGCAGTGCTTTAAAAAAAAAATCAGAGGAATTAGTACCTAGCTCTACTAGAAGATAGGGTCACAGAGGGCTATGCAGAGGAGATGATGTTTGACCTAAGCTGAGTCATAAAGACAGAGTTTTCTAGAGAAGCGAGAGGGCATAGAGAAAAGGCATTTCAATTCCAGCATGATATCCAATGATCATTACTTGGATATGAGACTAAAAAAGGGAAACATTCTATGGACATCGAATGACCATCTGATAAATTATTTAATTATATAGCTGTATTTTAAATACTTCAGGTAAGAGTGTAAATGAAATGGAATAGAGTGAGCCAGGTTTGGTAAGACAAATACTCTGTGGTTTCTACTTGTTCTAAACCTCATCATTGTTCTGCTTCTATTCCCTGGCCTGAGTTGTCTTTCTGGTCTTGATTCTATCACTAAATTCTGCTCCATTCTAGCCATGTCCACATTTATTTTGGTCCCGAAACATTTTCTCTTTGACTTCAACCCAAAACAGTAAAGATAAAACATTCCCCAAATACTCCCATGATATTTTGAAAAATAGCTGCAAATTCTTTGACATGCCTCCCATGGAGAAATCCCCTCCTTGAATCTGGGTGGGGCTTGTGACAGCTTCACTCAAGTGAGTATGGTATAAATGACATTATGTGACTTCCAAGACTGGTCATAGAAGGCCAGCAGCTTCGGCCTTTTGTTGAAACACTAGATCTCGGAGTCATTAGCTGTCATGTAAGAAGTATGTGGCTGTCCTGAGGCCACCCTGCTGTGGTAAAGCCCAAGCCACAAGGAGAAGCCATTAAGCAGGCACTCCTGTTGAGCGCCCAGCTTAGCCTAGCCTTCAGCCCAGATGCCAGGCTTGTGATAAAGAAGACTTTACGTGATTCCAGCCCCCAGATACCGTGATTTCCCAATCCAGAGAAAATGTGAGCAAAATAAAATGTTTGCTGTTTTATGCCACTACATTTTACGGTAGTTTATTACATTGTAATGGATAAAGAACAACTCTCTACCTCTGCCTAATTTTCTTCATAGCTCTTATCATTATCACGTATGTTACTTATTTTTCTGTATTGTCCATTTCTGCCTCCTCCCTCCCACTAAAGTGTAAGGTGTATGAGGGCAAGTATTTTTGTCTTTCTGTTCCCTGTTACATTCCCAGAAGCTAGAACAAGCCCCAGCACACTGCAGGCACACCAGGAATATAACTAGAATGAATGAAATCAGAGTCTGATACCCAAAGTTCTGTTGGGCAATAATTTTGTAACATGGAATAATTACTAACCTGCAGGTGGCATGAAAATAGATTTTTATTAAAACAGGACCGTAACCACAAAAGCAAGGTCATGATATGATCTCTGTCACTAGATCTGAACTAGATTCACATTATGAGTGAATAAAGTTAAAATTTTTATTTTCCTCTAAAACCCAGGGTATAAAATAGATTTCCAAGAAATAGCACTGATAGGCCATATTTACCAATAGATCTTAGTAGAATATCATCATAATAAACTCACCAGTCGGGGTACCCAGGTGAGGGCAGTACCTCCTTGTTTGAATCTCATCTGAGCCAAAGGAGTTTTGCCAGCAAAATCATAGATTCGAACAGAGCCTATAGAAAACCAGTTTTAAAAGAAATATATATATATATATCTTTTGAAATAACCTTGGCTTCCTTTACATGTTGAGCATTATAACAAGAAATTTCACAAATAGTTCAATCAACCAATAATCTAATAGGCTTTCTTTAGTCAAAATTTTACATGTATATCCTCAACCAGGTAATTTGCAAGCATGGATAATAAAGAAAACAACTACCGATCAAGTTCACCTTGCACAGCCCACATAGATTCACCATACATCAGGAAGAAAGAAAGAAGGTGAAAAATAAATAGGAAAAGCACAAATGTGGATAATGCCAAAATGAATAGCATCTTCTTGAGCAACTTACTGTGCCCTTAATCTCTCACAATAACCAAGGCTGCTGCACTTCAGTTTCTCTCCCTTACGTAAAAACTCACCTCTCTTGCAGCAAGAGGCTTCCTTTTGGAAAAACTGTCAAGTGCTTTTCATCAAACACATAGAAAATTTTATGTGGAAAACAAAACAAAAAAGGCCAGCTATATTTTCATTTAGAGTTCTACTTACAGTCTAAGGCAGTAGTGGCCATGAGATAAGTGAGAGGAGAGACTGCCAAGGCTTCGATAGCTCCAGAATGGAAGGAGAAGAGGCAGTCTGGATCTTGGGTCTGATAATAAAAGAGACCCTATCAGATCTCAAAGATAAGTTAACATCAAATTAAGGTCAAGTTTTAAAAAATATATACATAGTTGGGGCGTCTGGGTGGCTCAGTCGATTAAGCGTCCGACTTCGGCTCAGGTCATGATCTCATGGTTCGCGGGTCCGAGCCCTGTGTCCATCACTGTGCTGACAGCTCGGAGCCTGGAGCCTGCTTCAGATTCTGTGTCTCCCTCTCTCTCTACCCCTCCCCTACTCACACTCTGTCTCTCTCTAAAATAAACATTAAAAAAATAATAGATTTATATATATAACCCTATAACACACGTGTGATTTTATCTGAATAGAAATTTTTAAAAGCATAAGTTAGAAAGAGTGCTGGACTCTTAGAATTAGGAAAAGCAAGTATTGGAATTGTACTTGCAGGCTTTCCATTTCTTCACCAGTAAAATGAGGTAATAGCAAAAGCCTACCTGCTCATCAGGGTAACTGTGAGGGTTACAGAAGATCATATAAATGAAAATGCCATAAGTTTATGACAACTGTAAAGCACTTGATAACGTTAGGCATTGTCAATTGCCACTTCTCTGGTGGATTTTGCTAGGAGATACCTCCTTTTCTTTTTTATAAAATCAGAGAGAGAGATAATAAATTCTCAGGACCAGGACATGTTGGACAAGTTTTTGATGGGAACAATGATCAAATATGGAGAAAGATAAAGTATCTTTTATTTTTATTTTTTTTTCAACGTTTATTTATTTTTGGGACAGAGAGAGACAGAGCATGAACGGGGGAGGGGCAGAGAGAGAGGGAGACACAGAATCGGAAACAGGCTCCAGGCTCTGATACATCAGCCCAGAGCCTGACGCGGGGCTCGAACTCCCGGACCTCGAGATCGTGACCTGGCTGAAGTCGGACGCTTAACCGACTGCGCCACCCAGGCGCCCCAATAAAGTATCTTTTAAAGAAGAATAACAGATTGTTATTATAAGAATTAGGAAAAAAGAAAAATAGGCAACTTACAATATTTGAAAAACTAAGGTCAAGCTTCCATATGGCTCCATTGGCATCCTAAAAAATTAAATACATAACAATAGTTTATCATTTTGAACTTTTATCAAATAAAAAGAAATTTTCTTCCTGTGATCTAGTTAAAATAAAGGACAAACAGTAATACCAAAAGTTTACATATATTTTACAGTGTGATTGAGGGCGCCTGGGTGACTCAGTCAGCTGAGCATCCGACTTCACCTCAGGTCATAGTCTCAAGGTTGGGGAGTTCAGGCCTCACATTGGGCTTGCTGCTGTGAGTGCTTTTGATCCTCTGTCGCCCTCTCTCTCTGCCCCTCCCCACTCTCTATCTCTCAAAAATAAGCATTTATAAAAAACAAACTGTGATTGAAATTTAACAAAAGCAACTTCTATATATCTTAGAACACACAATAAATGAAGCATTTTCGTATTACAAATAGTTTAATATAATAAGAATGCTAAGTGGTTTTCTGTGTAGAAGTCCCAATTGACTTGAGATAGAAAAGGCAACGATTTCTTTAATATCATTTTGTGTTAAAGCACAGTTTGCTGTAAATAGGGTTGTGAGAGCTCCTAGGTATAGTGTGAGTGTTTGAATGGTTTTGTTGTGCTCCAGGAGTGGATGGAAGCGAATTAATAGAAAGACCCTAGCTACTACTGTGGTGCTTGAGTAGAATAGGGCGGAGATGGGTGTAGGTTTCTCTATAGCAGATGGAAGTCATGGGTGCAGGCCAAACTGGGCAGATTTACCAGTGGCTATAATGAATCCTACATCTCCAATGCGGTTGTAGAGAATTGCTTGTAGGGCAGCAAATACCAAGGTTAAGGATATATCAATAGTAGTTTTAATAGTAAAATGGACTTAGTAACACAGTGGCAATAAATTGTTACTACTTTAATTTTATGTGCAGGTAACTTTAAAGAGCCAAGAGGGAAGAATGCAACTTACTTGAGCCAACCAAATGTTATTTCCCATGTCGCTCATCTTTATCATAGAGAAGAGTTTGACATTCTTGCCTACTTGAAGCTCATTAATGGGCTCGATCTCTAACAATCCAGTCTCGTCTATAGTGTCAGCAGTATCTATGGTCTCAAAATCCCAGATCTTATAAAATAAGAAAATATTTCAATCAATCAGCAGTTTCTGAATTTACATTTTCTGTAAGAAAAGGCTCTGACTTTTTTTTTTCAAAAGTCGTTTCTTCTTGTTGCATGCAAATGAGTGAGTAGGGGTAATCACAACACCAGCCAAAACTCAACCCCTGAGATATTGGTTCCAACCGGAGGATAATAAATTATGATTGTTTCCTTTGTATGGATGGAGCTTAGTGAGAAAACTCAGCCTGAATAAAAATTCTAATTAGCCCAGAGTAAACTTGATGTCAAGGGGTCTATCAGGTGTTTCTGCATGTAAAGTGGCCATTTGGAGCAAATGGTTTGATTATTTGGCAAGACACTATCATGAGCCCTGTTTTGATTTTACCAGTGGGCCTCTGGAAAGGGGAAATAGACTTCATGATCCATACTCAATCCTCATGACAAGCAGAGAAAAGGTGTGTAGATGAGGCTGTCATGAGAAAGTGTTTTCCATCATTGATTTAGACTGTGCTATTCAGGTAAGGATTGCTGTTCTGGGACAGACAACAGAACACTATGGAAAGCATGAGGGAGCAGTTTCACCTCACACAGCAGAGAGATTGAGAAGGACTTCCTGCACAAAGTCCCAGAGCCCACCCTGGATGCATCTGTTGACACATCCCACCCCGTTAACCCATACTCAATAACTCAGCCGTAGGGAAAGTAACTCCAGGGAGGACTGGTGCTGTCCCATAGACTAGCTCCACAGGGGAGAGACCCAGATCCACAGGTCAGAGGGACTCCTGGGAGTTGGGCTAGGTTTTTCCCAAAGGGTTAGAGGTAGAGATTTACTATAAAAGACTAAAGAGATTAGGGTGACATTTAAAAAGGAAGCCAGTTTAGAAATTAGTGGTGTTCATTAAAGGACCATCTGTGAAGTGTTTAATTTCTTTAATCTTGAGATTTCCCTTCAGTTGGTATTTTGACATTTTGGGGTGACCTATATCTTAGATGGACAGTAAATACGCTATATGACAAAAGAAAGGACATAAAAATTTCCAGAGCAGTTAGTAAAATCTAACAAAATTAAATTTAATATGGTAAACGCAAAATTTTATACTTGGGTTCAAAAAGCCAATGGTAAGAAGACAGACTGGGAGAGATATAGCTAGATGTTGTAATCTCAATATATGTCAACAGGGTGACGAGATTATTTTCTAAAATACAGTCTTACTTCTGAAAATAATACTTCCTAAGGAAAGTCCAGAGAATACTACCACTTTCTTGGAAAGGCACCAGTAGGAATATGTGCCAAAAGGACCACAGGGCAAATCATAAGCCTCCAGGTTTGCCAGCAGCAGCAGGGTCCATATACATGGGTGGGTGGGAGAAGTGGTCTGATAACTACTAGAGGGACTTAGATGCTGGAGCAATGTTCCAGCTTAGCCCACACCATGGGCAAGATAGTGTCCACAGGGGAGGACAAGTGAGTTCACCAGTGTAAAGAGAAAAGAGAGGGGAGTATCCACAGGCAAACCCTATCAGCTCACTTTTGAGTGTATTTCTAGTTAGTAACCTCAGTCAAAAATAAGAATGTTTGGTACTTTCATCCCTAAAACATGACCCATTCACACTGCGTGTTTTGAAAGGACACCTGTGTCCACTGTTTATAGTCTGCTAAAATAGGTTTTCATTTTCCCAAACTACTATTTCAACCAGAGAATCAAATTAACAAAAGGTCCCCTCAGAAAATTTCACTGCTAAGATGCTATAAATTAATTTTGACTAGAATTTAAATATTTACCACAAGGAAAGTATGATTTTAAATGCGCTGGCCGTAGGAGTAAATGACCACTGATGTCCTTTATAAAGTGACCTTTGTGGGGCGCCTGGGTGGCGCAGTCGGTTAAGCGTCCGACTTCAGCCAGGTCACGATCTCGCTGTCCGGGAGTTCGAGCCCCGCGTCGGGCTCTGGGCTGATAGCTCAGAGCCTGGAGCCTGTTTCCGATTCTGTGTCTCCCTCTCTCTCTGTCCCTCCCCCGTTCATGCTCTGTCTCTCTCTGTCCCAAAAATAAATAAACATTGAAAAAAAAAATTTTTTTTTAAAATTAAAAAAAATAAAAAAAAAATAATAAAAAAATAAAAAAATAAAAAAATAAAAAAAATAAAGTGACCTTTGTGAGAAGTAAAAATCTGATAACACCAGTAGGGTGACCTGTAAGTCTTTGATGTGGGCGCTCCTGACCAAGCGTCAAGAAAACTTACCCTAATACATCCATCTGCCCCAATAGTGATGACTTCACCCTCGTCCAGCACTATCTGGTTAATGGAACCCTGATGACAAGACTTTCTTGCAGCTCGACAGAGCTCAACTTTGATGAGGCCGCCTTCCCACACCAGCATGTTGCCCCACTCTGACCCTGAGAGCACCTGGCAGGGATGCAGAAAGGGAGGAATGTGCATTAAAACAGACAAACGTGGATATTTATGCCTCACATTCAGGTGAGATTTATTTTTAAAGATTTTGTACTTACATAATCAAGAGAAGCAAAGGAAGTATAGAAAAATAAGAAAATGTAGAAATGAAAATTCACTACTTCAAAAACATGCACTAATCACATTGTGATGGGTTTCCTCCTAGCATTATGCACAGTGTTACATCACCGTGATTACGCTCTAAGTTGCTGGTAATTTTTCAAATATATCTGAAATAGCCTTCTTTGCCTAGCTCTTAAGGGCCTAATCCAGGAGTGGAATTACGGAGTCAAAAATTAGAGACATTTTTAACCTCTCGATAGACGAGTTTCTACTTTTTAAGAGTGATAATATCAAATGTTACAAGTTTTTTAAACTGTGAACTCAGAAAAATTACTGAACTCAGAAGATTATAGCATAAGAATATCCAATTTCAAACAAGAACAATCATCTGGAACCAGTTCCTATTAATCCATTTAATCCAGCACATCCAAGTATGTACCGCCAAACACTAGTTCTTAGGAATTTTAACTGGTATTACATAATAAGTCATACTAATTAAGTATCGATTCTGTGCCAAGTGATACTTGAGCACTTTACATACATTAATCTTAAAACCTCATATGAACTAGGTATATTTATTGAGGGTACCATGTACAGTTATGCAGGTTGGCCACTTTATTTTCCCAGAAAACATAGTTTTCCTCATTCACACAAGGGAATCATATGGATCAATAGGAGTCCTAACTATTATTATTCCCATTTTATAAAGAAAAAAACTGAACAGAACAGTTAAGTGGCTTGCACAAAATACCAATAGGAATCAGGATTTTCACCCAGGAACCTTGGCTCAAAAGCTCCTCTTCTGACTAACATTAACTCAGAAGACATATGCTTGGATAAACAAAATCAGACAACTTTCTTTTCTTTAGGATCCCCTGGAAACTTTAATATAGATCACTGAAAGAAATTTCTAGATACAAAGGAATTTGACCAGGAAAGTCTTATTTTTACAGAGATTCTGTGCAGACTAATGTTCCATGAAACACCTTTGGGGAAACTCGGATCTAATTCTTGCCTGCCTGCTCCAGCATTCTGCACCCCATTTCCTTCCTGCCAAGTAATTTACTCCATCTTTTCTACATCCCCAGTCTACTAATCTTATCCATTCTACCTGGTTTACCTATTATTAAACCTCAGCTAACTTTGGATAATCTTTATCTCGACTTGCTTTCTTCTGTCCAGTGACAAAACCACCCAAAGCCAGATACCTGGAAGACTTTCCCTTCTGAAATGTCACTCATGTCTAGCTTTCTTTTTCCATTTGTCCTGAAAACTGAAATGAAAGTAATATCTTCCTTCTTAGCTCATCTCCTTGACTCCAGATTTTCCTTCCTCCAACTCATTTGGCATTTTGTGGCCAGATTAATACATAACTTCATTTTCAACTCCACTCTTCCAATGTATAGTAGTTCTGCCTGGCTGTTAATCTCCTCATACACTAGGACCCAACTATACTTCTCAACCTAGTTTCCCACTCTTTCCCAACATAAATGCTCCCTCCTAAGTAGAATTCCAAATATTAGCTATTTATTCCTAACTCTAAACATTTCCTTTTGTGTGTCTCTCATTTAAAATGGCTTCTTTTTTCTGCACAGCGAAGGAAACCATCAGCAAAACTAAAAGGCAACTGACAGAATGGGAGAAGATATTTGCAAATGACATATCAGATAAAGGGTTAGTATCCAAAATCTATAAAGAACTTATCAAACTCAACACCCAAAAAACAAAGAATCCAGTGAAGAAATGGGCAAAAGACATGAATAGACACTTCTCCAAAGAAGACATCCAGAAGGCCAACCGACACATGAAAAAATGCTCAACATTACTCATCATCAGGGAGATACAAATCAAAGCCACAATGAGATACCACCTCACACCTGTCAGAATAGCTAACATTAACAACTCTGGCAACAACACTATGTTGGCCAGGATGCGGAGAAAGAGGACCTCTTTAGCATTGTTGGTGGCAATGCAAGCTGGTGCAGCCACTCTGGAAGACAGTATGGAGGTGCCTCAAAAAAACTAAAAATCGAACAACCCTACAACCCAGCAATTGCACTATTAGGCATTTATCCACGGGGTACAGGTGTGCTGTTTCAAAGGGACACGTGCACCCCCATGTTTATAGCAGCACTATCAACAATAGCCAAAGTATGGAAAGAGTCCAAATGTCCATCGATGGATGACTGGATAAAGCAGATGTGATACACACACACACACACACACACACACACACACACACACACACTGGAGTATTACTCGGCAATCAAAAAGAATGAAATCTTGCCGTTTGCAATGATGTGGATGGAACTGGAGGGTATTATGCTAAGTGAAATTAGTCAGAGAAAGACAAAAATCATATGACTTCACTCATATGAGGACTTTAAGAGACAAAACAGATGGACAATAAGGGAAGGGAAACAAAAAGAATATAAAAACAGGGAGGGGGACAAAACAGAAGAGACTCATAAATATGGAGAACAAACTGAGGCTTACTGGAGGGGTTGTGGGAGGGAGGTGGGCTAAATGGGTAAGGGGCACTAAGGAATCTACTCCTGAAATCATTGTTGCACTATATGCTAACTAATTTGGATATAAATTTAAAAAAATAAAAAATAAAACAAGTTAAAAATAAATAAAATGGCTTCTTTTCTCCCTACATACACATGAATCCTACTGAACCTTTTAAAGATCTATCTTGTGGCATGTTTTAACCATCTTTATCCTAGCTTAATTCTTGTAGGATTCAGAATTTGAAGCTAAAATGACTTATGATCATTTTAAAGGTTTGGATATGTATTTAACCAGCATCTAAGAATTGTTATTTCCTCCCACACAACATGATTTCAGATTGAGAATATCTACTAGGTAGATACTAGGTACAGAATATCTACTAGGTAGCCCATTTTGTTCCTCAAAATTATATTTGTATGCTGGCATTTACTTATAACGGAGACATTCACAAGTAATACTATATAACTCATCCTAATAGGAAGCCAAATGCATCATTAATGGAGAACTGACCCTATAGGCAAGATGCCCATAAATTTTGTAAGAGGAAGAGAAAAGATAAACTAACAATGTTACAGAATAAACAGGCACAGTGGGTCTGTAGGAGCCACTATAAGGTGGTTCAATCTTCCTAAATAATAATCTGACAATAAAAACAAAAGCTGCAAGACTATATACAACTTTGAGCCAGGAAGTCCTCTTGGACCATCATGACAAAAGAGGAGGGAAAGATAAACATAAACACTGCAACTCCATGGCGTAATAAAAAATGACAATATGTCACTATGTTAATATATTAAATGTTATGTGTTTGTATAATATTTAGTAGACACAAAACAAAAATAATATTTGTATGTGGATTAGGACAATTCTGTGGAAGTATATTAATTAAAATTGATAATCTGAAGAAGCAAAATGAAATGTTCATTATATTCACAATTATAGTATTCATTAGTACTAACATTGGCAGTGCTTTTCACAATGTATAATGTGCTTTCATCTATTTTCATCACTTGGAAACATAATCTTATTATTGTAGAATAGTGGCTACACTCACCTTCCCATCTGGGAGCTCCATGTAACCTTCTATATCAGTAGTGGCTGTTTTGCCAAATCGACCCAATGAACCCTGAAGCTTGAGACCAGTGAATGTTAGAGCCATTTCCCAGAACCTGTAAACAAACCAGAAGGTGACTGAATGTACCTCAAAGAGGCTTTATTTTTATTATCACCCAAATATTTACATGTTTCATCATCACATATTATCTCATTTATTCATTCATCTAATATGTATTAAGTATCAACTACCTGTCAGGAAAGCTCTAGGCAATATGAATTCAGCATTGAGCAAAACAGACAAAATAAATTCCCTGCCTTTGTGGATATTATATCTGAGACTCCTGCTGTCCTATGCAGTCAATTGTAGCCAAGTTAGACTATTTTAACTTAGACTTAATAAATTAAGGCTAAATAAAATTTAAAGCTCAGTGTTTCTGTCAGACCAGCCAATTTCAAGTATTCAATAGCTACATGTAGCTAGTGTCTACTAGGTTGGATAGCACAGAACATTCCACCCTGGCAGAAAGTTCTATTGGATACTACCATTTTAGAACATGTAAAAGTTTTCCAAAAATTTCTAATTTACTTGCTGTGTAACTTAAGAGTGAGTTTCTAAATAACACTGTGCCCTCATTCCTTCATGTATACAGTGAGCATATTAGTAGTACCAACCTCATAAAATTATTGAAAAATGCTTAGAACAGTGCCTAGCACATAAAAGCAGTAATAATCAACATTTATTCATTAATATTTCTTATTAATAGTCTAAGCAATGAACAGTCAGATGATGAAAACCATGTAGGAAAAAGAATCTGGTCTACCAACTAGATATAAAATAGATAATGGATGATATCAACAAGCCAATAGGAAGCCAAAAGCTTAAATAACAAACATCCTTCTCCAAGGCTATGGTAGGTCCTCTGTTCACACATTTCCATATACTTTGTTTCTTTCATAGCACTTCACACATGAAATTATTCCATTTCTATCCCTCTACAAAGACACAGTACATAGAAAATATGCACTTTACTAAATGATGGGCAAATGTAAAAGAATTGGACATTTTTAGCCTATAGCTAGCAGAAGATTACTTGAGAATTCCCCCAAGTTTCTATTTAAAATCTGTTCAATTAGGGGCGCCTGGGTGGCTCAGTCGGTTAAGCGGCCGACTTCGGCTCAGGTCATGATCTCGCGGTGAGTTCAAGCCCCGTGTCGGGCTCTGTGCTGACAGCTCAGAGCCTGGAGCCTGTTTCAGATTCTGTGTCTCCCTCTCTCTGACCCTCCCCCGTTCATGCTCTGTCTCTCTCTGTCTCAAAAATAAATAAACGTTAAAAAAAATTTTTTTAAATAATATCTGTTCAATTATTCTACATTTCTAATGAATGAATAAGAATAGGGCCAGGTTTAAATTGAACTAAGAGAAACTTAGGTAAAAATGTCTTTCTCAAAAAGGACGCTGGAAATCTAGTTATGAGCAGTCCGAGGGTGGTGGTAGAAGGTTGTTAGATAAATGCTTAAGACAAGGTAGAATGAAGACAGAACAGGACAAAGTCATTCCATCCTAGAAAATAGAGCGGAGTATGATAAAGTGAAAACGACATGAAATTTAGACCCAGAGACCGAGATCAACAGTAAACTCTGTTGCAATTTAGTATTGAGGGCCCTGGGTTAGGAATGATTCTGTTATAATTCTTATTTTACAGATGAAGACTGAGTTCAGAGTCAAAATGACTTATCCATCATACAGTATTGCTACAACAAGTTTAATGGTGGGTCTGAAAAGTCAACATGCCATGTTAGTAAGACATTATACAAACCCTTTGAGGTGGTAAAGCCTATAAGGCAGTAGGCTACATTTAAAAGCCTTTCTTTAAAAAAAATAAAATAAAATAAAAGCCCTTCTTTTTATCTATACTGTCTTTTTTTTTAAGTGTATTTATTTATGTTGAGAGAGACAGAGACAGCCTAAGTGGGGGGTGGGCAGAGAGGGAGGGAGAGAGGGAGAATCCCAAGCAGCCTCCACACTATTAGCCCAGAGTCTGATGCAGGGCTCAAACCCACGAAACGGTGAGATCACGACCTGAGCAGAAACCAAGAGTTGGCCGCTTAACCAACTGAGCCACCCTGGCGCCCCTCAGGTAAGAAAATCCCCATATCCAATTAGAAAAGCAGCACTACAGTTAAAGATAACACATTTAAAAATTATCCTAATGTTAATCAGCAAAGATGTCTCCAGCTGGTCACCTCTTAGAAAATATCATTAATGATAATCTACCAACACCTGTATCAGTCACACAACCTACTTGATGTGGCCTGATCCCGATGTAGTCAGCTGCTCATCATCTTCAGGATTGAAAGTAACCTTAAAAACTTCCTGGGAAAAAGCTTTTGTCCTCAGTATGGGCTGTTCTTCTTTCCAGTTCCAGATGGTCAGCGTGTGATCTGGGCTGCTGCCAACAGAGGCTAGCAAGGTACCATCGTAGTTAAAATCCACGTAAGCATAAGCCAGCTCAGTCCCATCTGAAAGGGTGAATGGGAGGCCAATGAACAGAGGCAACACTTATCTCATTTTCTAAAGTGTATTCTTTTGAAAAGGAAAAGGAGAGAGAGAGCAAGCAAGCATCCTTGGTGATAAGCATTGACGAAAGAATGCCAAGAATCCCCAAAGAAACAATCCAAAATCATTCATCACCCTTGGCTTTAGAATGAATTATATTACGTGAGTGGGGAGAGTGAAGAAATCTTCATCACATTTTGCAAGAGAAAAACTTTTGACTGTTTTTGAGAACACATTCCAGTTTATGAAACGGGGGCAGGGGGACACAAAATCATGTGAGATAGCAGAAAGAAATCAATCTATAATTAGAAACTTGCCACTGGAAAATTCACCAAATAAAAATTGAGGACTTCAGGTTTCTGGTTATGCATGTAAGGAGCTTGGAAGTCACCATTCCATCCTAACAACAAATAAAAAGCTGAACACACTAAAAAATCACAACTCTTCTTGGATTCATAAGTGAGGGAAGGACACAGGGCAAACGGCTGCTCTGGAGACTGGAGAGATACGACAGGGGAACACGAGCATTTGCAACTTACTATAGCAGGGACTCACAGCAGAAATAGCCAAAATATCCGAGCCAGGTAGTAAAACCTGAACTATCACTGATGAATTGCTGGAAGCTCAGCATGGACAAATCTGAGAGTTAAAAACTCCAGGGAGGCCCAGTCATAAGATGGTCTTCAAAAATATTGTGAGCTTTATCTCCAGGAGCTTGACCAGGTCCCCCACAGTAAACACCTAGAGAAAACCCTCAGGCTTTCAGCAGGGAGAGGGGAATAGGAACCATTTTTAAATACACCAGAACAGGTGCACCTGGGCAGCTCAGTCAGTTAAGCATCTGACTTTGACTCAGATCATGATCTCACAGTTCACGAGTTGGAACTCCGTGTCGAACTCTGTGCTGACAGCTCAGAACCTGGACCCTGCTTTGGAATCTGTGTCTTCCTCTCTCACGGCTCCTTCCCCCTCCCTCCCTCTCTCTCTAATAAATAAACATTAAAAAAAAAAAACTGAAATACACCAGAACACTCTGCTCCTCTTAATGAGGTCTGTCCTCAGGAGAAACTAATTAACAAAAGCCTAACCAACCTAACTAACCTGGGGAAGGAAATACTCAACTCTAGCCCCCGCTAGCCATCCCATCCCACCTGAGGGGGGAAAACTGCTAAGAAGCATTTATGAAGTTCGGTCGAGAGAGGCTCCCTAAAAATTTGAGACCTAATCACAGAACCATAGAACACTTCCCCTCCCTCCACACTTTACCACCATGTTACAAGAAGCCTATTTACAGCAATTATTTTTATCCACTACACCATGTCTGGCTACCGAGAAAAATCTACAAAGCATACAAAAAGGCAAAAAACACAGTTTGAAGAGACAGAGCAAGCATTAGAACCAGACATGGCACAGATACGGAAATATCAGACTGGGAATTTAAACCAACTATGATTAGGGTGTCTGGGTGGCTCAGTCAGTTGCATCCGACTTTACCTAAGGTTATGATCTCATGGTTCGTGAGTTTTAGCCCCACATCAGGTTCTGTACTGTCAGCACAGAAACTGTTTTGGATCCTCTGTCTCCCTCTCTGCCTCTCGCATTTTCTGTCTATCTCTCTCTCAAAAATAAATACATATTAAATAAATAAATAAAACAACTGTGATTAATATGCCAAGGGAATAAAGCAGACAATATCCAGGAACAAATGGACAATGTCAGCAGAAAAATGGAAGTCCTAAGAAAGAACAACAAGGAAAGGCTAGAGATAGAAAACATTGTAACAGAAATGAAAAATGTCTTTGATGGGCTCATTAGTAAATTGGACACAGCTGAGGAAATCTCTGAGCTACAGAATATATCAATAGAATCTTTAAAACTGAAGAGCAAAACAGAAGCGATATCTAAGAACTATGGAACAACTACAAAAGATGCAATGTATGTGTAATGGAAATACCAGAAGGAGAAGAAAAGAGAAAGGAAGAGAAGAAGTATGTGAAACAATAATGACTGAGAATTTCCCCCAAATTACTATCAGACACCAAACCACAGATCCAAGAAGCTCAGAGAATACTAACTGGAATAAATGCCCAGAAAACTACAGAAAATGAAGATAAAGGAAGAACTCCTGAAAAAAGCAAGAGGGGAAAAACATCTTACCTAGAGAAGAATGAAAAACTATATCCAACTTCTCCTCAGAAACCACACAAGCAAGAAGAATGGACTGAGATATTTAAAGTGTTGAAGGGAAAAAACCCACCAACCTGGACCTTCTGTACCCCATGAAATTATCCTTCAAAAGTGACAGATAAAGACTTTCTCTGACACACACTGAGGGAATTTGTTGCCAGGAGACCTGCTTTGCAGGAAAAGTTAAAAGAAGTTCTCTGCACAGAAGGAAAATAATATAGGTCAGAAACACACATCTACATAAAGAGATGAAGAGCACTGAAGAAGGAGTAAGTGAATGTAAAATAAAAAACTTTTATTTTTACTATTCTTAATTGATGTAACAAATAACAGTTTGTCTAAGAAAAGAAAACGATAGAACAGTATCTTTCATGATCATAGATGTGAAATACCTCAACAAAATATTAGCAAATTGAATCTAATAATGTGCAGAAACAACTGTATTATTAGTTTGGGGATATCAACAAACTGATTTTAAAGTTCATACAGACAGGCAAAAGACCCAGACTAGTCAACATAATACTGAGTGAAAGGGGCAAAGTTGAACTGATAATACCGGACTTCAAAATATACCATACAACTACAGTAATCAAGATAGTGTGACATTAGGGAAAGACTAAATAGACAAATGGAACAGAATAGAAAGCCCAAAAATAGACCCAGAGAAATACAGTCAACTGATCTTTGACAAAGGCCTGAAGACAATATAGCAGAGAAAAGACAGTCTCTTCAACAAATGTGCTGGGCCACCTGGACATCCATAGGCAAAAAATAAACAAGCAAACAAATAAATTAATGAAAACATAGGCCTTACATCTTTCACGAAAATTAACTGAAAATGGATCACAGACCTAAATATAAAATGCAAGAAATGTAAAATTCATAGAAGTTAATGTAAGACACAACCTAGGTGACCTTGGGTATCATGATGCCATTTTAGATTCCACACGAAAGACATGATCCATAAAAGAAATCACTAATAACTAAACTTCATTAAAATGAAAACCTGCTCTGAGAAGGGCAATGTCAAGAAAACGATACAAGTCACAGACTGGGAGAAAAATTTGCAAAAGCATATGCGATAAAGGACTGTTACGCAAAGTATGCATATCCGAAATATGCAAAGAACTCTTAAAACAAAACAATAAGACATGAACAACTCAATTACAGAAGGGGCCAAAGGCCTTAACATGTAGCCTCACCAAAAATATGCAGATAACACAGAAACATATGAAGATGCTCCACATTCTACGTCATCGGGGAAACACAAACTTAAAAAAGGAGGTACGACTACACACGTATTTAGAATGGCCAACATCCAAATCGCTGAGGACACCAAATGCTGATGAGGATGTGGGGCAACTGGAACTCTCATACGTTGCTGGTGGGAAAGCAAAATGGTACAGCCACTCTGGAAGACAGCTTGGCAGTTTCTTACAAGACTAAACGTACTCTTACCATAGGATCTAGTAATTATGCTCTTGGTATTTACCCAAAGTAGTTGAAAATTGATGTTCACACAGAAGCAACCTACACTCAGATGTTTGTTGCAGCTTTGTTCACAACCTGCCAAAATTTGGAAACAACTAAGATGTCCCTCAATACACAAATGTACACTGGGGTACATCCAGGCAATGGAATATTTTTCAGCACCAAAAAGAAATGGGCTACCACACCATGAAAAGCCAGGGAGGAATCTTCAATGCATATTACTAAGTGAAAGAAGTCAATCTGCGAAGCCTACATACTGTATGATTCCAACTCTACGACATTCTGGAAAAGGCAAAACTGGGGAGACAATAAAAAGATCAGTGGTGGCCAAGGTGGGGACAGTTATGAATAGGCAGGACACAGAGGAATTTTAGGACAGTGAAAATACACTGTATGATATACTGATGCATATACATCATTATACATTTATCTAAACCCATAGAATACAACACTAGGAGTAAACCCCAAGGGACACTGTAGACTTTGGGTGATTATGATGTGCTAATGTAGACTGATCTTCAGTAAATGATGTACCTGGTGAGTGATGTTGATAATGGGGAAAGCTATGTATGTGTGGGGGAGGAGGGATATGGAAGATCTCTGAACCTTCCCCTTAACTTTACTATAAATCTGAAACTGCTCCAAAAAGCAGTCTTTTTAAAAAACTACTAAAATTAATTATATGGAAAACAAAATTACACGAAAATGGTGGTGATTAATTGTATGTGAGGTTATTTCAATCTGGGTGGGCCTCAATCAGTTGAAAGTCCTTAAAAGTCAAAACTGAAGTTTCCCTGAGGAAGACGAAATTCTACCTGAACATGTAGCATCAACCCCTGCCCAAGAACGTCCAGCCTGCCAGCCTGCCCTACAAACTTCAGACCTTCCAGCTCCCATAAGTACACGAGGCAAGTCCTTTAAACAAATCTCTCTTCTGTCTCCTAGTTCGGTTTCTCTGGAAGACCCTGAATATCATTAACCTTGAACATGGAATATTTCAAAAGTTGTAGTGGGCTCACCTTGAAGGATTCTGTAGGGCCTCAAAGAAGGATATTCATAGATGATAATCTTTGGGAAAACTCCTTTTTCAGCGACAGCGAAGTAAGTTTTATCAGGATGAACCTATAAAAAGTAAAATCTCACTTAAATAATAAAAGGAAGATTTTCTTATAAATAGCCCTATTAATGCAGTATCTGTGATTTTATCATTTATTAGGATCCACTCCAACAGAAAACTAAAAAAAAAAAATGGGCATCTGATACATACTTGGTAACGATGTGATTTAAACTGAAGCCTTTACGAATATTCATTTTAAGTTTTGCTTTTGTTAATAAAGTCATCTCTACGTCTGCAATTATTTTAACTGCCATCAGGAGAGCTATAACAGTGGTTCTCAATCATTAGAGTGTGTCGGAACCACAGGGAGGGCTCGTGAAGGCACAGAGGGTAAGCCCTAGCACCGGAGTTCCCGACTCAGTACTTGAGGGCCGGGGGGGCCCCAAAATTTGCATTTAAGTCTCTAACAAGTTCCAGGTGATGCTGATGCTGCCGGCTTGGGAATCACTCTTTGAGAACAACCAAGTTAGATGAATTGTTTACCCTGCATAAATAAATCAACCTAAATTTTTGTACAGAAAAACTCATGTTTCCAGAGTAGGTTCCATCTCGGTTTAAAAAATTTCACCTTGGACAAATTTACCACAAATGGATATAAACTTACTAAAAGTGAGAAAGATACTATATTTCCAAGCCAGATGCAGAGGAAAAAAATAGTAAATATTTGTGGATAAACTATTTGCTTAGCATTTCGAATGACAGCCGTATGAATTGTGAAGTATATGTTTATTCTTGTTATTTTTGTTCATTGGTAAGCCAATGTGCAGGAAGAGTAAATGGATAGCCTAAAAATAAAAATAGGCTGTTTTGAAAACAAACTATTTGGGGCGCCTGGGTGGCTCAGTCGGTTAAGCGTCCGACTTCAGCTCAGGTCACGATCTCGTGGTCCGTGGGTTCGAGCCCCGCGTCCGGCTCTGGGCTGATGGCTCAGAGCCTGAAACCTGCTTCCGATTCTGTGTCTCCCTCTCTCTCTGCCCCTCCCCCGTTCATGCTCTGTCTCTCTCTGTCTCAAAAATAAATAAACGTTAAAAAAAAAAAGAAAACAAACTATTTAAGACACATATTGTGCTTTATAAAATTCTATTTTCAGGTGTGCCAGGTGGCTCAGTTGATTAAGCATGCAACACTTGGTTTAGGCTCAAGTCATTATCTCATGGTTTGTGAGTTTGAGCCCTGCATCAGGTTCTGTGCTGACAGTGCGGAGCCTGTTTGGGATTCTCTCTCTCTCTCTCTCTCTCTCTCTCTCTCTCTCCCTCTCTCTGCCCCTCCCCTGCTTGTGTAGTCTCTCTCAAAATAAATAAATAAACAAACAAATAAATAGATTTTAAAAGAATCTTATTTTCACTTACCATTTTGCAACTCCTGATTTTATACCTAGGGGCCAGGAGCTTCCCTTAGAGGATTGCACTCTAAATTCTGGTACCCAAGATAACATTCTTCTCTCTACACATGGGGCCAAAAGACCTATATAAGCTGTCTTCTTACTGACAACTGGTCTTTTATTCTTCCAGTCAAGTAAACACCCATCCCTTCAGCTTGAAACAAGGCTTGGGTTTATAGGATGGACACTCAGTGAGAGAATAACCAACATTTATTGGGTGCTTATTATATGCCAGACACTGTTTAAGCTTTATATGAGTTAATCCCCTTAAATTTTACATCAACCTTGTGAGTTCAAATACCATTATCATTCCCATCTTACCAATGCGAAATAGGCACAGAGAAGCTAAGTAACTTGAAGTCATACAGCTGGTAAATGTGAGAGGTAGGATTCAAGCCAGGTGTTGGAGCCAAAAAGAAAGTGGAACTAAAAAAACAGTGGCTACTGGGGCACTTGGGTGGCTCAGTTGGTTAAAATGCCGACTCTTGATTTCAGCTCAGGTCATGATCTCACAGTGCGTGAATTCAAGCCTTACATCAGACTCTGCACTGACAAAACAGAGCCTGCTTGGGATTCTGTCTCCCTTTCTGCCCCTGCCCCACTCGCTCTCTCTTTTTAAAAACAAATCTTTAAAAAAAATTAAAAACAGTAGCTACCAAGAACTTAGGGGGAAATGTGTTAAGGTATGTTTTTCTAGATGCCTATTTATGGGAGAATATTGTATAGGATATGTGGTCGCAGAAATTTGAATGAGAATTCGGGCAAATCTTTTGCTCTTCTGCATCTTGCCTATAGTAAGTGAAAAAGTTTCAGCCCTTTCAGATCAGAAGCTGTGTGGGGTTGAGTTTGGTGTTTTATTTTTAGTGGGGAACTAATAAGGAACTAATTATTAGGAACTAATATTGTTAGGAACTAATTATTATTAGGAACTAATGAGTCATTTACTTTATACTCAACATACAGATTCACCCTATCTTTTCTGACAGTTGATATGCCCCCAGAACACATTTCTCATAGATTTCCCATTGCCTTGCGAGAGTGTTTCTCATCCACAATAGATAACTATTTCAGAAAGAATGAACCGACAAGGCCAGTTGAGGAAAATCCCCACCACTATCCAGGCTTCAACACACTCCGAGAAAAGTCCCTGTGGACATACAACTGCCCAGAGTCCAGGCGTGGATGAGGATTAGGATTAACATTCTTGACCACAATACACCTTTAACTACTGACCTCAGGCCAACTTATTGTATAACAAAATAGAAACTTCAAAACTACTATTGGCCGTAAAGTGATAGAAAAACAAGTGATAGTTCCCCATTTCTCCATACTCTGCAGATGATGTGGACCTCAGGGCTCAGGACACCTCAGAGTGGCCCCTGACTGACTTCCCTCCATGGAACCTGTGACCCTAATGCTAGGCCTGTGTTTGCACACAGCTGGTGACACAGGATCATGTACTTTTATGCCTCCAGTTTTTTGGTTTTTCTGCTTTTTGATATGACTCCTGTCTCTTTGGATGGATTTTGAACTCTTTGAATTCATAGAGGTCACGAACGCTTCTTCACTTAAATCCCTGCATGTTCTGAGTTAGTGTTGGACTCACAATGTAGTATAATAAATTCTTGCTGAGGACAGGGACTTTACTATTTACGCCTGCTATATATACATAGATGATCAAGGAAGACAGAAACATGAGACTCTCCTTCACCCTTCCATCGCACCATTTCCTGTTTCCGTAGCCAGTCTAAGTTCTATTTGTGGATCTCTGATTTTCCTTACCTTCTCCATTCCCGTTCATCTTCCTGCTTTGCTTCTCAGAGCAAGAATCTTCCAAACCTCTCCACTCATCTCCACTTCTAATCTAAATATCCTACCAGGTAAGCTACCCTACCATCTAGTCTACTCAAGAGCATTTCCCACTACTCCCTGCTAGCTTGGCCCAGTCTCTCTGTTGGAGCTGCATCAGCCTTTCTGCCAGAAGCCCTCCACCTCCACAGGGTACGGTGATGTCACCCTTCACCTTCTAGTTCTGAATGGGCTGCTCACACCTGACAGGCAGGGCAAGAGCAGGGCAGACTTCTATTTGGCTCATGATCCTTCTAAAAACCCTTTGAATGTCTGCTACGGAAGTGTAGCTTGTATGAGCCCCAAATCCTGCTCATTTCTCCTCCTCTCCGTGTTTCACACAGCCTAATCTGAACAGGTGCCCTCTCATGACTCTAAAGACACCAAGATGTGCTTCTCAGGCTGTTATTGATGAGAGGAGATCTAGGGACTTTTAAGGATCAACTACTTTTAAGGATCAGAGTAAAAAGCAAAAGGTCATCAAGATAAAAGCGCAATCATGGGGCCAATTGCTATTGAGAGGTCAGATAAGATACAGTTAGAAAGGTATTCTTCAGATTTGGCTATTCAGGGCGATTGGTCACTTTAGTAAGGGCAATTTCAGTGCGGTGATAGGGAAAAAGACAGCAGAAGCTTGGCTTTGAAGGGAAGATCAAAAGTCAGTGTAAAGAGAATACATGGTTAGAGAGGAGACTTTTAAGATGAAAACAAGTTGATTTAGTGTGCTTTAATGCTGAGGATGAAAACCCTAAGAAAGTAGAGGCTGAAGGTACAAGAAAAAAGGTGACTGATGGAGACAGGCACCTGAAGAGGAAGGAAGAGACAGCCTCAAATCACATACAAGTCCTTCTGTCAACTTCTCAAAATTATTGAACGTACAATCTATACTTGATCTCTTAATGTGCAACCATATACTTATATCTTATCTGGCACTTATCTCTATTTATTATTTAAATTATCATCTGTGCCATTCATTTGAGTATTTTTGCAGAATAGCAACATAGCATTAATATGTAAAAACTTGATGACTGTGGGAAGCCACTTACCCTCTTTTAGCCCCAGTGTCCTTATCTGCAACATAAGTATTGGTAAAATGATAGTATTATTAACGTGATAGTATGATACTGCACAGAGACAATGTCAACGAATGGAGTGGTTGCAATTGTTGACTTGAAAATGCCTTAGAATTGCATCTCCTGCAATTATGGCATCCTGCCCATGGTATTGGCATCTAACAGCCTGGCTGGTCCACAGAAGAAACAAACAAAAGGATGGAATTTTTTTAGGAAGTCGCTAACAGCCTACCCCAATAACACCAATTCCTCTACCACTGCTACTTCGCAGGTAGATCTGTTCCTTGGTTTTCAAATTCAAAAGGATCAGCTGGTTCCCAGCTATGTACATCACAGTACTGCTGTCCAGAAGTTTTAGGTTGGCCCGCTTTCTACAGTCATAACCAAAGGAATGACTGAGAGAATATTGTTAAGGAAAAGAAGTGACACAAAGTAACCATTCTAGAGACAGGAAAAACAATGTAATAAATATGTTTTTAAACTCTGTGCCCTTTAATAAAGACTCAGTGTTGAAGTAGTTGCATTTTACTTTGAAACTCAGAGTTTTTTATCACTAATGCAACCTTGCTTTCAAATTAAGTGAAAATCCTCATACTCTGATTTAGTCAATATTTTAATTTTCCCAGGGAAATCCTGAAAGCAGATTAATTTTATAAAAGTAAAAGTATCAAAAAGGCCTCTTGATGTTGAAAGACCAGCTGTTTAAAATTCTGACATGTTTTGAAATCCTGAAACACCAGTAATATTACATATTGTAATAAATCTACATAAATATAATTGAAATTTAATTCATATGAATTATGAAAATGGACTAAACAGTATATGGTATATAAGTATATATAATAAATATGCTAACATTTCTTTTCTGAGTGCATTAATATGTATAGGTGTATAGATGAGTGTGTGTGTGTGTGTGTGTGTGTGTGTGTGCATATTAATGCCATACAGTAAATCTGCACTAATTCAAAATAAAGGTTAAAATAATCGAAGTTTTTATAAGACATCTTTTAAATGTACATTGTTCGAATTAATTCAAGTTCAAGTTCAAATTAATATAACCTAAGATATAAATGTAATAAGTAAGTTAAATGAGGTTAATCTATCAAAACATTATAGTTTGCAAAAGAAACATATTACATAGTATATCTTAAGTAGATGGTTTCTTATTTTCTAAGAGTTCACTGTTGAACACAAAAGTTAAAGGATCATTGGAGAAATCTTTATTTTTTGCCCTTGCTTAAAAAAAATAAATTCTCATTTTAGAGGATTATTTTTATTTGTAAGTGAATATTTTTAGAGAAAAAACTATGTAGAATTATTAACAAGAATATATAGAATGTAAAAAAGGAGAAAATTTTAATTAATGCAATTTGAATTGTGAGGTTTATACAAACTATTAACCAACTATACATAACTATACCTACCTCATTGCCTAAGAGTTAAATTGAAAAAGAGACAGAACATTTCACGGCTTTTTTATCTGTTCAAGAAAAAGGAATTTTATCAACTCACTAAAGACACGAACACCTAAAATTAATTTTTATATATAATTTCTGGGTGACTCAGTCAATTAAGCATCCAACTCTCAGTTTCAGCTCAGGTCATGATCTCACAGTTTGTAGGTTTGAGCCCCATGTCGGGCTCCACACTGACAGGGAGGAGAACCTGCTTGAGATTCTGTCTCTCTCTCTCTCTCTGCTCCTCTCCTGTTCATGCTGTCTCTTTCTCTAAATAAATAAATAAGCAAACAAACAAACTTAAAACTTAAAAAAAAAGAAATGCAAATGAACATGTGATCCAAAGATCTTGATGAAGCTATTCAGACCTCATGGGTACTGAGGCCTCCTTACAAATAAAGAATGGGATCCACATGCTCCTTATCTTCCTGGTATGGGCAGGAAGTTTCACCTACCTTCCTTTTCCCTTTCCCCAAACTGCTGCTCTCACCTTTCTTTCCTCCTCTTCCTTCCTCTTTTCCCAGTGCCAGTGTAACACTTGGAGGGCTAATAGTGTGTCGATAACTGAGAGTAGAAATGGGCTACCATCTCTTCACTGTCTTGGGTGACAGTTGGGAATCAGGCATGTGATCACTTATCTGGTATTAACATCTCTAATTTCAGGGTAGAGTAGGACTCCCTTTGACCTGCTGCTGTTCTGATCAAAGGCCCTTTCAAATGCAGAATGGGTGAGACTGTAACTTCCCAAACTCTCCCCCTCCAAATTACAACCTGCTTCTTCTCATAGCTCATCTCTACTTCCTAGAATGCCTAGTGCAGTGTCTTGAGCCTGTGAGGCATTCAATAAACATTTCTTGGATGCATTAATTAATGAATTAATTAATGTATAACTAGAGTCTGATCCTTCCCTTTTAACCCCAAACGACAGCGGATCCCCTAACCAGAGCTTTTAAGATGTTAAATTGTGTTCTGCTATACCTTCAACTCCTTTCTGCTTTATCCCATCCTGTCTTCTGGTTTGCATTTTCTTAACTTCCTATCTGAGACCCAGGGCCTTCACTGTCTGTTCATGAGCATCTAGGACCCTCACTTTAAAATCGTGTTTAAATACATCTTGTATAAATTATGCTATGGTTTAGGTAATATGTAATACATGACACATTTCTTGACTTATAAGACACTGAACTTTGAAACTGAAGTTGACTCAATTGAATTAATAAAATATAAAGGATTGTGTAGGGGATACATGACAGCTAATTTCTCCTTGGAGCTTCTCACAAGAAATAGAGATCATATTTGTTCCAACCCTGGAGAGTAGAACTGTCTAATGCAAGATGTTCCAGAGAGGCAGCTTTTGATTCAAGGCCTGCAAGAGCTAATAATGTGAGCTATCCAGAATTTGTGACTTCCTTGGCTTTGAAAGTGTTCATGAAAAGTCTATAGCAGATACAGCCACTCATCCAGCATCAGTAGAGGTAATTCATATATCGAGTCAAAAGTCAAGGTCACTCTGACTCTATTATCTGGAATCGCAGCATATCTCTCTAATACAGAGATCCCTGTATCCTGGAGCAACAAGTCTCCAGTGTTGGGGGCTGGGAGAAGGCAACACAATCAAAAGTACTTGGTAAACTTTTTCAGACTACATGTGCCCAAGTCCCTCTACACACAGAAATGATGCAGTTGGTCCAGGAAAGGTATCAGAACATGTGTATTTCAGGAAAATCTTCCAGGTGACTGCTAAAACCACCTCATTTGAAACAAATAGGCTAGAAGGAAGGCAACAGCATAACTTCTATCAGCAACTTGTCCAAAGATGACATATACAAAAGAAGTCCTCAAAAGAGAAAATTCCAGGTTATTAGTGAATTAGTATAAGGTGAATTAGTTCTAGTTACACCTGGGATTGAAACAGAAGCTATAATAACATGTTCTATTTTTATATGAGAAGCAAAACTGAGTCAGTGAGTACACCACCCTCCTCTTTAAGCACACTTTTATAAGAGGCCAGTCAGTGTTTCAGGCCATGTGGTCATCTGAAGGCAGGCATACCAAACTGCTAGCCAAGAGCATTAATGGAAATATTTTCCTAACTAACCACCTTACAAACCTAACATCACACAGTGACAGCAAACCCTAAATCCCCTTGTTAATCATCCCCACCTTTACAATTCTTCATGAACTCTTATTCTCCAGACCAATTAAAGTGTGTTATTTTGTGCCCTATTTCCTCAGGGTTGTCTTCTCTGATACTCATCTGATAAATAATGTGTAAGTACTAATGTCTGACAATTGGATCAGTGTTTTAAGAAATCAATGATTTTAACTTGGTAGGCATTGAGAAAGGGATGCCAGCCTGGTAGAGGATGTAAACCAGGATAAGAGGCCTTTTGATCTCCTTTACATCATGTCTCATAAGAGAACAGCCAGAAAAGTATCATTTCTCTTTATGGTTACTTAGCATCAACAAAAGGTTAGTTTAAATTAAGGTCCCGTATTTCTATCTCAGCTTCTCTAAGGGCCAAGCTTCTTAGAATTACCTAAGACAGGGATCGGCAAACTTTTTCTATAAAGGGCCAGATAGTAAATATTCTAGGCTTTGTGGGCCAGGTGACTTCTGTTATAACTACTTAATTCTGCCCTTGTAGTGTGATGGCAGCCACAGATAAAACGAAAATGAGTGAGAATTGCTGTGTTCCAATAAAACTTTATTTAGGAAAATAGACCAGAGGCCAGATTTGGTCCACGGGCTACAGTTTGCCGATCCCTGACCTAAGAAGTTGAAATCCAAAAATTATACATATGTAACTGGAGTGGATACACAAGTGTGAGAAGATCCAGTGGTATGTTCGAATCCGGAGTCACAAAAGGCATCGAAATCAGCTCTGCATAATCATAGAAGAAGTTTTCTGATATTTTCTTCTTAACTTCCTCCTCTGCCCTTTCTGAGTCTGGAGCTGGGGTTTCCATATACCGAGATTCTAAAAAAATAAAATATTTTAAATAAAAAGAACATCTGGTGAGTCCTAAAATTGTATTTCACAAAGACAGGAGGAATATACGTACCCCGCAATACTCTAGCAGTACTACAAGTGGCCTGAACATGGGATGCTACCCACCAGTGAGCATGGGAAGAGGAACCAACATGGCTCTGTGCTTGGGAGGAAGAGAAATCAACAAAGGGTGCATGCTGAACTCTGGTCATGGTTTTGCAGTCTCAAACAGCAACTCCCAATCAGTTCCAAGGGAGAGTTATAATTCACTAATCTGGGGTAGAGCACTCCTGAGGTCATCCTACCCCCCAGAAAACCAAGTATGAGAGTCCTTCCTGTATGTGATCCTCAGTGTAATCTACAGCTCCAGAGATGCTACCCTATTAGAATATGTTCCAAGCTCTTACTTTTATCACTGAAAAATATCCTGAAAATGTTTATTTCTATGGATTTATAACTGTTCATTTTGGGCAATTTGTCTTTAAAACAGTGACAATTACTGATAGGAAACTAATAACACTTACCTCCAATGCTTTCCACATAGTCATCTTGAAATGAACTTGAACTTCCTTCCAATTGTTCCATAGAATAATCATCATCGCCTAAACGTGATTCTCTCCCTTCGGTAAATGTTTCTTCTGTGGCATCTTCTAAAAATTTGTAATCCTCTTTCATAGCAGCTATTAAAAGTAATTTGTTTTAATAATTTCTAAATCTTGAATTCAACATTTCCTTATTTCCAAAGTAGCTCATATATTCTGATCACAACAGAAGTAAATTAAAAATAAACTGTGATAAGATCTGGAAAACCTACAAATATTTGGAAATCAAACATTTAAAAATAATGTGTGGATCAAGGAGAAACCAACAAAGAAATTTAAAAATATTTTAAATTAAATATTTTGAAGTGATAATTAAAATATAACATATCCAAATTTGTGGAATGCAGCTAAGGCTATGGTTAGAGGGAAATTTATAGTTTTTGTACATATAAGAAAAGAAGAAAAGTCAAAACTCAGACCTCAAGAATCTAGAAAAAGCAAAAAAGAAAATAGAAGTCATAGAAATAATAAAAATAAAAGCAAGAATCAACCAAATAAAAGGCAAGCAAACAATAGAGAAAATTAGCAAAACCAAAATCATTCTATTACCAAATGGAGAAACTCTACCTCTTGTTGAGTATGGGAAGAGTCAACTTTAATCTCTCTACTTAGTGGACAACCCGGAAACTGGTTCACTCTGCATGAGAATTCCAAAGGGTAAGAAGTTGCTCATATTTTAGCAAGCCTGAGAACAGGGTCAGGTCTCCAGGCAAAAAAAAAATCAAAAAAAACAAAAAAAAACCAAAAACGTGCATGGGGGAGCTATCAGGAATGTGGCCAAACCAGAAGAGATACCTCTTCTCACAGGACCAAGAAAAAGGGTTTCAGGATACCAGTAAATTACTTCAGGTTATCATTTGGGATACTAAGAACCACAATATATGAACTAATTTATGAGCTGAGTGCAAGGTCAGGCCACACTTGACAGGCCATCCCCTGTAAGGATCTGACATAGAAGGGAAGATCCTGAGGCAGTGCTAGACAAAGGGTCATTATTATTAAATCCATCCATCTAGGAAAATGCTGCAAAGGACTGGACACCAAAAGGTAGACAATCCTGGGTCAGAAATTAGGGAGTGGAGAAAAGTGGAAATGGAAAATCAAGAAAGAAGCAGACTAACAGTTTTGAAGACAGTGATATAACCATGTTTTTTGGAAAGATAATTATAGTGGTGGTATGGAGAGAGACTTGAACAGAAAGGCTTGAGTCCAAGCAAGAGGAGATAAACACCTCAAATAAAACATGATATGGAGAAATCATGGATTTACCAGATATGTCTCAGATACATTGAAATAGTGTAATGTCAATTTTGTGAATGAACTGATTTCCCCAGGACCTGGTCTCCTCTAGGTGAATAATCAAAATTATATTTCTGAAACTGTATTTAGGATTAGAGCTACAAAAGTCAAGACTCCCCTATGACACCTAACACCATGATGCCCTGTCAGAAAGAGCAAGCCATTTTTTAAAAATTCTTTTACACAATTCCTCACATTTTATTCTATTTTTTTTTTTAGTATAGTTGACATACAGTGTTACATTAGTTTCAGGTGTACAACAAAGTGATTCAACAATTTTATATGTTATGCTCATCACAAATATAGCTACCATCTGTCACCATACAATGCCATTACAATATCATTGGCTGTATTCCTTATGCTATGCCTTTTGTGACTTATTCCTGTGACTTACTCATTCCAAACCTGAAAGCCTGTATCTCCCACTCCCCTTCACCCATTTTGCCCATGCCCCACCCACTTCCCTTCTGGCAACCATCAGTTTGTTCTCAATATTTATAGGTCTGATTCTGCTTTTTATTTATTCATTTACTTTCTGGTTTCATAATGGACCTTACTGGGAAAAGTTAGTGTTAAAAACATTCAAATTCATAAGATTTAAATAAGACATTAAATTATACCTTGTAGCTATAGTAATCATATGATCACCTGATTCTTCTTTTTGTTTATTCATTTGTTTTCTTTTTAGATTTCACATATAAATGAAACCATATGATCTTTGTTTTTCTCTAACTTATTTCATTTGGCATTATACCCCCTAGGTTCATCCATGTTGTTGTAAATGGCAAGATCTCATCTTTTATGACTGAGTAATATTCCAGTGTGTGTGTGTGTGTGTGTGTGTGTGTGTGCGCGCGTGTATCACATCTTCTCTATCTATTCCTCTATCAATGGACACTTGGGTTGCTTCCATATCTTGGCTATTGTAAATGATTCTGCAATAAAAATAGGCATGCATAGATCTTTTCAAATTAGTATTTTTGGTTTCTTTGGGTAAATACCCAGTAGTAGAATTATTGGATCATAAGTATTTCAATTCTTAATTTTTGAGAATCTCCGTGGAGAGAATCTCCATAGTGTTTTCCACAGTAGCTGTAACAATTTATGTTTCTACCAACAGTGCACAAGGCTTCCTTTTTCTCCACATCCTTGCCAACACTTGTTTCTTATCTTTTTGAGTCTAGCCATTCTGACAGGTGTGAGGAGCTATCTCATTGTGGTTTTGATTTGCATTTCCTTCATGATGAGTGATATTGAGCATCTTTTCATGTATCTGTTGGCTATCTGTATACCTTCTTTGGAAAAATATTGAGGTCTTCAGGTTGTTTTGGGTTTTTTTGTGTGTTAAGTTGTATAATTCCTTATATATTTCAGAAATTAATCCTTTATTGGATATATCATTTGCAAATATCTTCTCCCATTCAGTGGGTTGCCTTTTGATTTTCTTGATGGTGTCCTTTGCTCTGCAAAAGTTTTTTATTTTGATATAGCCCCAATAGTTTATTTTTGCTTTTGTCTCCCTTGCCTTAGGAGACATACCTAGAAAAACGTTGCCATGGCTGATGTCAAAGAAATTACTGTCTCTATTTTCTTTTGGGAATTTTATTGTTTGAGGTCTCACATTTAGGTCTTTAATCCATTTTGAGTTCATTTTTGTGTATGGTGTAAGAAAGTGAAAGTGGTATAGTTTCCTTCTTTTGCATGTAGCTGTCCAGTTTTCCTGGCACCATTCATTGAAAAGACTGTGTTTTCCCCATTGTCTATCCTTGCTGCCCTTATCACAGATTAATTGACCATAAAAGCATGGGTTTATATCTGGTCTCTATTCTGTTCCATTAATCTATGTGTTTATTTTGGTGGCAGTAACATACTGTTTTGATTACTGTAGTATATCTTGAAATCTGGAATTGATACCTCCAGCTTTCTTCTTTTCAAGATTGATTTGACTATTCAAGGTCTTTTGTGGTTCCTTACAAATGTTAGGATTTTTTGTTCTAGTTCTGTGAAAAATGCTGTTGGTATTTTGATAGCAATTACACTGAATCTATAAAATGTTTTGGATAATGTAGACATTTAAACAATATTAATTCTTTCAATCCAAGAGTCTGGCATATCTTTCCTTTTGTTGGAGTTTTCTTCAATTTCTTTCATCAATGTTTTATACTTATCAAAGTACAGGTCTTTTACCTTCTTGGTTAAGTTTATTCCTAGGTATTTTATTCTTTTTGGTGTAATTGTAAATGGGACTATTTTCTTAATTTCTCTACTATTTTATTATTAGTGTATAGAAACACAATTGATTTATGGGTATTAATTTTTCATCCTGCCACTTTACTGAATTCATTTTTTACTTCTAAAAGTTTTTTTGTGAAATCTTTAGGGCTTTCTATGTATAGTATCATGTTATCTGCAAATAGTGACCATTTGAGTTCTTCCTTACCAATATAGATGTCTCTTATTTCTTTTTCTTGTATAATTTCTGTGGCTAGGACTTCCAGTACTATGTTGAATAAAAGAGGTGAGAGTGGACATCCTCATCCTGTTCCTGATCTTACAGGAAAAGCTCTCAGTTTTTCACCATTGAATATGATGTTAGCCACGGATTTTTTTCATACATGGCCTCTATTATGTGGAGATATGTTCTCTCTAAGCCCAGTTTGTTGAGAGATGTTGGATTCTGGATGTCAAATGCTTTTTTGCATCTATTAAGGTATTCATATGATTTTCATCCTTTATTTTATTAATATGATGTATCACATTAATTGATTTGCAAATATTGAATCATCCTTACATCCTGAGAATAAATCCCACTTGATCCTGGTGAATGATTCTTCTAAGGTATTACTGAATGTGGTTTGCTAATATTTTGTTGAGGATTTCCACGTCTAGTTTCGTCAGGGATATTGGTCTGAAGTTTTCTTCTTCTTTAATGTCTTTGTCTGGTTTTGGTATCAGGGTATTTCTGTTTTATTTGCAGTATATGATATTCTTCTACATATGTTATCCAATTTAATCCTCAAACTACTCACAATTATCATCTTAATGGGTGAGAAAATTGAGGCTCAAAGAGGTAAAATAGTTTATTCCAGATCAAGTGTCTCTAAGTGGTAGACCCAGGCCTCAAACCTAAAGTCCAGCTCTTTCTACTATACTGTATTAGAAAAGTTCAGTAAAGACTCACAGGAGAGAGCAAGACCAGATTTGCAGAGAGATCATTATCAACACAGAGATGATAGTAACTTCTATGTGTCAGGCTCTGGAGATTAAATGGTTAAAACACAGTCTCTGCCCTCTTAAAGAACTTAGAATTTAACAATAGAACGAAGCAAGTAAACCATTTCTGTTGTATAAACTTAAAAACTCTTTAAAAATGGTTTTACCTAAATTTAGTAAAAGCCTAAGGGTATATTATAATCTTTACTTACATCTTGATGCAGATTTAGAGGAGCTCGGAGACTGCCTTCCATCACTCTTTGATCCATCTAATTTCCCCCCATCAGTGTCTTGATCACCTGGTTCCTTCATTTCCCCTGTAAGCACAAAATGGAGACAAAGAAAGAGACACAGCTATAAAATAAAAGTCCTTTACAGATATTTCTCACCTAACAAATTCCACCAGCACCAAATACCATGTGTGTTGATCACTATGCATGCACAGTATCTGAGATGACTTCACCAGGAGGACGGAGAGCAGCCAGCAGAGACCTGCAGAATGGCAGAATATAGTCAGCTAGTCCCTTTCTCTAGGCAAACTTACCACGGTTCCCTCTGGTTTTTCAGAAGTCCACAGTGAAATGTCACGCCAGTCCATGTTTCCTCAGAATATTCCATCATTAAAGTTAAACCTCTGCCACCTGTTTTGTTTTGTTTTTTTTTTGTTGTTGTTGTTGTTGTTGGGTTTTTTTTTGGCTCATGCCTCCATTTCCTCTTCCCATCATTTATTCCCCCTGGTGTTACTAATTAATTTCAATTAAAAAATATTTGTTCAGGGCACCTGCTATGTATCAAGTCTTACAGTAGGCACTAAATTACAGTACTGAACTAGAGATGTGATTCCTAACTTTGTGGAACTTGTTCTTTAGAAAGAAAGATATTAAATGAGCAATTAAAATGCAATCAGTGCTACAAAAAGGAAAGAATAGGGTCCTGTAGGCATGCCTAGCCAGATGATTAAATCATGTCCTGGGGTTAAGGAAGAGGTGGTGAGTAAAGGTTGACCAGGCATAGATTGGAAAGGGTGTTTTAGGCAGGGGGAAGTTCAGAGAGAGGGTTGTGTCTGTGAAGGGCTGAAAGCAATCTGTTGTGGAGTGGGAGAGTGAAATGGATGGTGAGGAGGAAGTCGGTAGCAGATTGTAGAACTATCTCTAAGGTTTTGCTAAGAAGTTTAGAACTTATTTCTATAGCAACTGAAAGCCACCTTAAGGTTTTAAGGAGGGGAGTGGCAAAGCAGGTTTTCCCTGTGCTCTCTCAGTTGCACTTCCTTACATCTTTGAAAGCAACTGCTCTATCTTCCTTCTAAGGTCTTTGCTTCTCCACACTAAACGTCACGTATTTCCTCAACATTCTGTTATGGCATGGCTGACAGCTCTATTTGAATCAGATTTTGTGGTTCATTTCAGGTTTGAATCTCAGTTTTGCCATATTACTAGCTAATAATCCTTTACGTTAATTCCTCAGTTGTAAATGGAAACGAAGAAGAAACAACTTACAAGGCTTACAAGGCTGCTATGAAAATTAACTGAACTAGTGCATCTTTATCCCTTCCTGGTCTCTGAAAAAAGACTGGATGCCCAGAGCAGATAGGATACACACCACATGGTCAGCTGAGAGTGCAGTATGAACCCCACCTCTCTTCCTTTGGACCTTGGGGGTCATTCCATCTGTTTTCGGCAGTGACATCATAATGATGCCCTGTCTTGATTTGGGGGACAATAGAGCAGGGTCTAAATGTTTTCCTTAAAAGCTATTATCAGGAAAGATAGGTCTTAAAATGACACGTATGTTATTAAATTTTGTGTTTAGTACTTTGGAGCCATTTTGCTGTGTTATTAAGATGATATTTTACTTTTCAAAAAGTATGTCTGTGTGTTCCTTTTTTTTTTTTTAAGTTGTTCTCCCTTTCTTCTTTCTTCCTTCTTCCCTTTCTTCCTTCCTTCCTCTCACCTGATTGTGAAACACATGCCTACTGGGGTTGGGAGGTGTGTAGGAGTCAAATGATAGAAACATTTTACATAGCAAGATCTTTAAAATCCAAATCCAATGATCCAGTGAATTTCCCTTCCCTTCCAGATTGGATATGCAGACTGCTTTCTACATTTATACGAGTTGATGATTTGAAAATAAATATTTAATTATAATAAAGAATTTTTAAAAATTGATATGGTAAGGTCATATTGGTTATTGCAGCTTGGTTGCAGATTATCATACACCTTGAGTAAATTTCTTTAGGTAGTAGCTACAAACATACCTAAATGCCATTTTCTCCCTCCATTTCAAGGTTCTTCATAATGTAAACCAATTCAATTCTTAAAACTACTGAGCACATTTATATGCAAATGGTATTCTAGTCACTGCGGAGGATACAAAAATGAGCAATATAGAGCCCTTGACCTTAAATACTTTACAATCTAAGAAAAAGAAGTTGACAATTCTCTTTTATGACAGTCTTCGAATACACTTCTCTAAACTACTGCTCCAGATCCGAGGCTGACTAGAAAGTCCCGAATGAAGGCTGACTATATATCTAAAGATATCCTTGATAAAAAAAACAACATTTAAATTATTTCAATAAAAATAAACTATCCTCTGGGGCGCCTGGGTGGAGCAGTCGGTTAAGAGTCCGACTTCAGGCAGGTCACGATCTCGCGGTCCGTGAGTTCGAGCCCCGCGTCGGGCTCTGGGCTGATGGCTCGGAGCCTGGAGCCTGTTTCCAATTCTGTGTCTCCTTCTCTCTCTGCCCCTCCCCCGTTCATGCTCTGTCTCTCTCTGTCCCAAAAATAAATAAAAAACGTTGAAAAAAAAATTAAAAAATAAATTAAAAAATAAAAATAAAAAAAAATAAAAAAGTAAACTATCCTCTAAGTTGTCATGTGATGCAGGCTCCAAATAAGCAGAGCAAAGCAATCATTGGGTTTACTGACAAAAGTCAACTGATATTCTATTGTTGCTAGTCAATTAAGAACCAAAAGACAACTTTTAGTCTGCAAATTTCAATAACATTTCAGTCTATAAACAGGTTCTGCTCTGGTTTCCTATTGCCACCATACAAAGTTAGCAGCTTAAAATAACACCCATTTCTTACCTCACACTTTTGGGGGTCAGAAATCTAGGCACAGTTCGCTGCTTCCCAGAATCTCACAAGGTCAGAAACAAAGTGTTGGCAGAGCTGCCTTCAGTTCTGAAGGCTCTGGGGAAAATCTATTTCTAGGCTTATTTAGGTTGTTGGCAGAATTCAGTTCCATATGGTTGTAGGACTAAAGTCCCTGTTTCCTTGTTGACTATAGGCTAGGAGTTGTTCTAAGCTTCCAGAGGCCACGTGGCTCATGGCCCCCTTCAAAGCCAGCAGTGGTAGGTCATGTACTTCTCAATGACTTAAATCTCATAGTTTTGGGGGCACTTGGGTGGCTTAATTGGTTAAACATCCAACTCTTGGTTTCGGCTCAGGTCATGACTTCACAGTTCATGAGATCAATCCCCACATCGGGCTCCACACTGTCAGTGAGATGCCTACTTGGGATTCTCTCTCTCTGCTCCTCCCCCACTTGCTTACTCTCTCAAAATAAAGAAACTTTTTAAAAATTTAAGCAAATAAATAAACAAATCTCATAGTTTTCTGCTTCTTACCAATAAAAGCTTCATAAGATCATTTTCTGAGTCTTCTTTTTTCTAAATACATTTATTTTTACCATACTGTAACTGAACATTACCTGGATACATATATTCTAATAAAGAGCTTACAAGACCTAATAAATTTACTTACAAGTTAATTATAAAGTGGGTAAGAAACAATTATAGTAAACAATTATGGTAACAGATACGGTAACAATCATGGTAACATCACTCTGTAAACAAAGGATTTAAACCACAATCAAAGGTAAATTGGTATCAAGACAAAAGTACACTCTTTATCCTATTCTGTTACAAACAATATACTCCTCAAGTGGTTAACATTACCAAGCAATAAGTTTTAATATCAGAAACACAGTTAATATCAAGTTGTCTACAGTATGGAAGAAAATACTGGAACCCAAGCAATTTTCCCAGTGTTCTGAACTAACAATACTGGACACAAAAATAAACTATTTGAGATCCTTTCTTAGTTTTTGTTGTTGTTGTTTCAGAAAGGGTGGCTGAAGAACCTGTAAAAGGCAACTGAGTAGGGTCCTGATGTGGAGATTAGCTGTGTAAATGCTGAGATGGAATAAGGTGGTTTTTATTTGTTTGTTAGGTTAGGTTTGGGTTGTTTATAATAAAGGGATTGGGAAGTTGTACTGTAACCTGATGAGGCTTTGGAGCCAGAAAGGCTTGGGTCCACATCCTAGTTTGGCCAAGGGTATAGCTTAGCTTGGCCAAGGGCCAAGTCCCCAGCATCACTTAACCCTTAGTCCTTTTATATGTAAAATGGGGACTGTAGGGTTGCCCGGCAGAGTCATTCTAAGTATTAAATGAGATCTTTTGTACCTATAGTTCTCAACTCTGGCTGCACTTTAGAATCACTTCGGAAAACTTTCACAGCATGGCATTCTCAAGGCCTCACTCCCTATGTAATTATTTTGTGTAGCCAAAGAGAAGAACCTGGGTTAAGGACCAGGGGTTCATATAAAGCACATAGTAGGTACTCAAAAATCGTAGTTGTTTTTACCATAATTACTACAAATTCCCTCTAATACAGCCAGGGCTCAATAAAGGTGACCATGAAATCTTCAGAGTTGAAAGAGGTCTTATCTAGTCCAACCTCCCACTCGTGAGAATCACACATCTACAGCATCAAGCTCAGCACCACTAGAAAAGTAGGTTGGTGTATTGGCCAGGCTGAGAATTGGCTACAGTCTGACTGTGCTTACAGCCTGGCTCTCCTCTTACTCCTCCTGTGAGGTGTTCAACAGGTATTTAACTTCTCTGTGCCTTGGTATTTTCATCTGCAAAGTTTAGTACCTACTTCATAAGGTTGTTCTGAGACCTCATTGAGTTAATACAGTAGAGTTTTAAGAACAGTGGTGCCTGGGGGCGCCTGGGTGGCTCAGTCAGTTGAGCGTCCGACTTCAGCTCAGGTCATGATCTCACGGTTTGTGAGTTCGAGCCCCGCGTCAGGCTCTGGGCTGGCAGCTCAGAGCCTGGAGCCTGCTTCAAATTCTATGTCTCCCTCTCTCTCTGCTCCTCCCCGGCTCATGCTCTGTCTTTCTCTCCTTCAAAACTAAATAAAAACTTAAAAAAAAAAAAAAAAAAAAAGAACAGTGGTGCCTGGCACATAGGTACTCAGTATATAAAATGATTGAAGGGATAAATGTATTCATTCCTGAATAAAGGAAAAATGAAGGAACATGATCAGTCAGCTTCAATTTAAACATTTCAGGTAAGCAGGTTAATGCTCAGTTCCAGTTCTTAGTTCATTTTATACTCACCTGAAATCTGCCTCCCTGCAATTTACATCCATTTGCTCCTTGTTCTTCTGGGGACACATACAAGTGTTCCTGTGTACCATAACCACTCAAATAATTGTAGCAACTTTACTTGTCTCCCTAGGCCCTCTCATTTCCAGCTAAAACATCCCAATTCTTTCAATTATTCCTCACTAACCTGGTTTCAACTCTTTTCAGCATCCTGATAGCTCAAGAAGTTACTTCCCAATGCGTTAAATATCCCTCCCAATTTTGTATCTTCTTTGAAGGATCCAGGCATTTTCCAAAAGAGATAAACTATTACTTTACCTGGTGGCAACGTTGTATTCCTTTAAGGCAGCCTGATATTACATTATCTTTTTGGGGTGGGGAGGTGGTAGGTTCATCACATACTGACTCATCATAATCAGCTTGTAACCAACCAGAATGACTACACCGTATTTGTGTGTTCTCACCCATGTCCCATCTCGTATAACTGAAGTAGCTAGGTTTAGGAGTCTACTTGCAGAACTATCTTAAATCTTCTTTTATTACCCTCAGGGTCATTGATCCAGCCTATGACTCATTCTGTTAACCAACTCATTGAGTATACTGTCAAGTTTTGAGACAACCCTGAGGAAGTAGAAAGAAAAAAAAGAGTCATAGTTACACAGTGGTGCAAAGGCATGTGTTGTTAGAAGGAGGTTGGCTGGAAACCAGAGAGAATGGTCCCCAAGATGGCACTACTTGGATTCATCCGCCAGATTCTAGGGTCAGTCTTCAGTCTCACCAACTCAACCACTCCGCAGCAGCGTGCCAGAGCTGGCCATGTTAAGACTCAGAGGTTGTCGTATAAAACAGATGCTCAGTTTTTACTTTACAATGTGAAATACCACTGTGGAAAGAATAATGATAGCCCATGTTTTCTGAATGATTACCATGTGTCAAGCACCGTCCTAAGGATTCGGCACATACTGTTTCACATGTTTCTCAAAACAACTCTATGAGTTAAGTGCAATTTACAGATGAGAAAGCAGAGCAGTTACTCTTTGAAGTCTTCCCTCTCACTCAACTCATGCAGTTGGTTTCTATGTTCTGTTGCCAAGTAAACAGTTATTAAGCCTTTTGAATTCACCCTCTCCTTTCTATTCCCACTGTCAGTACCCTATTCTGGTTATGCTGTCTCACCTCTTCCATTACCGCAGTCTCATACCTTGTCTCTCTCTCTCTTCTCTACTCCATTTCTACCTGCCTCTTGTAGTTTCAAAACACAGCTTTTAGTGTGCTACTCTTCCTGTTTGGAACCTTTAATGGCTCTTCACTGCCACAGAATAAGAACTCAGATTCCTTGGCATGGCACAACGGTCCCTCATCTTCAGGTCTGCAGCTCATCGCCTGTCACTTTCCCCTTTCCTGGTCCCTCCTTAGCTCCTTCTCCTTCTCAAAAGTCTTAGTAGCCATCTGGGACAACTCACAATTGACCAGACACACTGAATACTTACTCATATGCTACTATATCCACTTGTATGCAGCAAGTATTTACTCTGTACCAACTACATGCCATGAATGTGCTACTCACTTTACCTGTAATATCCTATTTAGTTGTAACAAGAACCCCATGAAATAAGCATTATCATCTTCCTTTTCAGAGAGTAGAAAGCTGAAGTGCTGAGGGGTCCATGTGCCGAGTGTCACACAGTTAAGTGTGGTGTGGGCTGGTTTGCGTGACCCCAGAACCCAGGCACTTTCCCACCAGACTCCTTGCTTCTGGAGCCTGGGCTTAGCCCGGTCTAACTGGCACTCCTGGGTTTGCTGTCTTCCGCGCCAGCCGGATTAGGAGTTCCTTGCAGGCAGGAACCGTGTCCACTTTGTACCCACAGTGTCTAGCTCCATGCCTGCCAATACTAGCCGTTTCAATGTCTGTTGAACGGATCGTAGCAAGGACAAAGGACTACGTCTCAGCAAGTCTGGACAACGCTGGCTCAGTCTAAGAGAAACCCTAGTAGGCTCAGCTGCTCCCTGACTGCCTAATAGATTTGAGGACGAGTTCGCGGGAACTGCCTTGCTGCCAGGCTCCAAACTTACCCAAGGCACCGACAGCCGCCACGCATTTCTAGTCCCAGCGTCAGCCCCGGGTCTCCGTTTACAGAGGTCACCACGGCAACGAAGCCTCGCCTCCCGGCGGAAGGAGCCGAGGGACCATGAGGCGCATGCGCCACCGGGAGCCGGTTTTCTGGGAGATCCCGCGGCGGTGCCACTGGGACCCTCAATGTCACTCGCCCTTTGGTCCCAGCTGTTTCGTGCCACATGACCCAAGTTGGAGACAAACAGAAAAGCCCAACATTCTATGAGTTTATCATCCCATTTTTAATTTTATATACAGTTTATATTATAATTAACCTAAGAATGGTATATTGATAAACGAAGTGACTTTTGAATACTTTCTTAGATAACTGCCCAGGAATAAAAAAAAAAAAAAAAATGGCCCAAAGGAGCCCTGATTGCGCACTATCATCCTCAAAGGTACATCGCCAGGCTTCTTTATTTAGTAGTTGTTTATTTTCCGCTGTTATCTCTGTTGGCTTTTACGGTAACAGATTGTATGTTGTAGGATCCTTGGCCTCCTGACGCTGGGCACACGAAGTATAGGGCTACCTTGACAGATCTCGGTTTAGCAGTTTGCTCTTTAGCCGCTCTGTGGTACAGGCAGCGCTCAGTATTGAATTTTAAGTACCTAAAGTCACTGGTTACAAACATCATTTTAAAATGGCTACGTTGCACACCGGAAACTAATAAACTGTGTTAACTGGAATTTAATTAAAACGGCTACAATATTGCAATAAGTGACAAAGGACTTTGTATCCAGAATAAAGGATTCTTATAATTGAATAAGAAAACAAACCCGACAAGTTAATTTTTCAAATGGGCAAAGGACTTTGACTACTTCATCGTATCAGCGGTATGAATGGCCAGTAAACATATGGTAACATGCTTCACAGTAGTCCTCAGGGAGATGCACACCACAATGCATATACACCACACCTACCAGAATGGGTAAAAATTCAAAAACTGCCAGCACCAAACGTGGGAGATGTGTAGATACTGTAACTCTCATGCCCTGCTGGTAGGAATGTAATAAGGCATAACGCTTTGGAAAACTGTAAAGTAGTTTCTTTAAAAGTTAAATATATACCAAGCCATTCCATGTCCAAGGTATTTACCCAAGGGAAACAAAAATTTATGTCCATACAAAGCCTTGAATGTAAATGTCCATAGCAGCTATATTCACAATAGCCAAAAATTGGAAAGAAAGCCAATGGCCATTGACAGGTGAATGGATAAACATTCATACAATGGAATACTACTCAGAAGTAAAAAGGAAGACACGGACACCCACATGAATGAATCTCAATAGTGAGTGAAAGAAGCCAGACACAAAATAGTGCAATTATGATTCCACTTAGATAAAATGTAAACAAATCTATGATGACAAAAACACATCAGTGGTTGCCCAAGGCTGGAGCAAAGGGTGGGACGCACTGCAGAGACAGGAGGAATCTTCTAGGCATGAAAGAAATGTGTCTTGTGGTTGTTTTGTCTGCCAAAAGTCAATGAATTATTCTCTTTAAATGGATGTAGTTTATTGCATATAAATTATTTCTCAATAGTTTATTTTAAAAGGCTATATTCTATTTTTGTTTATTGTTTTCCATAATGTTACACAACAATTTTCCAAGACCTTTATACCATTTGTTGGTAATATTGAAATGTTTTCTTTAGTCAATTATTCTTGACTTAAAGTCTCCTGACTTAAAAAAAAAAAAGGATCATTATCTTTGCTGTTAATTATAAATGGCATATGAAGGGTGTCTGGAAAGCCAGAAAACAGGAAAAAATTAAACAGCTTATTAGTTACATTTTCAAATAAAATTCTCAACATGTTTTCTTTCAACTTCCAAATATCTTTTCAGGTGAAATAAACTCTAAATTTAAAGCACTGGGTCCAATTGTTAATCTGAGAAAACCACTATAAATTCACCATTTAATACCTTTAAAAATCTGGAAGCACAGAGAAAATAGTGTATTTTTTTGTATACCAAAAAACTGGCAGTCATCATTACTGAATGCTTATCGTGAGTTGGGCTCTGTTCTTAACATATTTACATATACTCACCTCACTTACTCCTCACAATCCTAGAAGACATATCATGTCTGACTCTCAAATGGGAAAAATGAGATTAATTTACCCAGGGACACAGCCCAACTGGCAGAAATGGCACTTGGATCCAAGCTTTCTGCTTGCAATACTTGCAGACTTAGCCACTGTGCTAGATTAGCTATTTCTCCTAAGTAGGAGAAGTCCAGTAATTTTTTTCAAAAGAGCTTCAAGTTGTGGCTTTATCTCATACATTCTGACATTAGGCAACTTACTTCACCTCTAGGGCTCAATTTCCTCATCTGGAATGGGGAGGTGGGTGGCATTCAAACACCTCTAACTCACAGTTTTATTGAAATAATGGAGCTACTTTTGGCTCAGCACCGTGCCCACCACAATTACAACTCTATAAAGATAGCTATTACTATTATGGGGCTTCCACACCATATTCACTGTAAGATGGCAGCATGGCATAGGCTGTGTAGAAAGACTTCCTATGTCCCATCCCAGGGCCACCATTCCCAAGCTGTGTGACCTTGAGAGGGTACTTACCTTCTCGTACCTCAGTTTCTTCATCTGCAAAGTAAGGATAATAGGATCTACCTCATAAAGGTGTCATAAAATCATGAAGAGTGGCTGAAACACTATCTGGCATTTAGTAAACCATAAACTATTATTAAATTCTGCTAACTTAAAGAATTCCACTATATACTATAGGAATGATTATATCATTAACCGTGGATTTGATTATCAATCTAGTTTCTCTCCCGAGCTGTAATACGGAAAATGGAAAATTTTACTAAAGTTTAGCAAGTGCTTAGCAGCTTTCTGGGGCATTCTAGAGAAGTCATGTGTTGACCAAAAACATGAATCTATATATAAGCAATACAAGTTCTCTGAGTTTGAACTGTAAAAGTAAATACAAATCATCAAATATAGCAGAGTACACGTTTTGTGATGCCATAGATCCAATGGTTCCCAAATTTAAGCATGCATCAGGATGACAGGAGGGGCTTATTAAAACAGAAACAGAGTTTCTGATCCATAGGTCTGGGGTAGGGCTCAGGAATTTTCATCTCTAACAAGTACCCCTGGTGATCCTACTGATGGTGCTGGTCAGGGTTCATACAGATGCAGCTGGCTCTGAAAGCTAATAAAATAAAGAGGGCACAAGGTAGTGTTAATTAAAACCAAACACGCACCACTTTATGATTTAGGGATGATAAATCTTTATAATGTTTCCCAGGCTTGGCTATACACTGGACTCATCTGAGGAGGTTTCTCAAAATGCTGATGCTTGTGTCCTGCCCCAGAGTATAACTGGTCTGGAGTGAGAGTTGGGCAATGGGAATTTTAGAAGGTTCCTCAGTGATGAATGGTGGCCAAAGTTGAGAAGCACTGCTTTAGAAAGCCTAATAAACCTCTTTTCTCTGTATCTGTTACTATTGGAGTATTTTCAATCTACTTTTGTATTTTATCAACAAAAACAAATATTAGCAGGACAGATACTTCAATGTGAGCTCCACAAACCTGTGGAGGTTTGTGAGCACTGGTTCTCAACTCTGGCTGCACATTAAATCATCTTAAGCAGTTTTTTAAAATGTCATGCCAAGGACTCACTCCCAGGTAGTCAGTTTGGTCTTTTTTCAATGCTCCCCAAGTTGAAAATCATGGCTTTTGAAGCTTAAAGAGTTATAAAGGAAAAAAGTAAAGAGCCAACCAGTTGAAGAATGTTAAGAAAAATGTATGTCAGGGGCACCTGGATGGCTCAGTCAGTTAAGTGTCCAACTTTGGCTCAGGTCATGATCTCATGGTTTGTGGGTTCGAACCCCGCGTTGGGCTCTGTGCTGACAGCTTGGAGCCTGGAGCCTGCTTCGGATTCTGTGTCTCCCTCTCTCTCTGCCCCTCCCTGCTGACACTCTCTCTCTCTCAAAAATAAATAAACACAAAAAAAAGCAACGAAAAAGAAAAATGTATGTCAAAAGAAAGCCTTCACATGGAATCTTGCCATTTGCAATGACATGGATGGAACTAGAGAGTATGATGCTAAGCAAAATAAGTCAGTCTGAGAAAGACAAATACCTTATGATCTCACTCATATGTGGAATTTAAGAAACAACAAACGAGCAAAGGCAAAAAAGAAAGAGAAAGAGGCAAACCAAGAAACAGACTGCTTACTAGTGAGAACAAACTGATGGTTACCAGCACGGAGGTGGGTGTGGGGATGGGTTAAATAAGGGATGGGGATTAAGGAGTGCACTCGCTGTGATGAGCACAGGGCGCTGTATGGAAGTGTTCAATCACTATATTGTACACCTGAAACTAATAATATGCTGCATGTTAACTAAGTGGAATTTAAGTAAAAACTTTTAAAAATTAAAAAAAAAAAAAAGAATTCATTCACAAACCAAGCAGATAACTTTTCATTTAATAACAGAAGGAATGGTACTAAAATGGTTTTATATTCCAGGCAGGGATAGTACTTATTAAATACCAGGTTTCAAAAAGTACAATACAGATGGAAGAATCTGCAATAATGCAAATGAGGTCAGATGACTTCATGAAAATACATTCAGTGATACTAGAAAAAATTTTTATTTTTGTCACCATAATGATGAAGCCCATATGCCACTTCCTAGAACAGTGGTTTATAACTGCAAGACAAGGGACAGCGTTGGCTGAAAAAGTTCCCCAAGTAGTTCCAATGTGTTTCCCCAACCCCACTCCCACCATTCCAAGCTGAGGATTCTCATCATGCAGCAAAAGGACAGAAATAACTTAAAAAGTAATTTTAAAATAAAAACCAGTGTCTGAGAGCCAAACAGGTGCCTTGAAGAAAACTACTTTGAACGTGTAGTAGATTCAGGGCCGGGAAAGTTGACTGCAACTTTTTGTACTCATTTCTGTTTCAACATAAGCTCTGTGATCACTATCTATTTGATGTGCACTATCATTATTGATGACATTTTCACATTAGAAGACTATATAAGAATTTTATAATACATACAACCACTCTTACCTGTGTAAGTAAATATAAGCAAATGTTCCCACACCTATTTTTTAAAGCTGTACATTCCACTTGATGGGAAAGTGATGAACAACAGTGACTTCCCTCCCAAAAAGAGATCAAAGGGAGTGTTAAATTTTTCCGAAAGCCAGACATTAACTACCACAGCCCATTTTATTGTAAGCTATATGCAAAGCAACTTAGTTCTTCAGAAAAAAATAAAAGAAATACATCATTTAAGATATACTAAGACACAAAGAAAAAAAACTATTGAATAAAGATGATAAAGGTAAAACTGTGTTAGAAAAACCTTAGTTATGAAAATATCAGAATATAAAACTTCAATTTTCCTATAGTCAAAATTTTATTCAAAGGAGGTTGGGGGCGCCTGGGTGGCGCAGTCGGTTAAGTGTCCGACTTCAGCCAGGTCACGATCTCGCAGTCCGTGAGTTCGAGCCCCGCGTCGGGCTCTGGGCTGATGGCTCAGAGCCTGGAGCCTGTTTCCGATTCTGTGTCTCTCTCTCTGCCCCTCCCCCGTTCATGCTCTGTCTCTCTCTGTCCCAAAAATAAATAAACGTTGAAAAAAAAAAAAATTTAAAAAAAAAAAAAAAAAAAGGAGGTTGTACGTTGGTTAGTTGTTGGAAATTTATTTGCAGAGGTCCAAACTGAAATAACTGCTTTATTCTTTGTTCCATAAGTACTAAGTCACAAGATCTTTGAAGGTTTTATCTAAAGGGACATGAAAACTTGCAAGCAGGGGCAGGGATATGGGAGTGAAAGTTCAAGAACATGCTACCAAGAACAAACTGTACAACTAACTTCATTTATGACACGTGGGTAGAAAGAGCAAACCAGCCTTCTTCGTTTTGCTTCTCAATCTGTTGAACAAAGATGCAAAAAGGATTTAGAAAGTAATCAGAAACATGAGCCCATTCCAGGTTTACAATTATTTAGATCAAGTACACAGAATCATGTTATCCTATGCCATCAAATGGTACTGAAAATTAAATTGCTACTGGTAATTTTAATTCTCCAATAGAGAAATTCCCAAATAACTGATTCCCTGGTCAACATATCCCCTTATTGATTGAGGGAACCTAATTTTTAAATAAAGGATAAATCCAGTGTTTTATACAACTTGTATGTGCAACTTCTTAAAATAGCAAAGGTATTTGATCTTAGTAAACTAAATCTGTTACTAAATTCCAGAAACTAAGGGCAAATTAAATAAAATAATTTATAACTTTTTTAGGATATAGGAAACAATAAAGGATAAATCTTCTAGTGCTAGGCAACTGGGATATGAGCCTATCGATTAATTTGGGCTATAAATACTCAGTGTTTACTGAAGCATTCACTATTTGGTCTAATCTAGAACAAAGCAGAACACATGAGGAATATGTACAACATTGATTCACCGTAACCTCTCTAACTAGTGGCACACTCTGATACAGCACACTGGGGTAAAGGGACAAGGAAAGTGGCCCCAGGGCTCTGTCTATCCCAAGTCCCACACAGCCACAGCAAGCACTGAGGGAACCAGTATCTCAGTATACCTACTACTTCAAGGCACGCCTGTATGTCCTGCCATGTAGGAATGCTCTGCCTGAAACCAGTAATTTCCAGTCTATGTTGAAATCCTACTGAATTTTACCTTGTTCCTTAGCTACCCCAGAACACAAAAGAAACTGTATGGCTGTTTCGTTTTTTTTAGCAAAGGTGAATTAGGAATTCTTCTGAGAATTTCATGTCACATTAATAATGGAAATCACCAAATCGGCCACCTTCCACCCTCACTCTCCTGACCCTTACACACATTTCACAATTACATTTTATCACATACCTTTGCTCTTGGATTAACAGGAGTGAATCGCCCACTTCCTGAGGTGGCGTTTAATGGAGAACAAGAATTACTAGTAGCCCCTGAAGACCTATTTATGAGAAATGAGAAATAAAAGAGGGTGGGAGAGTGATCTATCATTACTAACCTTGAATTATAGAAGAATGACAAATCTCAGGATTGGCAAGAGTTTGAAAAAGATTGGCTGAGTTACATCCAAATTATTTACAACATTTTTACCAACCTAAGTCTTTTTTTTTTTTTAAATAATAGATTTTCTTTTTTAGGGTAGTTTTAGGTTTACAGAAAGATTAAGTGTAACAGAGAGTTCCAATATACCCTTCACCTCCCTTGCTCAGTTTCCCCTAAACATTGCATCATTTGCATCATTTATTACAATTGATACTATTGGTACATTATTATTAATTAAATCCATAGCTTAAATTAGGGTTCATGCTTTTGTTATACATTCTATGGGTTTAGACAAATGTATAATGAGGGCATCCATTGTGATAGTATCATGTTGTAACATTTTTAATATTAAAGGGGAAAAATGCATGTGCATGTGTGGGGGTGAGGGGGAAAAGGCCAGGGGGTGGAAGAGTAACGAGCCTTGGATCAGCAGCACAGCGTCATGGTAAGCACAGAGAGTGCTGACAGAAGAGCCAGGTCCATCCTCAGTGCCACCATTTACCAACCACGTGACCCATCTAGAAAAACCACCCAATCAGCTAGCTCTCTGAGCTTCAGCTTCATTTACTGTAAAAGAGAAAAATACTACTGTTCAGTTACTCACCCTGTCATATGTGATCTCCTAATTTCGTAACCTACCAAGAGCTCCATATATGTGCTACTATCCTATTTTTGTTCTCAGTAACAACCCACACTGCTCTACTTAAGGCTCGTCCTCACTCCTTTTCCCCCCCAGAAATTCTCTTCTCCCATTACTTTATTTTCTCTACAAGAGTGAGTCTGCCTGAACCTAAGTCAGATACTATGCACTTTCTTTTTTCCCCCAAAGACAATACACTTAATCACTTTCTTGATTTTTTTAAGTAGCTGTTCACATTGTAACCCTACCTTCTTGAATTTATCCCACTGGTAGGAGAGATAGTACTGCATTTTGAGCTTTCTGGGGCTTCTGCTCCTGGAATGGATACTTCAATCGTCCTCTTTCCTCCTTCTAAAATATAAAAATAAATATTAGTTTCATTAATTTTCATTAAAATAAAAGCAAAAATTTAACTTGATTTCTATCTTACTGTAAAATTTCACATTATAAATTTGGGGGTTCTTTCTATATTTTCATTATGACCCACAGACACACTGGAAGAATTTTTTTTCAAAATGAACTGTGAGATAAGAAACTTTAGTTACTAGTATCAATTCAGTAGCATGCCAGGTCATACAATGCCAGAATCTTCAGACAAGTGGTATCATGTCAGATCTGGAAGTGAAAAACAGAAATTAAGAGCTAGCCCTAAAAAAACTTGTGATTTTTGTCAAAACAGCTTATCTCAAGTTTTCAAAAAGAAAAAGAAAAAGGAAAATTTCTGAAGTCATTCAGTGAAACTTCAAATCTTCTAAATCTATTACATTATTCGATTCCTGAAGACAACTTAGGTAGGGGGAAGGTAGCTGAGGAGATCACATGGCCAATGGCAAGTATAGTTGTGTTCATTTTCAGTATTTCACAAGAAGGTTATCAATTAACAAATATTTACTATCTACTAATGAAAGACTTAATGTTTACCCCCAGTTTCAGAGACTCCTATGAATCACTACTTAACACCAGTGATTTCTGGGCTTTAATATTTACATATTTAATACATATTTAATTGTATAACATATTCCTCCATTACTCTAGAAAACAAAAGAGGTTTTGCATGGCATATGATTTATTTTTATCTTTATCATCATAGTGCACGAAGGTTCTCATGAAAGCACGAATTTTACTTTAAAAAAGAATATCTTGGAGATATAACCACTGGAATGAAAAGAACACAGTTGCAAATTTACCAATTTGCTTTAGATAATCAGTTAACCTCTTTTGCCTCACTTTACTCAGGTAGCAAATAGCTATAATATCAGCTCTATCTACTCACAGGATGTATTGAGGACTAAATAACAGTAATGAAAGTACTTTAAACCTTAAGGAACTATTGACACACAGATGTCTAATGTAATTACAAAATTATTCTTAAGAGTGATTTGCTTTATTCTTCTTCACTGCACTTAGCACTAACATTATCTATTTATTTGCTTCTTTGTTTCCTGCCTGCTCCCCAACTTGAATGCTAAAGTAGTCAAGCTGGACAGGGATTTGTCCTGTTTGGAGCAGTTTCCCCAGGGCCCAGAACAGGCTGGTAGGTAATAAATGTTCAGACTTATTGAGTGATTTAATGTACTCATTCTAATCAGAAGTCATCTCTAGGCTTCGTGACTATGAAGAACAACAGACAAAGCTGTCATGTGAAGAAGCCTAGACTAAACAAAGAAAGATCCCCAAGGAAACGGATTATCCGTCATTTTCCAGTAATTTTCAAGAGTCTGCTCTCTAGGTCTGAAGTTTCAAAACAGAAGTGATTTGTAACTGAAAGGAAAATTCTTTTTGGCAAAGAGGAGGTGGGTGGGAGGATGGGTCAAACAGGTGAAGGGGATTAAGAGTACACTAACCAGCAGGCACCTGGCTAAGCATTTGACTCTTGGTCTCAGCTCAGGTCATGATCTCAAGGTTTGTCAGTTTGAGCCACGCATTGGGTTCCGTGCTGACAGCTTGGAGCCTGCTTGGGATCCTGTCTCTCCTTCTCGCTCCACCCACCCTTCCAGTGCACTCTCTCTCTCTCATCTCAAAAATTAATAAATATCTTTAAAAAAGAGTACACTAGTTGTGGTAAGCACTGAGTAAGGTATACAATTGCTGAATCATTATATTGTACACCTGAAACTGATGTAACACTGTATGATGATTACACTGGAATAAAAATTTTCTAAAAGTCTTATTGGCAGATACCTTAAAGGTAGCCTTCCTTCTTCAACCACCACAGGACATATGAATCCCTCTAAAACACCGATGCTTGAGCACCTTAGGGAAAATACCACTTACTGATATAAAGATTGTCCTTCTTTTATCCTGAGCTAAAATTAGTTTCTCTATAGCTTTCACACAGCTCGACCCTCTTGAGGGTCTTAGTAATTCAGTTTTTGCCTAAAGAACAACTTGAGAGCCACTTCATCAGTACCTTTTTGAACGTAAATATTATGACAACTAATTTTTTAGTTGCTGTTCTATTATTTAGAACCCCCTCTGGTTTTTCACATTCCTAAAAGTAATAACAGAATGGAAAGTTTAATTTACAAATAAAAATGTTTTAATTAGTTTTAACAAAATAACTTGTAATTTGTTGCTGATGAAACTCTAAATCATTTTGATGCTTAGGTTTTTGTTTTTTATTTATTTATTTATTTATTTATTTATTTATTTATTTTAGAGAGAGGAAGGGCACAAGCAGGGCGGGGAGGAGCAGAGAGAAAGAGAGACAAAAAATCTCAAGCAGGCTCCACCCTCAGTGTGGAGCCTGACATGGGGCTCAATCCCATGACCGTGGGATCATGACCTGAGCTGAACTTGAGTCGGACACTTAATTGACTGAGATACCCAGGCACCCCAATCCTTATGTTCTACACTTAGCCACAGCAAATATCCTAAGTGAATCATACACTTTAATGAATCCCATTTACACATAGGGCAACTTAGGAACTCAGACACCAAAGATTACCTACAGGCACCATGGAATAGCTTTCTACCCAGAGACTTAGGTCTTTTTCTTTCTATGTAAAATTGACATGACTCAGGTCTATTTCTTTCTATGTAAAATTGAAGGCACTGAAATATATGCTCTGAGATTTCTTTCAGCTCAAAATCAAGAAAGTGAAAACTCTCATGTGTCTAGCTTTTAAATCATGAATTTGTGACCAACCAGTCCATGCTCTGAGAGGTGATGGAATAGGTGATACTGGTGGGGAAGAAAGATTCAAACCAATAAGTTTCTGTTGCTCTATTAACTGCAAGAGTTTTCCACGAGCCTCCATACTCTGCCGATTCAATTCTGCAATCCGTTCCTCCATGCTACTTGGTGTGAAAGGCTGTGTTGTTGGATAAGTCTTAAAAAAAAAAAAAAAGGCACAAACTCCATATCAGAAATAATCCAAACAATTTTGACTGTTTGTAAACATAAACTCTTCCACTAAAAGCCAGCTAGTTAGTATTCACCACCCTTGCTATATGTAAACTTGAATAGTAGGCAAAGAATAAAATCTACAAGCCATTTAATTGAAAAATTAGGGCTGGGGCACCTGGGTGGCTCAGTCGGTTAAGTGTCCGACTTCAGCTCCGGTCATGATTTCATGGTTCGTGAGTTCGAGCCCAGAGTCGGGCTGTTTGCTGACATCTCAGAGCCTGGAGCCTGCTTCGGATTATGCGCCTTCCTCTCTCTCTCTGCCCCTCCCCTGCTCATGCTCTATCTCTCTCTCTCTCTCAAAAATATACAAACATTAAAAAAAAAAATTAAGAGCAGAAATGCTTTCAGTTAAAATGTAGCTGTGTGGCAGACATTCAATTCATACTAATTCTACATTTTATATTTACAACTTCATTCCCAGTTTAATTTTGGCTTTCTTTCATATTTTACCTTGTCCTATTTTCCTCATTCATTTTCCTTGTGTTCTATTTTATATTATCCTCTTTTACTGTATGTGTTAAATAAACTGATAAATAACTTTTCCTTACTCTGTGATGAGGACATGACTAAGCATAAACCTTCGAGTAGCAGCCTCAAAGATATCCAGGATCACTTCAGGAAAGGAGGCCCTTAAGATGTTCCAGCAATATAGTTAAACTCCTAAATGTTCCTAGTCGATCCTTAACTGGTACTCACTGCAGCCACGTCGCTTGCATGACTGGTCTCTTGTTTGTTTAATTCCCGAAGTCCATCCCCTTGCTCTCCTCCTGGCCCAATAATATTATTCAGATGTGCTTTGATAGCTGAGTTCTGCAGTGTCAACTCTGCGATCCGGGCCATGATGTCCTTTCTTTGTATTAACGCCTCATTTGCTCTAAGCTGTTGCCCCTCTCCCAGTACCAGGGGCTCTTCTGAGAACTCAGGGCTTCTGGCCTGCTGAGTGTGTGAATGGGAACTATAGAAGGGCTGTGAGAGGTTAACAAAAGGAGCCTGGACTTTGTTCTCCAGATCTTCCCCCATGTGAGAGACCCTCCACCTCTGAGTGAAGAGGTGACTTTCTTCATTTGGATTCTGATTGTCTGTGCCAGTAGGTAAAGTCTTCCTTTCCCAATTTTGTTCCTTCTCAATTATTTCCACAGTTGGAGGAATTTGTGGAGCAGGGCGAGTTTGGACAGTCCTCCTCAATACTGTAGATAAAATATCAGAATAAACATGCATCATTTAACCACAGATTCGCACTATAATCTTTTCATTACTCATCATGGTAGTTAGAGATGTATTTCAGTAGACGGGTTTGGCTTCTGAATGCCTGAATTATTTCAGCAGGGAATATTTCAGCAATGCCACCTCTAAACAATCAAATCACAATTTCATATTCCTTAAGGCTTCGTCAGTATCCTTGTAAAAAAAAAAAACCTGCCAAGTTCACATTTTAATACATGTATTAATTCATACCAGGGAATCCTGGGGGTAGGGAGAGTATAACTACCTAATGTAAACTGAGGATGGTCAGGAAAGGCATCTCTGAAGAAGTAAAATTTTTAAATGGTTATGTATGTGGCAGAAAGCAGAGCGAAAACATTACAGGCAGAGAGAACAACATATGTGAAGGTCCCAAAATAGGAAAGAGCAAAGAAATGAGGCCAGTTTAGCATAGCACAGCAATAAGGGAGAACTGGAAAAATATGAGCCTGGAGAGGTATACAGAAACTTAAGCCATGTTAGGAATTTTATAATTTTTTTTAACATTTATTTATTTTTGAGAGACAGAGAGACAGAGCATAGGCAGAGGAGGGGCAGAGAGAGACAGGTGGACACAGAATCTGAAGCAGGCTCCAGGTTCTGAGCTGTCAGCACAGAGCCCGATGCAGCGCTCAAACCCATGACCGTGAGATCATGAACTAAGCCGAAGTCAGACACTTAACCAACTGAGCCACCCAGGCGCCCCTGGAATTTTATAATTCAATCCAAGAGCAATGAAACCTGGAGAAGGTTTGGCAACGACTCAATTTATATTTCATAAATGCTGTGGTTATTTGGAAGGCCCAGGAATGGAAGTAGGGAGACCAGTAAGCCATGGTAGTCTAGAAGAAAGATGACAGTAGCTCTGATGAAGGTATGTTGATCACAAAGATGGAGAAGTGAATAAATTTGAGAAACATTTTAGCAACATAACTAAGAGTGATGAACTGGAAGTGGGGAGTAAAGGAAACACCGATCAAGATGGCACGCACAGCTGAGTGGGTAGTGATACAATTTAGAGATGGAGAAGATAAGAACAGATTTGGGGGAACAGAAGCTACCAAGAATTCCATTTTGGGGGCACCTGGGTGGCTCAGTCAGTTAAGCAACCGACTTCGGCTCAGGTCACGATCTCAGGGTTCGTTAGTTTGAGTCCCACATTGGGCTCCATGCTGTCAGTTCTTTGGATCCTCTGTCCCCCTCTCACTCTGCCCCTCCCCCACTCATGCACGCTTGGTCTCTCTGTCTCAAAAATAAATAAACATTTAAAAAAAAAGAATTCCATTTTGAACAGGATAAGTTTAAGGTGCCTTATGATTTATCCCAATATCCATCCAAGCAGATGGATTCTTCATGGGTCAGGAACTCAAGAGAGTCATCTAGGCTAAGATACAAAATTGGAAGTCACTGGCATATACATAGTATTAGAAGCCAAGATTATCTGGAGAAAAAGAATAGAGTCAGAAAAGAAACCAATACCAACAAAGAAGGAAGTCAGTGTTTAGAGCTTCATAAAGGAGGACGGGCGCCTGGGTGGCTCAGTCAGTTAAGCGCCCAACTTCAGCTCAGGTCATGATCTCACTGTCCGTGAGTTCGAGCCCTGTGTCGGGCTCTGTGCTGACAGCTCAGAGCCTGGAGCCTGCTTCAGATTCTGTGTCTCCCTCTCTCTCTGACCCTCCCCCATTCATGCTCTGTCTCTCTCTGTCTCAAAAATAAATAAACATTAAAAAAATTAAAAAAAAAAAAAGGAGGGGAAGCTAGCAAACAAAGCAGACTGAAATGGAGCAGCCAGAAAGGAGAGAGAAATATTATAGGAATGTGGTATGAAGGAAACAAATGTGGTATGATTATATATTAATTATATATAATGCTACTGTAAGAACTAGAACACAAAGACAGAAGAAAAATACACTGGAGTTATTAACCTGGAGGCCACCAGAGCTCTTAGCAAGAGTAGTTTAGGTGAAATGACCTAATAGGGAGTGAACTGGGGAGACAGATGCTCCTAGTTCAACATCATAGGCTCGCTTCCTTTCACTGACAACAAGGAAATGAAATTTAAAAAATTGTAAAACCCACATCAGTAAAGATAATGGTCTAGGAAGAGAGTCATTAGCAAATGAGATACTTCAACACATTTCTGAAAGACTGAAAGTAGATGAGGAGGATGTGAAAGAATGAAATTGAGCAGAAGACACGGTGCAGAACACATATATGTATTCTAAGGAAGCTACAGGTAAAAGCCAGTCTTTCTGGGGGAACCCTAAAAAGGCTGTTAGCTCAAAGACGACAGTACAGAGGGAGAAAGTGAGAAGTAGGACTGAAAACTGGAGAATAACTTGGAAGTTCGTCTACTGTATAGTTACGTCAGTCAGGCTGTGCTCACTACTTACCCCCACCCATCCTTGAAAGCAAAAACAAAAAACAAACAAACAAACAACAACAACAACAAAACAGCATTGGGGAAAGTAAATGTGGTAGCCCCAGTAGAACAGCTCGATCTTACTTGCATATTGCATACCCTAAAAGGAGGCCAGCAGTTAACAGAGCATGTCCACATATACAAAGTAACTGCTGAAGGGAAAGCCTACTGGGAAAACAGACCAAGACTCACCTACACAGAAGAGCAAATGTATGCCAACCACCTATAACATTCAGCCATGTCATTTATTCTTAACTATCATGGGCCATGAAGTAACACCAGACATATGAGGAAAACTGACAGCACAAAGAGAAAAACCAGGATAGGTAAACAGAACAAGAGACTAAGAGGAAGAGAAGGAAAATCCAGGTACAGAAGATAATGTAACAAAATTCTAAATGGTCTACTCAGAAGAGAGTTTCTAGAAGACAATGCAGTTGTAATAAGCATCAATGAAAACAGATTAGACAATAAGAAAGGGCTCTTGCTTAGAAATTAAACATACAATTTGGTGAATTAAAGAAATCTAAAAGACAGGTTTGAACACAAAATGAAAAAAATCCTCCAGAATATAAGAAGGAAGATATAAAGCTAAATACATAAGAAAATAATCCAAAAGGTCAACATACAGTTTTCTAAAACTTCAGAAATTTATGTGTCTTTAGTCCAAAAGGTCTCACTGGTGCCTCTTTGTGCAATGAGAAAAAAAAAAAAAAAACAAAAAAAACTATTATTTAGACACACATTATGCAATGTCAGAATTACAACAAAGGAAACCTAAAACTTCCACAGAGAAAAAGGAGGTCAAATACAAAGAAATAAAAATTAGATATTGCATCTGACATCTCAACCACAACACCAGATACTAAAAATCAATGGAACAATGCCTTTGATTTCTCAGGGGGAAACGAATATGAACCTAGAATTCTGTATCTAGACAAATTATCAACCACGTATAATAGAAAAGTAAAAATATTCTCAAATTTTTAAGAACTTAGGGTTTACCTTCTATATACCCATTCTGATGATTTCTTTCAAAAACTTGAGGGAGAAAACCAAAGAAGAAGAAGAAATGGCATCCAGGAAATAGTAGATGCAATCCAGGAGTGTAATGTTAGCAATTCCCAAGATAAGAGGCGTGCGGTGGGCCCAGCGAGCAATCAGTCAAGACCAGACCAGGGGATGAAGAGCTTTTGCAAAGTATCCCTGAGATGAAAGTGGATTCCATGCCACAGACAGTAAAAGGACCAGAAGATATTATTCACGTGTAAAGCACATTATTCTTGTGAAAACAAGAGGTAAGAGCAATTTGAAATTCCAGGCAAAACAAAAACTGAGCAAGAAAGTCACCATAAATGCAGAGCAAGCTTAAAGATTCTGAGCAACAGATGAAGTGAAATAAAGAAATTCACACACACACACAAATTTCACTTTGATCTTCAGAAGAACTTTTTCCTTCCTGTGGCACAAGGATTGATAGTAACAATGGATCACAAAACAAAAAATAATTGTCATTTGTTTTCAACTTTCGTATCCATCTGTAGACAAGACACAGAAGACGTAAGTGTGGTAATGGAACAACGTAAATGTTACCAACTGTGATCCTGTAAAAGGAAAGGTAGGCTGACTGAAGGTGGGAAGTAGAAGCAAAGGAGAGCCAGAAAGGGGAGCCAGGATCCTTGTCTTACATAGCAGAAAGCTGAGATATACTGCCTAAAGTGAACCAAGAAGAAATAAAAAGTATTTGAAAACACAAAGTTAAACAACAGAAGAATTAAAAATTAAAATGTAATCTTCCAAATTAGAGAAGAGAAGTAGGTTAATATTAATTAAAACCTCTTCTTTAATACGGGGCGCCTGGGTGGCTCAGTCGGTTAAGCATCTGACTTCAGTTCAGGTCATGATCTCACCATCCGTGAGATCGAGCCCCCAGTCAGGCTCTGTGCAGACAGCTCAGCCCTTGGAGCCTGCTTTGGATTCTGTGTCTCCCTGTCTCTCTCTGCCCCTCCCTTGCTGGCGCTCTGTCTCTCTCAAGAATAAAATAAAAAATAAATTTTTTAAACCCTCTTCTTTAATAAAGGAGAGTCTATAATTATTGCGTAAAGCTGACATCTAAGCAAAGAAATATAAAAATATTTTATATTAATTATGGAGACCACCACAAGATAAGCAGAAATCAAATTGGAAAAAAATGATTCCCTCTTAGCACAGGCCTAAAGATGAAAGAGGAAGAGACCCTTGTATGTGCTTTTTTTTTTTAAGCACATGGAAATATAAATTAGAATTAACATCTGAAAGTAAAAAACGAATGGGAGATAAGAAAATGAAAACAGCTTAATATACTACTCTTTCAAAAAGTGTGGCTGTAAGTAGAAGTCGATTAGTAGCTAAAGGAAAATATCTATGACAGGAAATTCGAGAGTGAGCCTGTCCATTATGATAGCCTCTGGGCATATGCAGCTATTCAAATTCAAATTCAAATTAATTAAAGTTAAGTAAAATTATTAATTCAGTTCTTCAGTAATATTAGCCACATTTCCAGTGCTCAACAGTCCCCTGAGGCTAGTGGCTACCATACTGAATGGAAAAGACATAGAACATTTTCATCACTACAGGATGTTCTATCAGGCAGAGTTGTTCTAGAGCACAACTAAATGCTGATCAAGGGCCCTATGTATCTCCTACCTTTATCCACATGTTCAGTTTAACTGAACAATTCTTTACATGTGAGCATTCTAAACAAAATGCTGAAAAATATGATGATAAAACTTCAACTAACAATACACACTCAAAGGTTATCCTATCTGCATACTGTAAAAGAAATGTATAGTGTTATTTTCAGTGCAAACCTAACAAAGTGTTGTCTATAATAGTCCCCAAATAATTTGCTTTAGTAAACATTTAGTATTATTTGTAATCAGAGTAAAAGTATTTACCGTCATCATTTCTTTAAAAGAATTTCAAGCTATTTTACTATCACCAATGGAAAATAATTTAGAATATCTCAAAAGAGATCATTAGACAAGCTTACTAATACCATGTAAACATTTGAAAGATTACTTTAAGGAATGAAAATCTAACCTGAACAGAAATCAGAATTGAAATCATATTTCCTAAATCTAACCAGACTTAACAATACTCTCTAGCCTCTGAAGAGGAAATACTGAATCACAGAATTACAGAGCTCGAGGAACATTAAAGATAAAAGAAAAATCTTTCATTTTAGAGCTAGGAAAATGAAATGCAGAAAATGCATGCCTCACGGCTAGTCATTGGGTTGGCCAAGACTTCAGCACTTCTGACTCTCAGTCTAGCACTGTCTCCCTATGCCACACAGATCTGACAGATTCTGCAATCACATATTAAAGGCCAAGACAAATTTTATAATGGTAAGGATTTGTCATTTCTTTAACCTTTATGGCCTCTTCCTGTCCTTTATTGAAAAGTACAGAAAATCTGACAAAATTTGTAAGTCCCAGTGACAACAAAAGCTATTACTGTGGGGGCGCCTGGGTGGTTAAGACAGTTAAACGCCATACTTGATTTCAGCTCAGGTCATGATCTCATGGTTCATGAGTTTGAGCCCCACGCTGGGCTCTGCACTGTCACTGCACAGATCCTCTCTCTCTGCCTTCCCCTGCTCATGCTCACACTCTTTCTCTCTCTCTCTCTCTCTCAAAATAAAAAAAAAAAAAGTTCTTATTCTGTTCCCCTATTCAAGAATGTAAACACTCTTTTTAAAGAAATAAAAATGTAGGCAAATCAAGGCTGAATTAATATTTCTCTAAAAACACTGGAGAAGAGTCTAAGGTACTTTTTTGATTAAAGAACTGTTCTAAAAATGGGGGAAAAAAAGCTACAGTTCTAGAAGAATGCACAGGTGGACAAATAAATATAATTTTCCAAACAATGAAGCATTCCATGGAACTTCTAAAGACCATCCATGAGCCCCCAAGTGAAGAATCTCTGACCTAATTTTAAATTTAAATGTTTTTATTCTTAACTCTATATATGTCCTGCAAAAAGTGGCTCTAAAGCTATTTTTAATTTTCATTATAAAATTACCTCAACTGACTAATAAGCTAAACAGTTTCCATGAGAAAGATGTTAACCACATCTGAATTACAAATGCCTAAAAGTCACAGCTCTTACCCTTCTTTGGTTAAGCTTTCATTACTCTCTGGAGGATAATCTCCTGTTTCTTACCCTTTCCTGTGTTCCTGGAACATAGGGAAAAGAGGATTTCCCTTACTCGGCATTTTAATGCTGAGGACTTTGATCCTTTGATCTGATTTAATATTTACAATGTCCAACAGAACAGATACATAATGAAATTCAACATGATATTTCACCATTGATGTAACACACATGATATAAACAACCCTGAAAAATCCTCCTCCAGCTTAAAGATTATGTGCGGCAATCAACAGCTTTCAAAATTCAGTTTATCAGGTAAAAATGGACACAGTGTTACATATTTAAGGCATAAAAAGGCAACAGGCACACCACTCTAGAAGAAGCCTGCTCACCTTCCTGCAAGGGAGAGAATCCGGAGCTGCTCTTCTGCCTGGGTGGTGTTAACAACACAGCTGGCTCAAATACATGTGCCGGAAAACTGGTGGCCACGTTCGCACTACCCGGCGGGGCTGGCACCTGAGACAGTTTAACAGGCAAGTCTTCCTGTGCCAATGCAGCCACTTCTTCCCCTCGGAACACCAACGGCACAGAGACATCAGCATTTACAGCTGGGCCCTCTGAAGAAGATGAGAGGCCATTAGCACTTAAAGAAACCATGGACACACTGCAGGTGTTTATGCTTACATGCATTTCCATAAAAGGCAAAATCACATGGACTCTAGAGCCTTCACTTTCTAGGCCACATCCTCCTTAGCCGTAACTGGTGAGGGGGCAGCACCAGGAAGAAGAGGCCGTTTTTGAGAAAAGCACTGGTGGCCCCTAGCCCTTGAGGCCTGCCCTAGCCATTGAGTGTATCTCACACAAGTCAAATTTTACTCAGCCACTTCTTAGAATCCCTCATGAGAAAACACTCCTACGATACATAAAACACTCTCCACACAAGACACTCATCAAGATATTACTTAGAAGCAAAAAACATGAAAAGGCCTAAATGCCCTATTCAGCCTGTGGCATATGAAGGTACACAAAGTGAAGAAAGGTTTTCAAAACATCAGAATTTCTAAAACCCGGTATTTCTTTTTCTTTCCAAGACCATCTCCTCTCCTCCTGAGCCTGGTGCACAGTGATGAAAAGTGCTGGCACGAAAGCCCCACTGGTATAGGAAGCAAGTTCTGCTACTTTCTAGTTGTATGATCTTGCTAAGTTACCAGTTCTCTCTAAGCCTTGGCTTTCTCATCGAGAAAATGGGGATAAAGATACTTACCTCATAAGACTATTATGAGGTGTATATGAGATAATACATGTAGAACACTCAAAAAGTGCCTGGCATACAGCAATAACCCAATAAATATTAGCTGAAAATACTAGTGGCCATTGCCATACTGACAAAGTAGTGACAGTGCTGCATATGTACCAACAACCAATAACTCCACGTAAGTTTAGAGTCTTGTTTACTCTATCAGTGTTTTAATACCAACCTGGGGTAATAAGACCACACCCACCTGGACTGTCTATAATTTTCCTACTCGTAGATTCCCTTTCTGATGCCTGATTTTCTTCATTGCTTTTTATCACAGGACAGTTCTTCATGGCATGTGTGAGCGATATAAGTTGCTCATCTGTTGTGACCATGTACTGCTGAAGCCTTGCCTGGAAAAAAAAGAATTAAATAACATCATTGACATATCAGACATCAAATCATCACCTAGATATGTATAACCATATCATTATCTTAAATAGTCTAGGAACTTTGAACTTCCATTCAAACACTAAAATAGTGCCTTTGTAAGAACACGTAATCATAAATATTTTAAAAGTCTCATGATAGAAGCATGGTTAAATGTATCACAGAATATTATTAATAAATACACTGCCAGAATAATAAGGATTAACCTTTTATAGGGCTTTTGATTTATAAAACCTCTTTTATATAGATGGTATCAACTGACTCAAGCTACCCCAAGAGGCAAGTATATCAGGTGGAGGAAATTTAACAGAATATTATACGGGCATTTAAACTGAAAAAACGTGATCCTGTAAGTGTTTATAGTAATGTATATAAAATAATGTTAAGAGAAAATATATACAGAGAGAAGAGATATTATACACACATAGATATATACATATATATCCAACAGGTACAGACATTTGATAAAAATCAGAGATGGCCAGAAGTCAGAAGTATTATTGGTAGGACTAGTGAATGAAATCTACTAAACAATTTCATACCAGCCCAAATTTTTTCCCAAATTCCACACTCCTCTTCAATGACCTGCTCAGCATCTCCACCTAGAACTCACATAGGCTCCAACTTTACATGTGCACAACCAAATTCTCCCTGAACACCCCCACCTCATCAACAGCACCTCTATCCTTCCAAATATTCAGTCCATAGCTTTGGAATCATCCTTGACTCTTCTCTCACATCCTCTCCTTGGCCCCATATCAGCAAATCCTACTGCTTGCCTTCCAAATACATTCACAATTTAGTCCCTTTTCACAGCCTCTCCCACTTCCAACCTAGACCAGGCTGCCATGTCTCACTTGGATTATTTCATTAACTCCTGTCTGTAACATTCTGCTTCCATGTTTGACCACCTAGAGTCTAGTTCTATACTGTTCCCCAAAAGGTTTGAAGCACTTTGGGCCTCCACAGGGGCACCACAGGACATCTTATATTTTTAAGGAAAACACTGCTGCTCAACATCTGTCAGGCACCAGTGAACTCCTAGCTTGAGGTGGTTCACAGCTTCCATATTAGATCAAAATACATTCCTTTTCATGATGTCGTATCTTCATGAAGCTGGGCTGTCAGTAGCTGCTATGATAAAAAGCAACACTGCATAAAAATTACTGTGGAATAGGAAATAAGAATGGCAATATCCAAAATGATTCCAAGCTTTGAGAAACTGTACAGTACCCAGCAGGTAGACATATCCCATCAGTAAATAATTGTGGTTATTTAATCATGAATACAAATAAAACTTTTTCTATCAATACTTTGATATTTTGTGGGTTTTTTTCCAAACAGCATCTAAGTTGTTGAGACATAAATACTAAGTAGTTTGAGCCGAACTACTTAATAAAGGAAACTGTTGGGTATTTCTTTCAGCCTACGGGGATCTTGAGATAATAAGGGCACCATGAACCGAGAAAGGGCAGTGATCTCTGATCTAGTCTCCACACAGCCGCCCACAGTGATCCTCATAAAACCTCAATCACATCACATCTCTTCTCTCCTCAAAACCCTTCCGTGGTGTCCCTTCTCACCCAACATAAAAACCCAAATTCTTACCCAGCTTGCAAGCCCTCATGACACAGATTATCTATTGGCTCTTTCCTCCTACTACTCTTCCACACTCGACTCCAGACATTCTGGTCCTCACGCTTTTGCGCTCAACAGCCACGCTCTCACCTCAAGACCTCTGCACCTGCTGTTCTTCTGCCGAGACTGCTCTTCTCTTAGCTATCTGCACACTCGCTCCCTCACCTCCTTCAGGCCTTCCTCACAGGCATGGCCCACCCCAATTACAATTCCCATCCTAGGTACTTGCTATGCCTCTTACCTGCTTTATTCTTCTTTATACCACATACCACCATCTAACTTACAATATACTCTGCTTTTTTTTTTCCCCCAGGATTTATTTAGAATATAAACTCCACGAGGGTAAAGATTTCTTCTTTGTTCACTACTGTACTTCCTACACCTAGACCAGTGCCAGGCCCAAATCAATAAAGATTTGTTGAGCCAGTTAGTACATTTAAAAACCATTCATTTTCCCAAGAGAACTGAAAACCTGTGTTCACGCAAATACTTGTACATGAATGTTGACAGCAGCATTATTCATTCATAATATACAAAAAGGTGGAAAAAAGCAAAATGTGGTGTATCCACATAATGGAATACTAGTGGACAAAAAAAGTAATGAGCTACTGACAACATGCTACAACATAGATAAGCCCTGAAAACATTATGCTAAGTGAAAAAAAAACACAGACACAAAAGATCACAAATTTTAAGATTCCATTTATATGAAATATCCACATTCGGCAAACCTATAGAGACACAGAGTGGAGAGCAATATCCAAAGAATATCCAAAAGGCACAAATGAAGAACATAGCATTGAGGCAGTAAGATTTCCTAGAAGAAATACTGTGTAAGTTTTTTTTATTTTCAGTCTTTTGGTTTTGTTTTTGAGAAAGAGAGAGAGCATGCATGAGCAGGGGAGGGACAGAGAGAGGAAGAGAGAGAATCCAAGCAGGCTCTGCTCTGTCAGTGCACAGCCTGATGCAGGGCTCATTCTCACGACTATGAGATCACGACCTGGGCCAAGAGTCAGATGCTTCACTAACTGAGCCACCCAGGCACCCCCTGTGTAAGCGTTTAAAAAAAAAAAAAAAAAAAAAGCAATTATCCAGACAAGTGGCAAAGAGGACTTCTATAATAAATTTGAAGATACTGTAAACAATTTTAAATGGCAAATGATTACAGCAAGCTTCCTCAAATGGTATCCCCTGATGTTTTGAAATTAAAAGTAGCTATCAACATTTTTTTATTTCACATTTTGGATCAACTACTAGAATATTGGTAGTTACCATTTAAATGTAGATTCTGTCTTCCCCACTAAATAATAAGTTTCTTAAAGACAGTAGATTTATTCTATATGTATTTAAAGTCCAAGTTTCTACCATAGTACCTCCAATGTAATAAATGTTCAATAAAAGCTACCATTGATGATAATAAAGAAGTGAGAGGTAATCACATCAGCATAACAAAACCAAAGGCAACTAGAAGAGAATCTTATATATTCTTTTTTTTCTTTATTATGAAATGTATTGGCAAATTGGTTTCCATACAACACCCAGTGGAGAATCTTATATATCCTTAGACGTTTTATGATACTAAACACAGAAAAGCTTGATTGCATCTAAGTACCTGGGTTGCGGTATTTTCTTCTCTGAGAAGAAGAATTTCAGCTGTAAGAGCATCAATGAGCTCTCGATGATCACCTAACATTTGTTCCAGTTGCTGCCTTGTCTCCACTTCTTTACGCAGCTGGAGCTCACTCTACAAAAAAAAATCCACTTCCATCAATACAACTCCCATCCAAAACTAAATTACTATCAACAGCATCAAGTACTGAAAACTAAAAGTTTCTACTCAAAGCTGTCAAAAAAATACTTAGAGTATATGTGACAGTAATGAGAATGAAATATTTTTATTAAAAGGTTTATATTTCATTAAAATGAAATACTGTATCCTTTTCCCTTCCTTAAATAGAACACAATAAACACAATGGTATGACTACAACTTTTGCAGAATGAAGTGGAGGGGGAAGTACATATACATATTGGTTGAATACACACAGAGCATCTCTAGAAGGACACACTCACACCTGGTCGTCAGAGCTGGCGCCGAGGAAGCAGACCCCTAAAATGGAAGTTAAGGATGGGAAGTAGGGGGCGCCTATGTGGCTCAGTCGGTTAAGCATCCGACTTTGACTCAGGTCATGATCTCACTGCTTGTGGGTCTGAGCCCTGCGAGGGGCTCTGTGCTGACAGCTCAGAGCCTGGAGCCTGCTTCAGATTCTGTGTCTCCCTGTCTGCCCCTCCCCCTCTTGTGTGTACACTCGCTCTCTCTCAAAAATAAATAAGCATTAAAAAAAAAAAAGGTGAGAATTAGAATTTTTATCTGTATCTCTGTTTCTCTGAATTTCATACTGTATGAATGCATCACCAATTCAAAAATTAACTTTGTTAAAAGAAAATTAAAAATAAATGACAGGCTTAAATGGTTTAACTTCATAAAGCAAGTGATTAGCTAAAAAGTATATGCTTCTAAACCTGTAATACTTTCAGAGAGCCAAAAGTACACTCCTAGAGATTCCTAACTTAAGGGTGGAAGAATGTGAAGACTTCCCTAAGTCTGACCATACAATAAATATTTCACTAAAAAGCAAATTTTAGGAGGACATCTCCAGAGAAATTGGAACATCTGAATTAGAGAGACTGGGGCGCCTGGGTGGCTCAGTCGGTTGAGTATCCAACTTCGGCCAGGTCATGATCTCATGGTTCATGAGTTTGAGCCCCACGTCAGGCTCTTTGCTAACAGCTCAGAACCTGGGGCCTGCTTCAGATTCTTTGTCTCCCTCTCTCTCTGCCCCTCCTCCACTTGTGCTCTGTCTCTCTCAAAAAAATGGATAAACACTAAAAAATTTTTGAATTAGAGCAATGAATCAACAATTTTAATAATAAAATGTCCTTGAACATTTTTTGTTGTATTTAACAAATTTAAATGTATAAAAAAATAATAGTTTAAACAGATTTTTTGAAAGATGAAATGTTTACTCAACTCTAATTCCACAGCATTCTGAAGACTGATTATTCACAAATGAACTAAAAAAACAATTCCTGCTAGTTTTATAAATTATTTTCACAACAACAAAATATATCCCACTTCAGACACTAATGCAAAGCCTGAGTTAGTCACACAGATAACACGAAGAACTTTCCCCATCTGTGTCTATAGATTACAGGTATGCCGCTCTCCAAACTCAACTAAAGTGGGAGTAGGAAGCAGAAAAAGCATCAGAAGGAGGACACGTTGAGTAGTTCTACTGAATCTAATACTGCCAAACAATAATATTCAATATCAGCATAAGACATGATCTTATTTATAGCAGATTTAACCCCTCTAATTATATTGTACTAAAGCTCATATTAAAATCAACATCACTTAGCTGACCATGTATCAGTATATTGGATGATACATAAATCAGCATGCAGAGGAAAATTAAGAGGATAAAAGTTCACTGCAGATAATCTAAAGTTGAGGTATTTTATTATTTATTTATTTTTTATTTTTTTAAGATTTATTTTTGAGAGACAGAGAGAACACAAGTAGGGAAGGGGCAGAGAGAGAGGGAGACACAGAATCTGAAGCAGGCTCCAGGCTCTGAGCTGTCAGCACAGAGCCCGACACAGAGCTCGAACCCAAGAACTGCGAGATCATGACCTGAGCCGAAGTTGACACTTAACCGACTGAGTCACCCAGGCGCCCCATGCTGAGATATTTTAAATAAAGCTATTCAGATTTGACTATATTTCATTTGGAGACTGCAATAAATTAAGGGTAGAGCAAAAACAAAAAAAAAAACAAAAAACAAAAAAAACAACTCTAAGCATATCTACCCGCACTCTGAAGAGGAGACTCTAATAACTTCTTGCTCTTACCTCTTTAAGGTACCGAACCAGGCGACAGAGGGAGCCCACCAGAGACAGAGTGAAGCCTGTGAGACCCTGACTACTTTGCAGTCCCTTGACCTCACGTCCTGTACACCGTTCATATTCTTCCATTTCATGTTCCACTTCATTTATCATGTGTTTGAGGACATCCAGGCTGGAATTATTGCTATTTGGTAAGTCTGTAGAGGCTGTGCTAGCTGTTAGTATGCTCTTTTTCTGCTTGGAAGGAGCATGAGAATCCAGTTTTCCTTTCACTGATAATGAGAGAAGTCATTCTATTATAAGACCAAGAAAAATTATACCAGAAAGCTACTAGAGAAACCTTTGACTGTTATTCACAATTTATAAACAAAAAAATTTTAATGTTTATTTATTTTGAAAGAAAGAGACAGTGCAAGTCATGGAGAGGCAGAGAGAAAGAGGAGAGAGAGAGAATTCCAAGCAGGCTCTATGCTGTCAGCACAGAGCCCAACGTGGGGCCTGACCTCATGAAACCGTGAGATCATGACCTGAGCCGAGATCAAGAGTTGGACACTTAACCAACTGAGCTACCCAGGCGCCCCTATAAAAGGTTTTTATAGAAGTTATAACCATTTTTTCATAAAAATCCATACAGGTTTTACACTGTGTATAACAAACACACTAAAACTATCTTTCTACAGAGTTACATGGCATAGAACATTTCTTAGCCACCATTCAACAAAGTCTTAATCAGTTGGCTCTGATTGGATGAGTTTAAGGGGAAAAACTTTACTAAGAGATTAAAGAAGTTGTATCAAGTTATGTGTTTACTAATTCATCTTGGCAAATCAAGGGGTTGAACCTTTATTTAACAACTGTTTTTGCTTCCTTGAGTTCAGCACTTGTCCCACAACATAGCTTGAGTCTAGAGTCTCAGTAGATTCTTCAGATTGAAGCCTGGTGTGGATTCTCTTGACAGCATTGGTAGCATTCAGAGCAGCTAAAAGAAAAAGTATTTCCAAAAGAATCTCCCGTGAACAACAAAAAAGTTTTAAGCATTCCAATGAACAGATCTATCAGTATCTTATTCAATTAGGTAAAGACAGTCAAGACTAAATACCATTGCTTTAAAAATTGCTATGTTTAAAAAAGAACATACTAAAACAAGTCACTGTTCTGGGAGAAGTAAGACAATGGGGGAGCAAACCGTTTTGTTCCCCTGATGGAGGAGCAGATGATGGAGTTTCTGGAAGGGTTGTTACTTGTGACTGTGCTGTTATTTTCTGCTGAATATCAGTCCACAATTTTTTAATTAAGTCAGAATTATCTTCCTTTAGTTGGTGGAGAAACCTATAAATTATGAGACAACAAGCTACATTAGAATTAATAAATGCTGTCATTTAAACTGTTCAACTGCTTACATATTTGATTGATGGAGCTTTTAATACTTCATAATCAAAGAAAAAATACATTTTCTTCAACTTATAAGACAGATGACTAAAATGCCAGTCTTCTTAGTGTTAGAAGAAATCATTCCATCTTCCTCCCAGTTTCCTACCTACATGGCTCCTAATCACAGGAGCAATTTGCCCTTTCTGGACTTCGGTGATATGGGCCCCATCCTCCTCCCTCTTTCCCAGAGAAAATACATGGCTTGGTCTTTTCTATTTTCTCTCTCCTGTGAAGGCTGTCCTCAGAACATAGCCTCCGCTCATCGCTGAACTGAAGGGACTGGAGCAGACTCTGCCCTGAGTCTCTGGGAGCAGGGGAAGGAATGGAAGAGCTTGCAGTACAGGGAGTTAGAGCACTAAGCCTTTTGCTATAATCATCTTTAGTACTGATAAGGGCTGATATTTTAGCTCCAATCACCTGATTCCTTTGTCTTTTTCTCAGTTGGACGGAGGCTTAGAAGAGGTAGGAGACAAAAAAGTGGAAACAACCCAAATGTCCACCAACTGATGAGTGGAAAAGTAAAACGTACTACAACCACACAATGGAGTATTACATAGCCATAAAAAGGAATGAAGCGAAGATACATGCTACAACATGGATGAATCTTGAAAACATGCTTAGTAAAAGACACCAGACACAAAAGACCACATATTGAATGATTCCATATATATGAAATGTCCAGAACAGGCAAATATATAGAGATAGAAAATAGATTAATCTGATAGATCAGACAGGGCTAAAGGGCTTGGGAGGAAATGGGGTTTGACTATTAAAGAATATAGGGTTTCTCTAGGGTAATGAAAATGTTCTAAAATTGACTATAGGTTGCACAATTCTGCATATACTAAAAATCATTGGTTATACTTTATGTGGGTGGATTGTATGGTATGTGAACTATAAATCAATAAAACTGTTATAAAAAAAAAAAAAAGAGGAAAAGGGAAATCTTATTTAGTGGCTCCACAAATGTCAACCTAAGGGAGTTGCCTTCAAGCAAATTATGCACATTGCACATTAGTTGCTACGAAACATATTTAGCAAAAGGCCTATAATGCAATCCATTCAAAGGGGGCTAGTTATCAAAGCATCAGAAAGAGTTCTCTGTAAGACAGTATTAGCTCTAAGTCCAACCTTCAGGATAAATCCTAAGAAAAGAAAAGAACTGAATCTATACACAACAAGGGCAGCTGTGTTGGAAAAACTGACCTGGAAAGGTAAGCCGAAGACACAGCTTAGCAATATTAAATTTTAAAGACAGAAGAAACAAAATTTAAATATAAAGGAAATTAAGTACCTACATAAAAATGCCAAATTATTTATAAGGGCAAGAACATTATTCTAGCATCAGACTTGTCAAAGCAACATTCAAAGCAAACTAAGAATGGAGGAACATTTTCAAGAAAATGGGGAAATTTAAAGAAACACTGCATCAATCAAAGATTTTCTATCTGGCCAAGCTGTCCCTCAAACTTTTAAGCCTTTCAAGAACTCAAGGAATACTATATTCACAAATGCTATAGCATGAGCCCTGACAGATCCAACCAAGAGTTAACTAGGGAAACATCAAAAAAAGACCAATGATGACCATTTACTATATTTAATTGTAGCTCCAAAACTAAAACCAAAATGGCAATACACAGGGAAGAATAATATGTTTTATATTCTGTCAAAGCAAAAAATATGCAGCTAAAAGAGGAGAAGGCCTGAGAGAAAAGGGAAAGAATGAGAATACAGAATAACTTATTTGTTGTACAGGAAGCAGGTAGAAGTCAAAATACCACTTAATGCCAACACACCAGACAACAAAAGATTAAAGAAAATAGGGGACTGAAACCCTCTATAAAAGGTAGATATAAAGGCAACCAACCAGAACAAAATTACCAACTTCCTAGACACCAACAGAAATTTCTAAGAGAACAGAGAAAACATCACATAGAGAAAAAAAACCGTAATTACAGTATAACACCATAGTACTATAAAATAATATGACAAAGTTGACATCAAACACATCAACCATGTTAATAAATATTACGAGCTTACTTTACTAATTAAAGAAAAAAAGATTCTCAAACTGGCTAACAAGGCAAGACCCAACTCTATGCTGAAAATAAAAGACACACCTAGCACCCAACAATTTAGAAAGGCTAAAATAAAAGGATGAGCAAAGATGAACCAGGTAATTAGAAGCAGGAAGGCAGAGATTTCACTCCTGATATCAAAGTAGAACTGAAGCCCCAGGTATTAAATGTGAAAAAGGACACTCATAATGCTAAAAGCCATACTTCACAATGAAGATACAATACTTCTGGATATCCATACAAGGTGACACCCATACAACAGCAGTCACCCATACAAGGATGAAGGTATTCAACTACAAAGAGAATTAAATATACGTAAACATCAAATGCGAAGAAAAATAGAAAACACTAACAGAGACTTTAATACACTACTCTCAATATAAGATCGTGGCAAAAATGAGACACAGAAAAAGTAAACAACATAATCAATGAAGTAAATTTTATGGATATACATATAGAACTTTACACCTTGTTAATATAGAATATACCTTCTTCTCAAGCACACAAACGGAGCATTCACAAAAATTTAATCATATATTAGGCCTCAAAGAAAACATCATTAAGCTCTACAAGTAGAAATATCATAAACCACCCTCTGAGTATAATAAAACTAGAAATAAGAAAACCAAAAACAAAGAAGCCCCTCTGTCTGGAAACATTTTTTAAAAACCTTCTATTAAACAACTCTTAGGTAAAAGAAAAAATATAAACTGAAATTACCTAATTTCTAAAATAATAAAACACTACATATTAGAATATATGTTACACATTTAAAGCACAGACCAGAATAAAATTCAGAACCTTAAACATATTTATCAATTAAAAATAAAGTATGAAAGGGGCGCCTGGGTGGCGCAGTCGGTTAAGCGTCCGACTTCAACCAGGTCACGATCTCGCGGTCCGTGAGTTCGAGCCCCGCGTCAGGCTCTGGGCTGATGGCTCAGAGCCTGGAGCCTGTTTCCGATTCTGTGTCTCCCTCTCTCTCTGCCCCTCCCCCGTTCATGCTCTGTCTCTCTCTGTCCCAAAAATAAATAAACGTTGAAAAAAAAAAAAATAAAGTATGAAAATAAATATATTAAATTACCAACTGCAAAAGAAAGCAAAGTAGAAAAAAGCAAAGTAAATGAAAGAAAACTAAAAGAAGCGAAGATAAAAGTGAAAATTGATAAGAAGACATCAGAAAAACAGTAGCTCTAATTAATAAATCAAAATCCTGGTTCTTTAAAAATTTAACAAGATAGACAAACCACTAACTAACCTAATTGTAAAACATGGGAGGGAGGACAAAAAGAAATGAAGAAGGGGAGATAAGCACGAAAGCAAAAGACATTTTTTAGAAGTACAGAAATTATTTGCACACCTCTATGGAAATACATTGACAAGCCTACAAAAAATGGATAATTTCCTAAGAAAATATAATTTACCAAAATTGACTTGAGTAGAAGTAGAAAGCTTAATCCACTCTCCATGGAAGAAGAAAAGTTATTATGACACTTCACCACAAAAAAGCACCACATTCAAATAATTTCACAGGGAAATTCTACAAACCTTTTGAAGAACACAGGGTCCCAAACTAGATAAATTGTTTTAGGACTTAAACAATTAGAAAATGTTCTGGATGCTTCTCATGAAATCAAGTATAATATTGTTACCTCAATCTGATATTATATATTTAAAAAATTATAGACAATATTATTTAAGAATATTAATGCAAGAATACTAAATAAAATATTAACAAACAACATCCAACACCACAACAATGAAAAGAATACACCATGGCCAAGTGGAATTTATTTCAGTAATGCAAGAATAGTTCAATATTAGGAAATCCATAATCTAATGCACCATATTAATAGATCTAAAGCAGGAAACTTATATGATTATCTCTATAGATCTTGAAAAAGTCAACACTCATTCCTGATTTAAAAAAAAAACAAAACAAAACCTCAAAATAAGAACTGATAGACCTTTCCTTAGCATTGTTAAAAAACAAAAAACAAAAACAACAAAAACTTCACTTCTAAAACCAGCACCTTACTTAAGAGGAAACAAAAGAGTCACTTTCACAGATCAGGGACAACACACAGATGCCCACTATTTCCACTATTTTTTTTTCACTATTTCCACTATTATTTAATACTGTCCTATAGCTACTGCAATATACAAAAGAAACCAACTAGAGATATAACACTTAGAAAATATATAAAACTATGTCTATTTGCAGATGACATGATGGAATACCTGGAAAACTCTAGAAAAACAATGCTAAAACTAACTCAACCAAGATTCAATAAGTTAGCAGAATATCAAGATAACACACTGAAATCAACAGCCTTCGTAAACACAAACAACTACTCAGAAGGTATAATGGAAGAGAAAAATCCCATTTAAGAGAATAACAACAACAACAACAAAACATTAACTACTTAGGGATAAACCACAAAAAATGAGCAAAATCTATATAAGAAAAATATTAAAACACTGCAAAAACAAAAATGTAGACATTAACAAATGGAAAAATATACTTTGTCCTGGATAGTAAAACCCAACATAATAAAGATGTCAGTTCTGCCTAGTTTATTTGTTTTATTTATTAAATTTGTTTATTCTTTATTTTTGAGGCGGGGGAAGGAGGGGGGAAGGGGGAGGGAGGGGCAGAGGGAGAGGGAGACGCAGAATCAGAAGCAGGCTCCAGGCTCTGAGCTGTCAGCCCAGAGCCTGACCGGGGCTTGAACCCACAAAACACAAGATCGTAACCTGAGACCAAGTCGGATGCTCAACCGACTGAGCTACCCAGGTGCCCCTGCCTAGTTAATTTATTAAAAGAACAAAAATACCAATAACCTTTTCTTATGAAGCTGGACAAATTGATATTAAAGTTCACATGGATAAACAAACATGTAAAAATCATTAAGAAAACTCTGAATTAAAAAACAGCTACGAGGCAAGTTTATTCAAACACCACAAACTCTAATTAAAATAGTGTGGTATTAGAGCATAACTAGAGAGACAAGGCCAATGGACTAGAATAGTAAATCCAGAAATAGACCCAATATTATAATATGTCAATAACATATGTCAATATATATATAATATTATTATATTATATCTCAATAAAGCTGAAAATCAAAAGAAGTATACTTGGAAGAAAGGGAAGCACTGTAGAGATTTATGCCACATATACATACCTGTCTACATTCGTATTTGACAGAGAGTTGATAGAGTTATCCAATTCATTCTCACTTTCTCCAGACTGGCTGTTAACGGTTCCTTCTTCTTCATCATCTACTTCATTAAGAGCCTTTCTCAACGTAACAATAAAAATAAAAATACAAGTTGGTTATATATACACTCATCCTTTCTTTCTTTTTATCGTAACAATTGAGAGTTCCCTCCTTCTAAGGCTAACATCTCCACAAGTGCTCTAGAACCTAAACCCTCTCACCTCCATTCTACTCCATGACCTTCTATCTCCTGCCTCTCCAACCTCTCTCTCTGTACTGGCTTCAGCTCATCCATATTTAAATGTGAACAAGTCTCTCTCATTGTATCTTCTCCCTTTCACCACTAAACCTCTTGTAAGAGTCACCCCCCACTTCCCATTTACCATCTGTGCCCTACAACTTTGCTTCTGCCCTACCATTCCACTCAAACTGGTCTCTACAAGGTCAACATCCTCTTCTGATTTGTTCCTAAATCAAACAGATATTTTTTTTAGTTTTTGCCTTCCCTTACTTCTTTGATTCATTAGACATTAATTACCACTCCTTTCTTCCCTTCAAGATCTTCTTGATACACTCTTCCTTTTAATTGGCATGATACCAGATTTCCCTGTTGTTTTTTGTTTTTCTATTCCCAATCTCCTTTATTCATTCTTCTTTCTACTATTTCTTAATATCTAATGGGACTCAAGGTCCTCCCTTTGGACCTTTTCTCCTCTCGTCTGATTCCCTTTCTGAATGATTGTAGTTCCAAAGCTGCAATCACAAGTAAAATGCTGTGAATTCTCAAATTTCTACCTTTACCCAGATTTCACTGGAGTCCTAGGCAATTATATCCAACTGCCTAAAAGATATCCCTAGTAGACATCCTATATACATATAATAAACATGTCCCAAATTAGTCATCTTCCTAAGCCTCTCCTATTATTCTTCCAGAAGCCTTGTTCCTGCCATATTACCTAAGACCATGAACAGCATCACTATCTACTGATATGCTCAAGCCAGCAAACTGGGAGGTATCCTTCTTTCTCATATATCACATCCAATCAGCTCCCAAATCCTGTCAATTCTATCCCTTTTTAAAATCTCTCAAATTTATCCCTTTTCCCCTCTACCTCCTTCTCTACTGCCACTGCTTAGGTTAGGCTCCCACTACTTCTCACTAAAATTCTATCCTAGGGTACCTGGGTAGCATCCAAGTTCAGCTCAGGTTATGATCTCACGGTTCCTGAGTTCAAGCCCCACATCAGGCTCTCTGCTGCCAGTGTGGAGCCTGCTTCGGGTCTTCTGTCTCCCTCTCTCTGCCCCTCTCCTGCTCACACTCTCTCAAAAATAAATATACATACATACATACATACATAAATAAAATTCTATCCTGAGTCTTCTAATCAGATCTCTCACCAGTCTCCTCCCTCCCAAACCCACCTTTCACTCTACAGTCGATTTCATAATGACTCTACTCTTCCTATAATCCTTTGGTGGCTCTACTCTTACTTTCTGGTTCCTTAGCCCTTCACTACCTAGTTCCTCCCTGTCTCTCTAATCTCAGCTCTTGCCAATTCCCCATCCCCATAAAAGAGACCATGATATCTGAAAACTAACATTTTTAGTAAATGCTGAAACATAATGGTTTTTGGCTAGAGATACGGCTAATGGGTGTTGGCTATTTAAAACGTGTAATTTTACTTAACTGCCTTTGTAAATAGAAAACAATACTTAACATGTTTTTTTATGATTTTGGACCTTATAATTCCCTAGGATCAACCCTCTAATTGATGATTCTCCTTTTCTTCATAGGACATATACATAACCTAGGAAATTGCATTAAACAGGTATTGAGTCTTAATCAGTTCTAAGAAGTTGTTTTTAGTATTAAATTCTTCAAGTGCTTTTAAAAAATGTGTCCCATCTCAAAATTCTAAACATTTTGATTCATGAGTTAATCATTAATGAATTAATCATTAATTAATTAATGGTTTCAATTAGCTTAGGATATGGTTAATTAACATTTTACTACTAAAATAAATTTTCCCATCTAACTAGACAATAAATCCCAAGTTTCCTGGATAGCTACTTTTTAAACACACTATTAGAAGGGACTAACATTTAATGAAGAGCTAGTATCTGGAATTATGCTAGGCATTTTACATAACTTATCTCAGCTGATCCTCACAACAACCATAGTAAGTATATTCTATTTCCATTTAACAAAAAAAACAAAAACACTCTGAGCCAATTCAGACACCTTAAGAAATCAACTCCAGATCAAAGAGCTAGTAAGTAATAGAATACAAACATAGATCCACCTGATTCCAAAATGCAAGTGAAAAGACTCCCCACTCCTTCCATACTGGCAGATGGAGCCCAGCTTGAAGGCCATCTCTGATGCCAACAAGCTCTGTGATCTTGGACAAGGCACTTAATTTTTCTGAACCTCAGGTTTTTCTTCTGCTAAACGGAGATAATAATAGCTTACCTTGTAGGTAAGTACTCAATAAAAGGTAGCTATCATTATCCAGTCCTGTCTTGTTTGGTACAAACATTACTCACAGAGAGTGCAATATGCTTCAGTAAGAACAATTCTAACAACCATAACTAGATATCTGTTGATATTTAAGCTTTTGAAATGTTTACCACAATACCTACATAAGCTTAATTTCCACATAAGTATGACGGCTATGAGAATAGCACATTACCTGAGGCTCTATGACAGATTCACTAAGAATGGCCTGGGTGACAGGGTCTTGATTTACCATGATGGGACCCTGAGAGGAATCAGGAGCCACTGTTACATTCGGAAACCCTGCAGAAGGAAAATAAGTAATGATGATTTTATTTCATTTAGTTAAATTGACTTTACAAACAATACACATTGCCCTAAGTTTGTTATCACATGAAAATCTTAAAAATAATAATAGCAGCTCACATTCATATAACACTTACTATATGCCAGGCACTGTTCCAAGTACTTTTACATATATTAAGTCATTTTACCTTCACAAAATCTGATGAGATTGTTACTAGTATTATCTTACAGACCAGTAAACTGAAACTCAGAGACATGAAGCAAATGGCCCCGAGTCACACTAATAAATGGCTAAGCCAAGATTGAAACTTTACACTAAAAACTAATGATCTATTTTTAGGGATTAAACAATAGATTACATACACATTAAAGTGAATAATGCTATGTATCTGAACAGAGGCAAAGTCCCTTTTAGAGAGAGATTGAAGTAGATTTAGACTTCAAATTAAGTTTTACTCAAGTTACATAAATACAAATACTTTATATGGTAACTTAATATTAATAAACTGGAAATTAAGTCATATTTTAAATTATAAACTCTTGTATATTGCCCTATAAAATATCCTAGTAAATAATAACAATTTACCTTTGCTTAGCTCAGTAATTTGTAATAGTTAATATTCTTAGTGAAAAAAAACAAATTATAATGAGTCTATGCCTAACAACTCTTATATGCTATCCACTCTAGAATACTTGTGATATAAATAATGTGGTGCCCAAGGGGCACCTGGGTGGCCCAGTCAGTTAAGCAGATGACTCTTGGTTTCAGCTCAGGTCATGATCCCACGTCCTCGTGGGTTCAAGCCCTGTGTCAGGCTCTGCACTGATGACGTACAGCCTGCTTGGATTCTCTCCCTCCCTCTTTCTCTGCCCCTCTCCCACTTGCATTGTCTCTGTCTCTCTCAAAAATAAATAAACTTTAATAAATAAATAAATAAATAAATAAATAAATAAATAAATAAAGTGGTGCCCGAGAAATGATTTAAAATTCTTCCAAGTAGCCAGCTATGGGCTATGGTTAATAAGAAAAAGAAGTTTTTGTTTGAATTGAATACATTACCTGTGCGCCTACGAGGAAAATCAACAAATAGATCTTTTGCTTCAGCCATCAAATGATCAGATTTTTCCAAAACATCCTGCATCTGGTATTGATCAGAAAGAATCTAGATACGTGTTAATGATAAATATATTACTCAGAAAAATATATATACATATACTTATGAAATCACAAAGGAAAAGTCCATACAAAGGTAGAGGGCATAAAAATAACCAAAGGCCACTACCTTTCTAAAATCCTTCAGTGACAATATCCTTAAGTACCAGTAGATGGGGCTATTACAATAATTAGTAGATTTCATGTGCTTGGCCACAATCCAAGTAAGAAATACATTATTTAACTGTGAACCAGCACACATACAAATGTAAATGTATAACAGAATAAAAGTTTTACTTAACCTTACTCTTTGAGAACCGCTCTGAAATTTTCCTTTTAGCTCCTATTTCATTTTTTTAAATAATGGCTACAACACACTAACTCAATTTTACAATCCACTAAAAAGTTGTGATCCACAGTTTGAAAAAACACTGATTAAAGACATAAATCTCTGAGCCATAAATCCAGAGGTGTTTCAACCTTTAAAGTGTATTTCATAACCTACTATTGGATCATGATCAACAACTTAGAGAATATGAGCTAAGATATGAGGTTTAGGGCATCAAACAAAGTGATGTTTCTGTATTTATAAACAAGATGGATTTTTATCATGGGGGGATGAGAACCAAAACAATACCATTACAGTAGTGCCTCTGATTAGGCACTTTCAACTTAGGAACTTTCATAATTACAAGCAAGGACATGCAGGCAAGTCAACTCTAGCCACCACCGCCAGATGGCATTCTTAAACTGAAAGGAGTCACAAAATTGGAAACGACCCACAGTTTCCAACAATGATTCAAAACAATAAAGCATCTGGCAACAAATGCTCTTACCAGAATCTCTCTAGCCCATGGAAACAGGTATATAATATAACCTTAGTTACTGTTTTAGGACACTGACAAAAATAACAAGAATAAAATTCTATTTCCCTTCTTCTCCTGCTGTAGCCAACCATGTTGGCTAGCTCACTAGATGAGAATAAAGTCCTGAATTTGTTCCTTCCACAAAGAGTAAGCTTTGGAATGCTATAAGGCAAAGAGCACATTTGGAGCCAGAAGACTGGGATCCTAGGCCCAGTCAAGGGATACTAAGCAAAATCCAACCTCTCTAAACTTAGTTTGCTAACATGGAAATGAAAATACCACCACCTTCCCCAAACCCAAAGGGGTATTATCAGGATGTAGACACACTGAAAACCTGTATCATTCTAGAGATATTTGACAATGTTGTTACAACTTAAATTGTTTTATCCCATGAACCAAATTTCAGTCCCTGGTTAGCGATCTTGCAAGTACATACAATACATGCAATTAGAGCTTAGGAAAGAAAGTAAATGGAACATTATAATCTATCATTTAAACTAGAAAAACTACACACAGAATATTTCCTAATAGCAGTTTGATATTACTATTTAAAAAAAAAAAATCATTGACCTTCCATCAAAATAAAGAGATATAACTGACAGAAGCAGATTAGAGAGGAATAACTTTATCATATCAAGACCTGATATTAATTATAATGAAGTCTTCAGTAAAGCCGCTGCCCTGTTGTACTCTGCCAGTCTGCCCAGCCTTCTAGGGGCAGATGGTTTGAGAGACCAGAGATCAGTGTATTGGCTTTCTTTTGCTCTTTCTAGATTTACTTATCACTTCTTTCGGTTAAAACTCATCCTCTTGATAGGTAAGCCAATCTCTGCAAGCCCATCTGTATACATTACTTTCCCACAGATGGGTTCACAGAACACAAGGCCAAAGTTATGAATGGTGGTACACAGCCTGGATTTGCAAAGGACTGTCCAAGATTCCTTCAAAAACATTATAAAAAACTTCCCATCCTAGCACTTTTGTTCTCTGATAATAAAAACCAGATTGAAATAGGAAATTGCAGAGAGACTTGGGAAGTTATTATACTTTTAGAATTTATAAAATCTTCATCAAAGTCCCCCTCTCTCTGAATCTGGACCCTCAGTTGCCTGATTCCCATAACATGAATGCATCCTACAGCAAATGCCAAAGAGCTTTTCTCTGAATTTTTGTTAATCCAGGAGTCCAGCCCTGGGGGCTGGACGGGTAGCGGTAGCTCTTAATACATAATGATAACTGCCTACATGAATATTCCCAACAAGCCTTCTTCATTTGATCCCTTCACATCCCTGAACAGAGACATTACAAATTGAACACTGAAATAACAGCTATACATATCCTTTGACTCAGCAATTCCATTTTTAAGAATTTGTCCTATAAATAAAGTTTTACATGTACTTAAAAACATTCAAGGATATTCAATGTATTATTTGTAGAACCAAGACAGGTAGTAATCTGTGGGTGACAGACCTGCCACTTATCCACCAATCTCCTTTCTTTCCATTTTCCTTTCAACAGCAGAACCCCCAAGTTTTAGCCAAGTACATAGCTAGATTTCCTAACCATCATTCCAGGTGAGAATGGTCATGTGATGAATTTCTGGATAATGGGAGACAAGCCAGAATTTCTGGGCAGTATGTGAAAGGAGTAGCATGCATTCTCTTCCCCTTTTCATGCTGGCTGGAATACAGCTGAAGGAAGCTGGAACAGCCATTCTCTACTCAAGAGGTGGAAGTCCTGGAAGAAAGGGCCCCAGCATCCCAACCAACTACCATTTTCTTCTCAATTATTTTATAGACAGAAATAGATTTCTATTTTGCTTAAACCACTATATCTTGGGGTCATTCTTCTTCCAGAAGCCTAAGCTTTACTCCAGTACACTTCCTAAGTGCCCACAAATAAAGCAGTAAATAAATAAACTGTGGTACATCTATATACTATCTGGCCAAAAAAAAAAAGAAAAGAAAAGGTAGATTTCTAAATACCAACATGGATAACCTCCAAAATATATTGTTAAATGGAAGTACCTGAATCCTACTAACAGCAGAGGTTCTCAATCCTGCAACGTACTAAAATTACACAAAAACTGTCTAAAAAATACCCACATCACAGGTCCACTATATCAGAATATCCTTGTAGAGCTACATCTTGGTCCAAATGTGGTGATTATTTAATGGAAGTTCTCAACCCTGATCTACTGTGCAGTGAGTGTTGAGAACCACGACACCAGAGCCTGAGGAGCGGCCCTGGAGTGGAGGCAGAGAGACTTCACACACCCTCTTTCATCACTCTTCCTCTGATCCCTACTTCTACCACACCCATTCCTTGTATAAGCAATTCAGAACCTGAGCAGGAGCCACAAGAGATGGGACACAAAAGCCCAGAGCCACCTCAAAGGGGCTGCCTTGTTTCCTGGTCACTGAGAATTACCCTATAACGTTGAAATATGCATGACGGTCCAAGATCACCAAAACATACTTATCTATAAAGAACCATATTCCCTCCATCCACTGTTCTTTTTATAAGTTCACGTAAACATTTATTTGGGAGCTAGAATTCTTCCTGCTGATATATAAGATCAAGACTTTTACATTTCACTAAGAAGCCTAATGGATTCCTCAAAAGACAGAGTGATTTAAAGCTGCAGTGAAAGGTCACCCAGACATCCAAGTGCCATAAGCTTCACTAATGAACAAGAAGCAACACGACAAAGTATATTTCTTTTACAATGATTACAGTGATATCATCCCAAATAAAAGATTTTTTACTGTGGTTTCCTCTTATTTGCCATATTGTTTATTCCTATACATCTGATTACTTATCCAAACACCCTACATCTGTCAAAAGATTAAGCCAAAGACAAATGGCTAACACATTTTTTTTTTGCAAGTAATCAATCTAACATCACTTGTGTGATCAATCTAACATCACTTGTGTGATGTTAGTAATCAATCTAACATCACTTGTGTGAACTGAGAAAAGTAATTATATATATGACACTAATTATGTGCCAAGGACTGTCCTAATCCCTTTATTACTACATATCACGAAAATCTCTTAACAATACAGTCAGACAAGTCACACAAACAGTAACTTGCAGAGCAGGAATTAGACTAATTCCTAACTAGACTAATCGTCACTCTGCTGCTTTTTTCAAAGTCCATGTGTAGATCACTGTATAAGGACACAATCATCTGCCAGACCTTCTCCAATGTGAAACAAATTTAGGGGGAAAGAGAGAACCTCATTTATCACTTTCTTCTCTAATATTATGCAGCTCAGCATTACCTCCCTCATGATAGATAATCTCCTTCTCTCAAGATGAGAAATTTCTGGTTTCTGCTTCTTCCATTTTCTCTTCAAAGCTTTTTCTTGCAGTTCCCAGTGTACTAATGCTCTGTTCTTTGATTTGTGTATTTCATGACGACGTATCTGTACAGAAGGAAAAAAATATAAAAGAATGTTTCAGGAACAAAGATGTTACCTATTCAGATGGTGGGAACACCTAATCTAACTCATCTTTTAAAAATATTTTTCTGGTCCAACACATATATATTTATTCATATTCACAACCAAAATTTTCAGTCTTCTACATTTTAAAAAGTGATTAAAAAAAGAAGTCTCTAGAACTAGTAGACCTAGCAAAAAGACAAAATGAAAAAAAATATCAATTTTTACCTCTTTTGTACAAGACTATTCAATAAACTGCTATTTTTCAAACTGCAAGTGAAGACTCATTTAATGGGTGGCAAAATCAATTCATGGGTCAAATCAACATTTTTGAAATAAAATAGAATATAGAATAGAAAATATTAAGAATACATCACATTTAATAAAGCTAAAAACTGTGTTTTATTAAACTTTTCAGTTATGCATGTGTGTATATGTACAATTACATACACACACACACACACACACACACACACACACACAGTGGCTAACCACAATTAAAAGATACAAAGCCCACTGAGTCACCTTTGGCAAAGTCACACCCATTTCATAATACTCACATCACTACCAAAAACTAACAATGCACTATTTTTTAGAGCCCTGCAAAGGCTGCATGTGGAAGAGGGTCGCTGGAAATGCAGAACTCCAAGAAAGTAGAATTGCTGAAGCAGAAGCAGAGATTTGAACCACAACTTAAGAGTTAGAGGAGGGGCTCCTGGGTGGCGCAGTCGGTTGGCTTCCGACTTCAGCCAGGTCACGATCTCGCGGTCCGTGAGTTCGAGCCCCGCGTCGGGCTCTGGGCTGATGGCTCAGAGCCTGGAGCCTGTTTCCGATTTTGTGTCTCCCTCTCTCTCTGCCCCTCCCCCGTTCATGCTCTGTCTCTCTCTGTCCCAAAAATAAATAAACGTTGAAAAAAAAAAATTGAAAAAAAAAAAAGTTAGAGGAGAGTTCACAGAGCTGGCTAAGGAATAGGAGCAGATACTGGCTTCACAAGCACTCTAGTATTCAGAACTATGAAGAGAACAAGATCTATAGGGCATCTGATAAAACGTACCGCAACAACCAAATACCGTGTAAAGATTCTGAAGACCAAAAACAAATGAAAATGACATTTTTGAGACAACTGGGGAAATACGAATATGGACTGGGAATTAGGCAATACCAAAAAATTATTGTTACTTTTATTAGGTATGATAACAGCATTGTGGTTATATAAGAAAATATCTGCATTTTTTTAAATGCAAACTGAATATGTTGGCACAAAATGACAACACTGAGATTTGCTTTAAAATGCTACAGTAAAAAAAAAAAGGGTATGAAAAATGAAGCAAATATGGCAAAATTTTAATAACTATTATATCTGGGTGAACACTGTATGGGTGATCTTTATACTTTTGTCTCCATTTTCACATAAATTTGAAATTTTTCATAATAAAAAAATTAAAGTCAGTAGGGGATCATTACTATCGTCAACAAATATTTAATGAGTATCTACTAGGATTAAGATTCCCATGGCACAAATACAGACACATAGACCAATGGAATAGAATAGAAACCCCAGAACTAGACCCACAAACGTATGGTCAACTCATCTTTGACAAAGCAGGAAAGAACATCCAATGGAAAAAAGACAGTCTCTTTAACAAATGGTGCTGGGAGAACTGGACAGCAACATGCAGAAGGTTGAAACTAGACCACTTTCTCACACCATTCACAAAAA
>NW_024412403.1:60818511-60857091 GCF_014898765.1 Herpailurus yagouaroundi
TGTAAAGATTCTGAAGACCAAAAACAAATGAAAATGACATTTTTGAGACAACTGGGGAAATACGAATATGGACTGGGAATTAGGCAATACCAAAAAATTATTGTTACTTTTATTAGGTATGATAACAGCATTGTGGTTATATAAGAAAATATCTGCATTTTTTTAAATGCAAACTGAATATGTTGGCACAAAATGACATGTTTTCTGAGATTTGCTTTAAAATGCTACAGTGAAAAAAAAGGGTATGAAAAATGAAGCAAATATGGCAAAATTTTAATAACTATTATATCTGGGTGAACACTGTATGGGTGATCTTTATACTTTTGTCTCCATTTTCACATAAATTTGAAATTTTTCATAATAAAAAAATTTAAGTCAGTAGGGGATCATTACTATCCTCAACAAATATTTAATGAGTATCTACTAGGATTAAGATTCCCAGGTCCACAGAGACACATAAGAGGCAGCCCCTATCCCTCAAAAGCATTAACAATCCGCCCAGGGAGATTGGGAACATACAGCTGACCTTTGAATGACAAGGGTTTGAACTACGTGGATCCACTTATACACGGACTTTTTTCAATAAATACAGTACAGTACTATAAATGTAATTTCTCTTCCTTATGATTTCTTAGTAACATTTTCCTTTCTTTAACTTCATTTATTGTAAGAATATAGTATATAATACATATTACATACAATATACATGTTAATCATCTGTTTATGTTATCAGTAAGCCTTCCTGTCAATAGTAGGCTATTAGTAGTCAGGTTTTGGGGGAGTCAAAGCTCATACACAGATTTTTGACGGTGCAGGGGGCTGGCACCTGTAACTCCTACACTCTTCAAGGGCCAACTGTACATGTAAAAATAAATGATATGCATTAGGCAACACATACTTAATGCCTCATACACAGTACATACAACCACAGTTCAGAGGAGATACCAATTGTTGGGCAGCTTCAAAAAACTTCACACTTAGAACAGAGCTATAATAATCAAGACAACGTGGTGAGGCATAAGGATAGACATATAGATTGGTGGAATAAAACTTAGTGTCCAAACCAAACCCTTATGTTTACAGACCATTGATTTTCAACAAGGGTGTCAAGATAATTCAATGGAGAAATGGCACATAGGACAACAGGGTATTCATTTAGAAAAGAACGAAATTGGACCCCTATCTCACACTATATACAAAAATTAACTCAAAATGGATCAAAGACCTAAATATAAGAACTAAAATTATAAAACTTTTAAAAGGAAACATAGAAGTAAATTTTTATGAATCTTGGGTTAGATAATGGTTTCTTAGATATGACACTAAAAGCACAGGTGACAAAAGATAGATAAACAAGTTCATCAAAAGTAAAAACTTTTAGGGGCGCCTGGGTGGCTCAGTCAATTAAGCATACGACTTCGGCTTAGGTCATGATGTCACAGTTTGTGGGTTCGAGCCCCGCGTCGGGCTCTGTGCTGATAGCTCAGTGTCTGGAGCCTGCTTCGGATTCTGGGTCTCCCTCTCCCTCTGCCCCTCCCCTGCTCATGCTCTGTCTCTCTCTGTCTCAAAAATAAATAAACATTAAAAAATTTAAAATTTAAAAAAATTTTTAATTAATTAATTAAAAACTTTTGTGCTTCAAAAATACCCATCAAGAAAATGAAAAGAAAACCAACAGAATGGGAGAAAGTATTTGCAAATCATACATCTTATAAGGAACTTGGATCCAAAATGTGTAAAGAACTCTTACAACTCAAAAATAAAAACACAAGTAATCCAATTTTTAACTGGCTAAGGAATCTCAATAGACATTTCCCCAAAGAAGAAAATAATACAAAGAGCCAATATGCACACAAAAGGATGCTTAACATCATGAGTCATTAGGGCAAATCTAAACCACAATGAGATTCCACTTTACACCCACCAGGAAAACTAAAACCAAAAATACAGTAATAACAAGTGTTGGCAAGGGATATGGAAAAAGTGGAACCCTCATGCATGATAAGAATGTAAATAGTGCAGGGGCACCTGAGTGGCTCAGTCGGTTAAGCTTCCGACTTCGGCTCAGGTCATGATCTCACAGTTGGTGAGTTCGAGCCCCGCGTTGGACTCTAGGCTGACAGCTCAGAGCCTGGAGCCCGCTTCAGATTGTGTGTCTCCCTCTGTCTGCCCCTCCATTGCTTGCACTCTGTCTCTCGCATTGCCTCAAAATTAAATAAACATTTTAAAAAATTTAAAAAAAAAAGAATGTAAATAGTGCAGCCACTGTGAAAAACTGTTTGGCAGCTCTTCAGAAAGCTAACTATAGAGGCACCATATGACCCAGCAATTCTACTCCCAGGTATACAAGAGTACTAAGAACATATGTTCACCCAAAACTTGTACATGAATGTTCATAGCAGCATTATTCATAATAGTCAAAAAGTGAAAATAACCCAAATATCCAACAATGGACAAATGGATAAATAAAATATGGCATATCCATATGATGTAATAGTATTCAGCAATATAAGGAATGAAGAACTGATACATTCTACAACATGGATGAGCCTTGAAAACGTTATGCTAGACACAAAAGGACACACACTATATTCCATTTATATGAAATGTCCAGAATAGGCAAATCCATAGAGACATAAAGTAGATTAGGTGTTGACAGGGATTAGAAGGAGGGGGAGTATACAGAGTGACTGTTAATGGGTACAGGGTTTCTTTTAGGGAGTGACAAAAATCTTCTAAAATTAGAAAATGATGATAGGTATATAACTCTATGAATATACTGAAAACCAATGGGTTGTGCACTTTAAAATGGTGGATTTTATGGTATGTGAATTGTATTGTAATAAAGCTGCTTTTTTAAAAATCTACAGTAGAAACCTTTCTAAAAGTAAGCCTTGAACTAGGATAAGAAAGCAAAGTAATATTTGGACATGCACACAAAAAGGCAGACAAACTGTTCCAAGTAAAGAAAACGGCATGAATTGAGGCTCAAATGTGGAAATATACATGGCATATTCAAGGAATAAATTAGTACATTGACTACACCAGTACGTTTGTATAGGGAAGTAATAATAAAGCTAGAGATATCTATGATGTGTACAGGACAATACTGACCACAGAGATTTGAGCTGTAAACCAAACCTATCTAATAAAATTTTAATACACACTAAGTGACATTCCTAGGTAAATTCAGGAAATACTGAAGATATGCTTTTCAATTTTATACAGACATAAGATTAAATAAAACTAAACAACTTCCAGGAAGTGTCTCTGGTTTCTATTCTGAATGTCAGAAACCAAATACTAAATGAAACATTGAATAAATCTTAACTTTTGATATTAAACTTACCAGATCCTCAGGAGTTGCCCGATGAACTGTAAGATCATTCACAGTATTCTGCAAAAAAAGAGGACCTTTCTTTAAAAACAACAAAAAAAAAGATTTCTTGCAAAATATTAGTATATATTGGATTTTTTAAAAAATAGGACTTCAATGTTTATTAACTTTCTTTGGGTTATTTTCTTACAGGAAAACTTGTCTTTAGACTAGGTTAAAAAGCATTTAAAATCAGTTTTATTTTATTTTTGATAAATTCATTTTCCTTTTTTTAAAAAAAACCTTCTTTTTTATTTTTTAACTTTTTTTTTAAGTAATCCTTATGCTCAGTGTGGGGTTCAAATTCACAACCCTGAGATCAAGAGTTGAATGCTCTACTGCATGAGCCAGGCAGGTGCCCCTCAAAAATCTCCTTTTCTTAGTTTAAGCCTTCTGTACCTTTTTTTCTCCTATATGCCAGATGGGCCTCAGTTAAAAGATTATGTACTTAACTAAATAAGCAAGCTAACCTCCAAGAAACCTTTCTTTAAAGAGTTTAGGGATTTGTCTGATCATCTCATTTTAGCAAGATAAAACTGCTATTTTAAACTGAAATAGGGGTACCTGGGTGGCTCAGTTGGTAGAGCTTCTGATTCTTGGTTTCGGCTCAGGTCATGATCCCAGGGTCATGGAATTGAGCCCTACGTAGCCCCACATCAGGATCCATGCTGAGCAAGGAGCCTGCTTAAGATTCTCTCTTTCTCTCTCTGCCCCTCTCCCCTGCTCACACACTCTCAAAGTAAATAAACAAATAAATAAAATTATTTATATTCTCACATAATATATAAAACAAATGCGTTTATTTAAATTAAAATGTTAGTTTTATTACTCAAACTTCTTATCACATTTTTTCACATCCTCCAGAAAGTTATATCACACCTATGACCTTACATTGTTCATTTACGTGTGGTTAGGTATGAGTATGTACTGGATTTTAATGGCTGAAAATGGATTCAAACTCCTGGGACCAAAACGAATTTCTGTCCAGGAACCAGTATCCTCAATTTAAATATTAATATGGATTATTGTTAGTTGTCTTGGTTAAAAAATAACAGGCTATTTTTAGATGTCTTACAGAAAATAAGCAGTGTATTTACCAAGCAGTCATACATTCCATTAAAACAATAAATAAAACAGGGTAGTATGTAATTCAAAATGAGTAAGTTTAACTAAAATTGTAGTTTTCAAAATGCACTCCAGAATGAGGCACCTCTCAAGATTCCTGAAAGATAAACTGTGATCACTACAGAGAGGTTAAATCTGTATCCATGCAAACAACTTAAGCATAGAATCACATAATAAAGGATAAAGTCCGAGTGCACTGTATAATTTCATAAAATATGAAAATAGTCACTTATGTGAAAAGGTACTAAACCTACATGGCAGGTCTACCACACTGCACAACTCCAGGAACTCCCACTATTACTCTAGTCCATGTAAAAGTACCCCCTTGGAACTAAGCAATGCACAGCCTACACAACTTTAAGTAGCTGCCCTACGATTTGGCCCTTTCCAAAATGACTTCAGCCATTTTGTCATACAGATTTGGTAAGGCAGGAAATAAAACAAGTTAGAGTTCTACTTCTAACAGAAATAGAACTGGGTCTGGTGAAATGGCTTATATTAGAAGATGGATATATTCAAAGACCTAACTTTTTGGTCACAGTTCATACTTAACTCAAGGGTTCTCTATACTAAAATTGCCATTCCTTTCATATTAATTTATAAAAGTACAAGATAGGGGCACCTGGATACCTGAGTCAGTTGAGTGTCTGACCCCTGGTTTCGGCTCAGGTCGCGATGTCAAAGTTCATGGGTTCAAGCCCAGAGTCAGGCTCTGTGCTGACAGCAAGGAGCCTACTTGTGGTTCTCTCTCTCCTTCTCTCTCTCTGCCCCTCCCCCGCTCATGCTGCATGCTCGCTCTCTCTCAAAATAAAAATAAACTTTAAAAAAAGAGTTTAAAAAAAAAGTACAAGATATAACTATAAGATCTTGAGAATTATTCTTAATAATCATAATAAAATTCAAGCATATAAGTTATATGCTTGGATTTAGTTCTCATGGGAGAAAATATAATTTCATTAATACTACTATTGCTTAAAACTATTTTCTTTTGAAATTGCCTTTATATATAAATTATAAGCCATTTCAAAAAAATCTCATTATTTTTAGCAAAACAGTATTATTCAGTTTGATTTCTCCTCCCTCATTCACCATTTACTCCAAATGACTTAAAACTACTTTCAAGTTCAGTCTACAAAAAACAGATTTTTCCAGCACTAGAGATAATAAAAAAGCAAATGAGGAAAATTCTGAATGTAATTTCAAATGGTGGGTTTCGATTATGTTTTGAGCAATAGTGGCAGCATATCAGAATATTAAACTTCCCAAAGTAACCACTTTGAAGTAGACAACTTAAGTTATCATATGCATTTTTTTCTTTTAATAAGTTTCATTTATTACCTTAGAGTCACACCCTTATAATATCTTATAGCAAATCAAATGACAACAAAGTAATATAAACGCAGATAAGTCCCCCTGACCCACTTCAAAAAGGCTGTCAGTTTGCCCAGAAGTTTCCAAGTCCAAAAGAATCCCAGAGATCCAAAGTAGTCCCTGACTAGTTGCTCTCCACAACTAGAAAGAAAAGGAACCTAAAGTGTTATGGTCCAAACTAAAGTACCAAGCTACACAAGATAAAGATCCCTTTGATAATACCAAACAGTATCGGAGTGGAAGCCAGGGATCACATGTCCCAAGTACTTGAGACTTGTCTTACATCTTAACAGAACCTTTCTATTGAAACTGACCAGCCTCGGGAGGTGAAAAACAAACAATTCAGGAGAGAGAGTAAGAATCACCCATTTTATCAGCCAAAAATGCCACTCATATGATTATGATGTCACTGGTTGCCATGGGCAAATCTAAAAAAAGTACCAAAAAAATTCAGACTTCAGCAACACAGGTTAGCTACAGTTGCCTTAAGCAGTGAGTTTTCAAAGTTCGGGAGGGGAGATTTTTAAAAACACTCCCCACCCTCTTAAGATTCTCTCTTCAAAGGAGGTAGAGGTTACGGGCCTCGCATGTGTATTCTTAAAAAAATCCCCAAAGGATTCTGCTCTTAAACACTCCCAGAAATCTATTGAGCCCTATTACATTTAAAGCACTGTCTTGTGTAGACTAGGTTCATGTCATCACATCTATTCCTCCAGAGCAATCTTACAGGTTTATTATCCCGCCTAGACTTACATCCCATTCTTGCTTCACTGACGTTTTCTTCTTCTTTACTTTCAGCGCTTTCCTTCCTCCTCCTCGGGTACCATAACGGTTCACTCTGACAAGTGACATCTAGAAGTAATAATCATACCACATTTTTAAAATATAATAAAAAGTGGTAATTAGGTATCACCAGATGGGAACAAAGACATCTAAGAAAATAAAGTGTCAGTAGAAAAATTTAAGCATTATGAAGGGAACAGCCTACCAAAAATACTTGGTTCTTTTACTTCACAATTAGAAAACTGTACTGATAACTATAATAAAACAGGTTTCAAGTTAATAACTTATGTATATTTGCTTAACAAAGAACTCCAGGAATAAAAATTATGACCTAAAACAGAGCTATGGCAGTAGTCACAAGCTTTGTCATCAGTTAAACTTCACAATTAATAGAGAAAATGTCAGTCAACATGCTAACAATCTAAAAGCAAAAGGAAAAAGGCAGAGTTGGAGTTCTTTATTAAGCATTCTAGCATTCAAAACCACTACCAGATATGTATGTGTTTACTTAAAATAAAGGTGGCTAAAGTTTAGAAAACAAGTGAGTTATATCATTTCTAGTATATTTCCACATAATACTAAATGGGGATGACTATTGATACTAAACTAGCATTTGGAAATTGCCAACATTTGCTTGGCACTTGAAATAGCAATGCTAAGGATACTGGACTAAACATTACACAAAATTCGAAAAAGACTCATAGTCTCTGTATACTAGGATTTTACAATATGTATATATGACTTTAAATAAGCAACACATATACATGAACTCCATTACACAGATAAATAATTACAGAACTTTCCAGCTGACCCCCTTATTCCAAATTATCTTAAAACAAAAGACTGTAGTATTTTCCTTATGTACATTTTAAAAAAATTATTTAGTCGACTGTAATAAAAACACCTAAATGCAAGTATTTTCATAGGCTTCTCCTTAGTCCTCTTTGCATTCTGTCTTAATCCATCATATTCATTCCTCGAACATGTTATCTATTTTCAGGTTTTACAATCCAGCAAAAGAGAGAAGCCTGGCTTTTACAAGTTAGAGAAAAATCTTTAACTTGTGTTATAGTGATCATGCTGATAATGATGAGGACAGTGAAGATTGTGATAATGATGGCATTAGCTAACACATATTATGTGCATGTTGTCTACAAGGTAGTGTTCCATGTAAGCTCTTCCTACACAGTACTTCCCTTAATTCTAACAATAATTCCATTAAGTACTTACTATTTGTCACTCATTTTACAGCTAAGGGACAAATAGTTAACCAACTGTGAAGGTCACACAGTAAGTGGCAGAACCATAAATACCATTTTAAAAATGTGGAATAGAACTAAAAGTCCAGAACAAACCTTTACATTTACAATCAGTATATTTTCAACAGAGGTGCCGAGAAATAATTCAATAGGGAAAGAACAGTCTTTTCAACAAATGGTGCTGGAACAACTGGAAATCCATACAAAAAAGAATGAATTAAGACCTCTACCTCACAACATATATACAACTTAACTTAAACTACCAACTTCAGTGTAAGAGCTAAAAGTACAAAACTCCCAACGGAAAACATAAGCATAAATCTTCATGAAACTTGGGTTAAGCAATGGTTTCTTAGATATAACACTAAATATAGAACACTAAAGAAACCAAAGAAAAAATAAAGTGGACTCCATCAAAATCTAAAACTTTTGTGCTTCAAAAGACACCATGAAGAAACTGAAATGAGGGGGCGCCTGGGTGGCTCAGTCAGTTGAGCATCTGACTTCAGCTCAGGTCATGATCTCACCGTTTGTGGGTTGAAGTCCACAAGAGGCTTTACACTGATAGCATGGAGCCTGCTTCAGATTCTCTCTCTCCCCTTCTCTGCCTCTCTCCTGCTCATGCTCTCTCTCTCTCTCAAAAAAATAAACATTAAAAAAAGAAAGAAAATGGAATGACAGCCAACAGAATGGGAGAAAATATTTGCAATTCATATCTGATAAGGAACTTGGATCCAAAATATATTTTAAAAAAAAGAAAACCTTACAACTCAACAATAGAAACACAAATACTCCAATTTTAATTATTTATTTATTTTTATTTATTTATTTTTGAGACAGAGAGAGACAGAGTGCAAGTGGGGGAGGGGCAGAGAGAGAGGGAGACACAGAATCCGAAACAGGCTCCAGGCTCTGAGCTGTCAGCACAGAGCCTGACACGGGGCTCGACCCCACGAACCGTGAGATCATGACCTGAGCCAAAGTCGGACACTTAACTGACTGAGCCACCCAGGCGCCCCATACTTGATATTTTTTAAAAGTGGAATTGTTTCACTAATTTTTTTCAACATTTAAAAAAGCTAAGCATGTGTATCATAATGTATTGAATTAGTGATTTAGTTGTAAGATTTTTTTACTTTATTCAAGTTAGTTAGCATATAGTGTAGTACTCGTTTCAGTAGAACCGAGTGATTCATAACATACGTATAACACCCAGTGCTTATCCCACAAGTGCCCTCCTTAATGCCCATCACCCAATTAACCCATCCCCCACCCACCTCCCCTCCATCAACCCTCCGTTTGTTCTCTGTATTTAAGAGTCTCTTATGGTTTGCCTTCCTCTCTGTTTTTCACTTATTTTTCCTTCCCTTCCCCTATGTTCATCTGTTGTGTTTCTTAAATTCCACATAAGAGTGAAATCATATGATATTCGTCTTTCTCTGATTGACTTATTTCGCTTATTATCATACACTAGTTGCATCCACATTGTTGCAAATGAAAAGATTTCAGTCTTTTTCATCACCAAGTAATATTCCACTGCATATATACGGTATAATGGGATATACATACATTATTAATTAATTGTTGATTAATATATCTTATAAGCACTTATTTATGCTAAGCACTTCACATTTAATCCCACAATGCTATGAGGCACATACTTTCTTGAGAGACAATACAGCACAGTGGTTAAGAGTACACTCTGGGGGCGCCTGGGTGGCGCAGTCGGTTAAGCGTCCAACTTCAGCCAGGTCACGATCTCGCGGTCCGGGAGTTCGAGCCCCGCGTCAGGCTCTGGGCTGATGGCTCGGAGCCTGGAGCCTGTTTCCGATTCTGTGTCTCCCTCTCTCTCTGCCCCTCCCCCGTTCATGCTCTGTCTCTCTCTGTCCCAAAAATAAATAAACGTTGAAAAAAAAAATTTTTTTTTAATAAAAAATAAAAAAAAAAAAAAGAGTACACTCTGAAACCAGACTGTCTGGGTTCACATCCCAGCTTTGCCAGTAATTGTAAAATGGAACTAATTAAATACATAAGGTGCTTAGATCCCCTGCCTCGCACATACTAAGTTCTATTTAGGATTAATGACGATGATGTCACTGGTAGCTATTAACCATTTCTCAAATGAGAAAAATGGGGCTTAGAGAGATTACGTATATTATATTGCTCAAAGTCACATAATGGGCAGCTTGGAGGTGACATTCAACACCAGGTCTAAATGTAATGCACCACCTAGAAAATGACCAACACTGTGTTATCTCTGATTGGTTCTATATTTTCCAAATTCTCTACAATGAACCCAGGTTACTCCTAAGATAATTCATTTCATGTTACGTTATTTAAAATCCTATACTTATTCAGGGGCTGAAATTCTACAAGCCTCAATTGTGAAAAACCTACCATGAATCTGAAGTATGCAAAAACTTACGAGCAGTCAAAAGGCCCAGGTCTTGTTTCTTTCATTCGTGAGGCCCTCAACATCACAATATTTGAAATTTAGGAAAAGCAGTACTTTTTAAATCATAGGTATTTGTACACTAATGGTGACTTCTGATGATAAATATAATGTATTCAAACAGAACTTTTCTTAAGCAAAGAGACAAGGAAATTAATATAAACAATTGATCAAATGCCTGAGTATTATTTGTGGAAATATCAACAATTATCAATTTTAGCATAAGAAAATGTTATGTCCAAAACACCTCCATATTCACTGCCGAAAACAGTGGTGAAATGAAGGGATATGCTATGGTCTGAATGTGTCCCCCCAAAATTCATGTTAAATTCTAACCCCCAAAAGTGATGGAATTAGGAGATGGATGGAGCCTTTGGAAAGTGGGGTCTTTGGGAGGCAGAGCCCTCATGAATGGGGCTAGTGCCGTCATAAAAGAGGCTCCAGAGAGATCTCTAACCCCTTTCATCATGTGAGGACACAGCAAGGTATGCTGGCTATGAACCAGGAAGAGGAGCCTTACCAGAACACGACCATGCTAGAGCCTTGATACTGAACTTCCCAGCCTCCAGAACTATGAGAAAAAAACCTCTCATTTATAAGCTATCTAGTCTGGTATTTTGTTATGAAAGTCTGAATGAACTGAGTATACAACTGTTATCTTTTTTTTTTTTTTCACTTCAATTTAGCCTAGCAAAGCTGGCTGTGGTTACTCTAAGACAACTCACAATGAATCATGACCATTGTATAATCCCTGACCCTTGAGTTTGGGCAGAATCCATGGCTTATTTAGGTTTTTTTCCCCCGTGATTTGTTTTATCCAGTAAAACAAGACAAATGTGAGATATCCTTCCTTTGATCACTTATGTTATATATGTCTTATATATAGTCTTATAAGTCTTATATATAAGCCTTATGTTATATAAGGAGAGTAGAGCAAGAGAGTCCTCCTGCTGGCCTTGAAGAAGCCAACTGTCACTGTGACTGTCTGTAAAAAGGGCCATATGGTGGGGGCAGGGGGTGGGGGCAGGGAGGGTGCCTGGATGGCTCAGTTGGTTGAGCGTCTGACTCTTGATCCCAGCTCAGGTGTTGACCTCAAGGTCATGAGTTCGAGTCCCACATTGGGCTCCACACAGAGCATACACTGGGCGTGGAGCCTACTTAAAAAGGGGGGAGGGGCCGTATGGCAGGGAATTCAGACAACTGTGGGAAGCCCCCAGCAGAAAGTCAGTATGAAGACCACCACGCCCCCCCTCCCAAGGCATACAAGGCATACAGACACAAGGAAATGAATTCTGCCAGCAACCTAAGTGAGGTGAGCCTCAAGGAAGATTTTTCCCAAGCTGGGTTCCAGATGAGAATGCAGACCACCAACACCTTAATCACAACTTTGTGAGACCCTAAGCACAGTACCCTGTCCACAGGAATTGTGAGATAATAAATGAGTATTGTTTTAAGTCACTAAGTGTGTGGTAATTTGTTACACAGCACAGGAGACTAATGTACTGGCCAACTCTAAGTTCAGCCTGTGTGTGCTAAGATCACAAAGGTAGAACTAAGCTGCTATCCCACCTATGGACTTCCTTCCACCAACAAATTTCATGAAGGAATGAAGGAGAGGCATATTTTGGCACTTTTATGTACTAACCCACAGTTACACATCAAACTTTTGTAACATGGGAACCACCTTTGCACTGAAAAGTGTTCTCCTGAACATCACCAATAAGGATGACCATATTTTTCTTAACCCAGGATCAGACTCTATGGTCTGACAGAGAGATTCTTGTGCTACTCAGAGAAATCAGATTTCATACGGGAGCTATAGTTTACATGTTGAAATGTCAGACTGTAGAGATATTCTGACGGTTTGTAGTACTAAGGAGTACAAAATCAGCACAGCCCAGAAAATCTAGGCCTGTTCGGAGAAAATCTAAAATATCAATAGCTTCCTAACAGATAAAATTATTGGCGTCGTCTTACCTTTTAAGCCATTTCCAACTCTACAGACTCCCACTCCTGGAAGCCCTCCCCTCCCTTGACTTCCATGGCACTCTTCCTCCTGGTTTCTCTCCTATTCATCTATCCTTTTCTTTGCAGGCTCTGTTGGCGCCTCCTCAGATACCACATAACCAAGAAGCCTCACCCAGTTGTATCCCAATCCTCTTGTCTTTCCATTGGACACCCTCTCTCTTCATGCAATAATTCTTTTTGGATGACACTGGCGATAAAATAGTAAACAGGTCTAATACGGTGCCAATTCTTATGGAGCTTGTTTGCTAGATCACCAATAGGCAGTTCACCTCTTCCCTCAGTGATCTCACCCACACCCTTAAGCAAAACTACAAATGCACTGGGCAAACCAGCACAAATCAAGGATCCACACCTTTCCTCAACACACCTCATTTCCAACTGCCTTCTGGGCACATCTTCCAAATATCTCACATACAGTGTAGTCAAAATACAGCTTATCATCCATGCTCCTCCCTCCCCGCCAACCTCTAGTTCTTGATACACAACTGGCGTGCTCCGAACTTACAGAATTACCATCCTTCTGGTTGCTCCGGTTTAAAACCTTAGCACCATCTTCTGTTCCAATCAGATACCAGATCTATTCATTCTTTCCCTGAAATATGTCTCTCCCCTATCCCCACTTCATTCCTACCACCACTGTTTTTGTCCAAGCTCTCATTTCTCCTAATTGAACTTCCTTTCACCCATTTGCTCATTTCATTATACGTTATTTCAACAAATATTTTGAAAGCACCTGCCAAGCGCCAGGCACGAGATACAGAAAGAAAGTACAATAGGCTGCACCCTCACAGAGCTTAGGGTTTATCAGAAGACCACAATTAAATGAGTAATTACAATAAATGGGTAACACAGAAAGTAAATTCAGTGTCACGGAAATACCTTACTCTACAAAGTAAGAAAAGACCACTGCATTCCTCTAATTGCCCCCAAAATGTTTAAGCTGAGAGCTAATGTATGAATAAAGCTAGAAGTGGGGGGAAAAATGTTTCCGGTGGCAGAAAAGGCATTTACAAGTGGTTTGAGCAGTTTGACTAACAGATTTGAGGCGAGAGGCTAAAAAGAGGATAAAAAGAAAGGCGGAGGCCAGATCATGGCTTTGTAAGCTACAGTAATTTGAACACTTATCCTAAAGAACCCATAGGAAGTCACTGGAGGATTTTAGATAAGGTAAATTATGATGAGATTTGACTAGTGGAAAACTGATGAAAGGGAAACAAGTCCAAACGCTGTCCTTTCCAAACACTGTCCTTTCAATCAATCCTCTATCCAGATGTAAGAATGCAATATAGCTCTCAGCCCTTTGCTTTCTTCCCCAAAAGATTTTAATGGCTCCCTCCTGCAGAAAGGAATCCAACTCAGCTAGGCACTCGGACCCTCTCCCTGCCTTGTGGCCCGGCTGACTTTTCTTTCCAGTCTTTTTTCCTCACATCTCCCATACATTCAGCTCTCGTCTTCACGAGTAGTTTCACCCATTCTTTACGTTCCGCGCGGAACACCCTTCAGACTTTCACTGCCTTCCTTCCACGCGGTTAACCCACTCATTCAAGCTGCCCCTCAAGATACACTCTTTCCCGGCCAACAGTGGACTTAAATGACCCTCCCAGTCCCCAAGTACCCTGGGTAGTCAGTCTGTCTCCTACTAGACTGTAAACTCCTTAAAAGCTACAACAGGGTAGCCCCAACTCTCAGCTCTGCGCACAAGTGCCCGACAGCGGTGCGCACACTCAGGGTACGCGTAAGGGGAGCGTGCCAGACAGCAACACACCCAGACACGCAACCTGACACGCACACACACTAGCAAAACACAGAGTCGCCGTGCGCTTTCCGTAGTAAAGATCCTCCACCCAGACGCCCGGAGCTCTAGGGAACAGAAGGGAGACGCCACCACCGTTCTCCCCGCCCTGTAGCCCGGTCCCTAAGACTCGGTCGGGCTGCAGGCTGAAGGCCTCCGCCACGTCATCGCAACCTGCCTTGCCGTTTCCCGACGGCTGCCTCCACCGCCACTAAAACTTCAGGCTCCAGAACGGCCGGGCCCGCCACAGGTTAACCTAGCCCGCCACTTCCGGAATGTTGCCTAGGCTACCCGAGCGCCGTACTTCCGGTGGGGCCAGAGCGCAGGCGCGTCCCAAAGGCTGGCAGGGAGTGTGGTGGGTGGAGGCAGTTCCTCGCCCGTGTGCTCTGTGCAAGGTTCTGGGCAAAGCTTTCGAGGGTAGGCATGTAACGTTAGCCAGTTCCTCGTGAATTCTCTAAGAGAAAGATGTCGCTCTCCACACGAAGCTTCACATATAGTATTGACTTGCTTTCACCTTTTTTTTTTTTTCCAGAAATATTACCGCCTATCAATGTGCCATAGACTAATGCTAGGTCCTGCGGGATCTAAAAATAGGCAAGATCCCTGTCTTCAAAAAGCTTACTGCATAGTAGTAAACAGCTGTCAACAGACACAAATGTAAAATTAGGACTGTGACAAGTGCTAGAAGATACTAACTAGATACGAAATTTATAGGAATATTTGTTGGAATTACTCAGGAAAGCTGAAAAGCATGAGTCAGCTACCAGGAAAGAATAAAACATGCCTGCAGAGGGAGCCACATACGCAAAGCTGTGTGGCAAATGCAACAAAACAAAACAAAACAAAACAAAAACTGGAAGTTCAGTATATCTGGAGATCAGAGAGCAGTGGGAGCTTGTTAGAGAAGCTGACTTAATAGGTTAGCCCCAGGACAGGAAGAGCTGTGTAGGCTATGGTAAGGACTTTACAAAGCATTTAATTTGAAAATGGAGTTAATTTGCTCCAGTAAGACAACTTCGTTTAGTCCCTGGTTTTCTACTGTTAAGACACATCCGTACAGGGATCAGCAAATACATCTTCAGCACCTTCTAGATGCGAAGAACTACCTTGAAAGAGTTTCCACTCTGATTGGGGAAATTTTATGTACATATATTGACGGGTCAATCAATATAATCACTCCCTACATACATTCTCAACTCCCTGCCCCTCTCTGAATTACTGTAATTCTGGGGAAAACCACAGTTCTGGCCATTGCAAAACTCCTCACTAAGTGCCTGCATCTTTGCAGCTGAAACTGGAAGGAGAAAAACACCCAATATGCTAACTTTAAATTCATGATTACTAATTTTAAGTATGCCCTTAAAGATGCCTGAAGACCATATTAAAGATGCCCCAGTGATTTCTCCCACCTTCCTACAGGACCACTTTATACCTTCTGTCATGGCCAACGTATCTTCCTCTGTCCTCAGTCTTAGCCAGTGACCTTGCTTCCTACTTCATTGATAACACTGAAGCAATCTGAAGAGAATTTCCATAAGCTCCCGTTGCTAATTCAGTCCTTCTATCACATCTTTACCCACAAATCTGCCTTCCAGAAGCTCAACAAAACCTAAACAAAAGAAAGATGAAGAACATTACATCAGTATACATAATAATTAAATTGCTCAGAACCAGTAACAATAATTTTTTAAAAAATGTTTTAAGCAGCCAGAAAGAAACATTACAGAGAAACAAAAATAAGGATAACATTTTATTTCTCATTAGAACTTTGTAAGCAAAAAGACAGCGTAGAACATTTAAGTGTATTGAAAGAAAAAAGCTGTTAACCTAGAATTCTTTTCTGTCAAAAATATTTTTTTCAATGAGAATGCTTCCACACATAACTGCTTCCACACATAACTGATACAATTTATCACCAGGAGATCCTCACTATGAGAAATGTTAAAGTAAATACTTAAAGCAGAAGGAAAATAATACCAGATAGAAATCTGAGTCTACATAATGAAGAGCACTAGAAATAACTTTAGGGATAAATATATACAATTATTTTTCTTATTATATTAATCTCTTTAAAAGTAATTAACTACTTAAATATAATAAAAATGTATTATGAGGTTTATGGTATATGTAAAAGTAAAATGCACAGGAACAATTGCATAAAGGCCAGAGTAGACCAGTGGAAGTCTATTATTATAAGGTTCTTAAATTATTCCTGACATATATAATATTACTTGCAGGTAGATGTAATAAGTTAAAGATGTGCATCATAAACCTAAAGCCATCACTAAAATAATAAAAGAGATATTTATTAAAAAAGACATTACAAAAGAGATACTAAAATTTATTTGATTAATCTAGAAACAGAAAAAGCACAAAAAGAGGAAACAACAGGCTAGTGAAATAGGAAATAAATATTGAGATGATAGATTCATATCAATTATTATATTAAATGTAAATGGTCTAGGGTTGCCTGGGTGGCTCAGTCAATTAAATATCCGACTCTTGATTTCAGTTCGGGTCATGAGCACACAGTTTCCATGAGTTCAAGCCCCACTGTGCCAACATTGTGGAGCCTGCTTGGGATTCTCTCCCTCTGTCCCTCTCTCTGTTCCTCCCCCAACTCATGCTGTCTCTGTCTCTCTCAAAACAAATAAATAAACTTTAAAAATAAATAAATATTGCAAATGGTCTAAATACCACTATTAAAAGGCAGAGATTGTCAGATTGTATTTTTTTTAATTGATGCCTATTAGAAGAAACATACACTAAATATAAAAATGGAAGTTTAAAGCACAAAGATGGAAAAAGATATATCATGCTAACATTAGTTAATTGAAAGTTGGAGTGGCTTTATCAGTATTAGATGAACTAGTTTGCAGAGCAAAGAATATTACCAGGGATAAAAAAAAAGATGATTTCAGGGGTGCCTGGGTGACTCAGTCAGTTAGGCGGCTGACTTCTGCTCAGGTCATGATCTCGCAGCCTGTGAGTTTGAGCCCTGCATTGGGCTCTGGGCAGACAGCTCAGAGCCTGGAGCCTGTTTCAGATTCTGTGTCTCCCCCTCTCTCTGCCCCTCCCCAACTCACTCTCTCTCTCTCTCTCCCAAAAATAAACATTAAAAAAAAAATTTTAAGATGATTTCACAATGGCAAAAAGGATATTCAATCAAAAATATGTAAAAATCCAATATATATATCCTATATATAAAAATCCTATATATATATATAATATATATATATATCCTAAACATTTATTCACTTAATAAGAGAGCTTCAAAATAAATGCAGCAAAACTGATGGAACTGCATTGTAAAATAAAATATTCATAATTATAGTAAAAAATTTCAATGCCCTGTAGTGCCTGGGTGGTTCAGTGGGTTTGGCATTTGACTTCAGCTCAGATCATGGTCTCACAGTTCTTGAGTTCAAGCCCCATATGGGGCTTTGCATGCTGACAATATGGAGTCTCCTTCGGATTCTCTTTCTCCCTCTCTCTCTGCCCATCCCCCACCCATGCTCACGCTCTCTCTCTCTCTCTCTCTCTCTCTCAAAAATAAACATTAAAAAAAAAACTTTTTAAATAAATTTCAATGCCCTTCACTGAGTAATTTATAATACAAGTAGGCAGAAAACCAGCAAAGTTATAATAGGCTTTACAACACTATCAATCATTTTGACCTGATTGATATTTATAGAACACTACTCTAACAACCAGAAGAATACACATTCCGTTCATGTATATACAGAAATTTTAGCATGATGGACAATAATCTGGACCATAAAACAAATTTCAATAAATTCAAAAATATTCAAGTCATACCAGGAATATTCTCTGACTATAATGTAATTAAATTAGAAATCAGTAATATAATGATTCTTGTCAAATCCCTCAAAATTTGGGGAAAAATAATACACTTATTAAAAAGCCATTAGTCAACAAGAAATCAAAACAATGTATTTTGAATTAAATGAAAGTGAAATACAGCATATCAAAATTTGTGAAATATAACTCAAATAGTACTTCAAAAGAAACATATAGCACTAAACGCCTATATTAGAAACGATCTCAAATCAGTGACCTCAGCTTTTGCCTTCAGAATTTAGATAAATAAAACAAATTAAATCCAAAGTAAGAAGAAAGAGAATAATAAATATTAAAACTGAATCAATAAAATAGAAAGGCCAAAAATAATAAGACTAATGACACTGACAGTTGAATCTTTGAGAAGATTAATAGCTAAACCTCTAAACAAATTAATCAGGAAAATTATCTATAAACTACCAATATCAGAAATGAGAAAGGTGAAATATTCTATAGATGAAAAGAATGTATTTTGAACAACTGTATGGTAATACATTTGATAATATAGATAAAATGAACCACTTTCCTGAAAGACATAAATTACCAAAGCTTTCTCAAAAAAAAAAAAATGCATAACCTGAATGAATAACTCTGTATCTATTAAAGAAATTTAAATTTCAGTTACAAAAAAACCTTCCCACGTAGAAAACTACAGGCCCAGATGGCTTTACTGATGAATTCGACAAACATTTGGGGGGGGAAATATCACCAATTCTAAACAAACTGTCTCAAAAAAAATGGAAAAGGAGGGAATACTTCCCAACTCACACTCTGAGGCCACCATTACCCTGATACCTAAACCAGACCATTACAAAAAATAAAAAAAAAAAAAAAAAGAAACAAACAAACAAAGCAAAAAAAAAAAAAAAACAAGCAAAAAAAGAAAAAACTACACACCAATATCTCTTATGAATATAGATGTAAAAATTCTTAGAAAATTTTTAACAAAACTCTTCTAACAAAATAATTATGCTGAGCGAAAGAAGCCAAACTAAAGAAAAGTACATACTGTGTGGATCCATTCATATAAAACTCTAGAAAATGAAAACTAATATAGTGACAGAAAACAGACCAGCTGTCACTTGGGAATAGAAAGGAAACAAGGAAGGAAGCAGGAGAGAGAGATAAAGGAGGAAGGAAACTTTAGAGAGTAATGAATATATAGGTAATGATTTCATGGATATGTATGTATATAACACAGGTGATATGTGTGCTTTAAATATGTGAAGTTATACTAAGAAATATGTCAGTTATACTAAGAAAGCTGTTTATATAGCTCTCTCTGGGTGGTCCAAATGTGAGCCAAATGTGTTCCCCAAACCATAAGATATCCTGCTTCTACTTAGTCTACCTCCAGCTTCCCCATTCCAACTTCGAATCAGTGTTTTTGAAGTCTTCCCTTTACAGTTTATTTCACTATAAACCTTTTCCACTCCCCTCCTGTCTTTGAGTCTCTGACAAATGCAAGTGATAGTGGCCGAAATCCTCCCTATATTAAGTTCTGAATAAATAGTCTGTTTGTTCTCATATCAGTTGACTTTGTTTCCACAACTGCTTATATCTTTTAATGACATTGATTCTTTTCCATATTGGCAAGATTTGTAATAATATCTGATAAGATCTCTTTCAGTGAGGTTTAAGAGCATTTTTTATCCAATGTCTCTTCCAACATGAAATTTCTGGGTAATGGCCATAAAGAGCCTATTTTAGAAGTGTTGTGGGAAGCCGGGCTTAAGCTGTTCATGATAGGACTGGGTATAGTACATGAATCTCTTGCAATATTTTGCCACATATCCGTGCAGCAGAGAAGAGTCTAATATCAGGCATATAATTTCTAAATGTATGGGCCTTCCTGTTAACAGTTCATAAGGACATAACCAATGTGTCCCTGAGGAAATGGATCAGATGGCCATATGGGCTAGTGGGAGTACTTTTACCCAAGGAAGCTCGAGTATTTCTGAAAGTTTTGCTAATTTTAATTAAAGGACACCATGTTTCTTTGGATTTTTACAGAAGTTTGTAGGTGGTAAGGACAGCACAGTTTTTGAGAAAGGGTAATGCCTTACAAAGTTCTTTTAAAAGGATTCATATAAACCATGTCTTGGTCATTTAATATAAAAATTGCTATGTCCCAGGTTGGAAACAAAATGAAGTAGCTTTTCAGAGACTGAAAAAAATTTCAGCCAAGATTTTCAGCAAGAAAATGCTTCAACCCATCCTAAAAATAAACAAATCCTGTGGAGAGTGATTGCTGGATAAAACTCATCTGAAGGTATTCAAAGGATCCTTGAGGCTTTGGTTCCTGCCATGCCTCATCTTTACAGTTTTTCCAGGATATGCTGTTCACAAGTAACACATAACCCACAAATAATCTCCACTGCCTTTTTAAAGTTTCCCCACCAGTGTTGGTTTGAAATAGTAAGCAATTTGTCTTTACCCTGATGAGTGCTTCATGGAGAAATTCAGCTAATATCCATGAAATCTTCTGGTGCCACCAAATGGCCTTCTTGAGCATGCTGAGGATTATCTTAGTGAAGGGTATGCTGCATTTTTCCATTCTTCTGTTTCCAAATCAGAGGCTAAATGTGAGTATTTGATGATAGCCTCTTTGACTCAATCCAGAGATTTATCCTTTGGGGGTTTAGTTAGTATCATAAACTTGGTTAAGACAGCTTGTTGGCTTCTTGGCAAAATGATATGCCAAAGCATGTCCTTTAACTTCCATATTATCTCTGTTACCATGGGCCTCAATCTTTACAATAGCTGTCTCACTAGGAAGTAGAAATGCATCTAAAAATTCCTGAGCTATTTGTCCACTTTCGATGGGGTGGTGAGGAAAGCAGAGGTGAGGAAACCTTTTTGTTTCTAAAAGCATCACGTACTACTCCAGAAGCATACCTGCTATCTGCATGCATGTTTACTCTCTTGTCTTTGGCTGGTTAACAAGTTCTAAGTGTTATCAATTCTGCCATATGGACTAACTTTACCTCAGATAGAGGACTATCCTATAAAGGACAGTTTAGATTAGTGACAGCATTAGAGATAGGCTTGATAACTTCAGTTTCAATTTTGAAGTATGACCCATGAACAAATATTAGGTCAAGATTCTCAATGTAAGTCTCTAATAAAGCCAAGCAAAGTACAGGAAAGTCCCATCACTGAAGTAACACAGTTATGGGGTTCCTCTTCTTCAGAACACAAGAGTGGTAGGATTTAGGGTGTTGCAGCAATAGTAATGTAAGAGGGAGAGGGTCAACAGAAATTCATAAGAGGTTAATCAACTCACTGAAAGGTGTTGTGTGTTTTCAGTCAGCAGTAAAGTCTGTACTGCATGAGGAACCATAAAGTCTAACAGGGAACCTGGAGCTAATTCCCCAGAAGCATCGACAAGTTTTGCAGTGGCAGTATTGCCCTAACACAAAGGGTATCAGCCTTTGCAATGGGGTGAGGGTGAGGCTACAGCAAGTGATGGGTTTTTGATGGTTTCCATGAAATTGAATTAAAACTCCAAGGCTTTAAGCCCCAGAACACTCATGCACAAATAGGCAAAAGGGTTTCTTTTGTTACGGATGTCAAGAGAAGCAGACTGTCGAAGAGCCTTCTTCAGGTTAAAGAAAGCTTGTGTAAAACCTGGGACCCCAGAAGACAGTGGATCTTACTGAAGACTTAGCCATTTCATAAAGAGGTGCCACAGTCTCAGAAAAAAATTGCACCCATTGTCTGAAATATCCAGTGAGACCCAGATGTCATCTCAGTTGTAGTTTTGTGAGAGGTCCACGATAGTCGTGGATTGTCTTTACCCTGTCATGAGAGAATGTTTTTCCCTCCCTACCCTAAATATACTACTATGTTTTCACAAAATTGTAATTTATCTTTTTTGAGACATTATGCCTTTTTTCTGCTAAGACTGAGAGCTGTAGACTTCTCTAACAAAGTAGGAAATCATCTATATATTATATCGGAAATAAACCACAAGGGAAACTCGTATCTTTGCGTTCTTGATTAAGGACCTAAGAAAATAGGAGGGGGCTTTCAAAAAACCCTTAGGGCCTAGCTATCCATGTATATCCATGTCCTCTCAGATGAAGGCAAAAAAAATACTGACTGTTCAGTGTAGGGATACACCCCGAAAAGGCACAGCAATGATCCACTACATTGAGGGAGGTGGCTTGGGGAGGAACTTATGACAGGATGATATTTGGGTTAGGTACCAATGGGGAAGGAAAGATAACAATTGTATTGATATCCTGAGATCTTGAATAAATCAATATATTCTGTCCATTTCTGGCAGGACAGAAATGTTACAAGGATTAGGGCACGTTATGAAAAGACTCTCAATATAAGGCCCTCAACTAAAAACGTAAAGACTTTTTGGCTTAGGTTTCTACCCTTGGTGATATGTGGGTAACAGTTTGGTAACATCTATCTGAACTTTAATAGATTCTGTTCCAATTATTTTTCCTATGTCCATGGGAACATTAGCCCATAGAGTGTCAAGTACAATCTCAAGATCTGTATCTGGAGTATACATTAAGTATAGTGGAGAAGGAAAGGATTATATAGAACAGACGCAAGTTGATCAGGAATTGACAAGTCCTCTGAAACCTCAAGAAATAGTCCCTCTGGTGTCCGTTTTTAATATTACAGTTCTATTTGTGAAGTATATCTCTCGCTAATAAATTTGTAGATGTGGTATCACAGAGCAGGAAACGATGTTTTTTGATCAAGGACCCAAGAGTTATAGTTAAGGGCTGGGAGATAGGGACAAATCTGTGAGTTATCTGAAATACCTACACTCGTGTTCTATATTTTCTCCAAAGAAGAGGTTAAGCAAAGATGACAGGATTTAATACAGCAAGATTAGTGCCGACAAAAGGCACTTTTATTTATCCTGAAATCTCCTGTAGTTTCATCTTTTTGTTTGCACGATTGAATTATGATGTAATCAACTTTTATTAAAAATGTTTCAGGTATGGCTTTAAGAAGACTTTGACTTATTTTTCAAGCCCATTTCCTGACCCTAAGGCTTTTTGTGGAGAGAGGAATCCTGTAGGTCCCTCTCCAGATCGGTCCAATCAGCTTGTGTTATCCAGGATTTAGCACTGGAGGTTCTGATCAACATGCATACAAATTGATATAGGTTAGGCAACTCTGGGTTATGTGCACCCAAAGAATTACAGATTCTTCTATGAATCTTTGCTAGCCTTGTTTGGGATTAGGAAAATCTTTCTAATTCATCTTGGGTCTGAGGTTTAAATTCTATAGTCATCTGCATACCTGGCTTATGGGAGGGATAGACCATTGGAGGCAATTAGCATTTGGAGGTTTTAGAGAGTTGTTGGGAAAAGATAGGAGGTCTGGACAAGGGAAAGAGGAAGGAGGAGGTGCAGAAGGAGGAATATTAGGGGGAAGGGGGCCACAGGAAGGCAACTGGAGGACCAGGAGGGGGAAGGCTTACTATGGAAATGAATCTAGATTATTGTTTAAGTTTGCCAAGTTTTTCACTAGCTTTGACCAAAGAATATTTTAGTGAAACAATTTTTGAACACAAAATTTCATTTGAAGGCCTCTGCAAACCAGTCAAAAAGTAGGCCCCGTTGGATCTGAGAAAACTTTGTTCCTTTTCTTTTTTAAGACACCTGTCAAATGATTTTGTTCAAGTCTAGTGTCCCACAAAGTGGCCATTGAAGGCCCAGGTCATCCTTGGTGAAGTTATGTCACTTGAAACATAGGTGTAAGAATTAGAACTGTAGGGGGGCCTGGGTGATTCAGTCGGGTAAGCGTCTGACTCTTGGTTTCAGCTCAGGTCATGATCTCATGGCTTCATGGGTTCGAGCCTTGCATTGGGCTCTGTGCTGGCAGCATGGAGTCTGCTTGGGATTTTCTCTCTCTCTCTCTCTCTCTCTCTCTCTCTGGCCCTCCCCCACTTGTACTATCTCTGTCTCTCTCAAAATAAGTTAATTAATTAAAAAATAATAATTAGAACTGTAGTGAGCAGACACTTATCAGGAACTTCTCCAAAAGGAAGAGAAAAATTAGACTTAGCTGAGCCTGTAAGAGCTGGCAACTGAAAACGATGCTTGTGCACTTCGAGTCTTGAGATCCCGACTTGAAGGTAGCTGCCTCCAAATGTAGACCCAACGACCCACACCTGAAGGCAGGTGGAAAAACAGAATGCTCTCTGTGGATCAAAACCAAACTCTAAGGACAAAACAAATGAAACAAAGAATAGGCGATCCAAAGCAAAGTTTGTCCAGAAGAATGCTGGCCCAGCGTTCTACGTTGTGACAAACAATACTTTTAGACAACATAGCACAAAACAGAAGCAGAAGAGAGAGTAAAAAGGGATGAAAAAGAACAGCCTGACTCCACCAAAGATGCCAAACAAATGGGAACCAATAACAAAACCCACGTATCCAACTGAGACTGGGTAGCCACAGAACTCAAAAGCGAGGAAAAGGGAGCTCAGACACAAAGCTCACTTACCATGTCAACACACACTCAACACTGCGAGGGGTAAGGCGCAGGGGCCTTGGTGTGTATCACATCTGGTTAAAGGATGGAGTCCACGGTGATAGGCAGTGCAGACAACATCTCATCGGAACCTTCAAGGAAAACTAGGGACATAAACAAAAACCACTCAAATGAAAACAGAGGTTTTTTATTCAGAGCTTGCTGTAGCAAGCCACCATCACTTGGGTTTAACCAAGACTCAAAGGCAGGCAGGGGACTGGGAAAGCTTTATAATGAAAAAAAGGGAAGGTTTCAGAAATACTCTGATTGGACCTAGGTAGCACAGAGAAGCTGCGAGCAGGCTAACTAGAAGTGGGCCATTTTATGGTTTGTAGAGCATATTTAGCTTCCTCCAGTTGATCCTGAGCTGGAAGCAGAGGCAAAAATTGGGGAAGCTGGCAGTCACTGACCAAGTCCTGATTGTTCTGGGCCATTTGCTACAGAGATTGTGTTTTGTCTTCCGGGACCAGTTGCTGTAGAGGTTGGGGTCAGAGGTCTATTTTCATATATGGTCTGGTCATGATCTGTTTGTGTATTTAGCCTCTCACAGTGCAAGCTTGGGATTGTTAGATATTTTACAAGCCTGGCTGATGGACCATATTTAACTTTTTAGCTGTTGAACTAGGAGTCATACAATAACAATATTTGGCCATATATGACATTTTCAACTTTCTAATACAATGTCAAATACGTTCTTCTTCCCACCCCCCTTATCCTTACAGCACCCTTGTGATCCTGGGAGGTTAATTACCTAAGGTCATTCTGTGGAATGACGATTAGATCACAGTATAGAGTGATTTGTAATATATCATTCAAATTAGTATATATATCATCTATAATGGCTTTAAAGTAAATATTTTGGGTTCTTTGCTAAGATAAAGGATCTGTTCTCATCGCTTCTAATTTCATTACTTACAGTTAGGGTCATAGCTCCTTCAAATACCTACAAGGCTGTCATGTGGAAGAAGGATTAGGTTTAGTCCTATGGCTCCAGAGGGCAGAATTCATGCCAGTGAGTGGAAGAGAGGCAGATTCCAATTTAGAATGTGAAATATCATTCTAATAAGTAGCCACTTGCCCCCAAAAGAAGGATAAGGAGTTCCTTATCTCTTGTATTGAGCAGAACTCCATGACCCTGTCCCTTAGAGGGTGCCTCAACTGGCCAGTCCAGTTAAACTGGAAGAACTTTAGAAACTTCAAGTTTATGAAATTTTGTTAAATCCTAACAAGAGGCATAGACATTTGAAATACAGCAGTTTAATATCATTCAAATTCTGGATGAAATTATTTTATTTCTCAAAACAATGAGCTGCACTTTAAACTTTATTTTTTTAAGTGAAAATTATCCTAATAAGGAGTCTCTAACTCAATCTTCCATCAGCATTGGTTTCTGATTGCACAGTTATAAAACATTATACCAAATGTTTGGAACTCATTTTTGATATTTTAGTAAGTTATAGGAATTCAATGAAGTTTAAATTAAAAAAAAAAACCTTTCTTTGAACAGTAAATGCTAGGATTTCAATCTGTAACTTAACTCTTTGAACATCATCTCTTCTTTGTGGCTTCTCTTTATTTTTTTTTTAATTTTTTTTTTCAACGTTTATTTATTTTTGGGACAGAGAGAGACAGAGCATGAACGGGGGAGGAGCAGAGAGAGAGGGAGACACAGAATCGGAAACAGGCTCCAGGCTCTGAGCCATCAGCCCAGAGCCTGATGCGGGGCTCGAACTCACGGACCGCGAGATCGTGACCTGGCTGAAGTCGGAAGCTTAACCGACTGCGCCACCCAGGCGCCCCCGTGGCTTCTCTTTAAATGTTCCTTCAGGTTCAATGCAATTATTTTATTTTCTAGTTTACAAATAACTTGAAGCTGAAATAAAACAGTAAGTCCTCTTCTACACCTGAAGTGTGATTGTTCGACATTCCACAAAGACTTCCCTGGGATCCTCTGCCCACCTCACCCTTCATCTGCCTCTTCAAGTGTTTAAATTGAATCCCCTAAATTTTGCCAGAAGGGTATTTCCTTTTAATGATGGACTGTGGTTTCTCTCTTTTGAAAAACAATCCCGAATCCCAGGGATTCTCCCAGAATTTAAGAAATCATTGCAGAGGTAAAGTAGGCAAGAACTTGGGGCGGAAAGAAATGCCCACTGCATAAACCTTGCTGCGCTGAGTCGTCCTTGACAACTTCCGGGAACAGACTTCAGGCGGTGTTCGAAATTGTCTCCTTTACCCTGTCTATTCATTGCTTTTATGACTGTACATATTTAATACATACAGCGAGGGAGAGAGAAAGCGATGATGTGAAGCACTTCTGGAGAAGAGAAGATGATAAGGAAATAAAACAGGTGTCTGGGAAGGGTTGCTGTTAGAGAAGGAAGAACTGAGCATTAATAGCCATCATTCAGATGGGCAGGAGTTCTCTGCAGGTAGCAGACAGGAAAAGCGAACTCGTGCACCCTCTTTGGGGACAGGCTCTGTTGCTTTCTATTTCTTCTCTTGCAGCCAGGGTACACATTTACTTGAAACAGACTGTTATTTCCTGTTCGGTGGCTGGTCAGGTTGACTCTTTAAGACTAGTGAACATTTCTAATGTATCTTATGCCTTTTTTTTTTTTTTTTTTTTTTTTTTTTTTTTTTTTTTGAGGTTGAGTAGGGAAGAGATCTGTTGAAATTCTAGCTGGGTAAGTGGGGGATTCTCAGAAATGAGAAAGGGGGAAGGAAAACGATGTAGAAGCCGGAGAGCACAGCAGCAGCCCGAGACCCCCCTACCCCCCGCCTTCACTACTCTCGGCCCGCGACCTCCCGCGGAGACCCCAGGCGGCTGCATCAATATTTGATCAGACCCTTCGCCCGCGCGCGCGTTGCCAGCACTCGCCGGTGGGGCTTCCCTGGCATCGTCCGCGCTGCGCTGTAGCGCCGGGGCCCGCAGGAGGCTTTGGAAGGACCAGCTCTGCGCTCGCCCCCTCGCCAGGGCGGCTCTGCTTCGCGGCAGGGGCGCGGCGCCCACCATGCGGGGCTGCCCGCGGCTGGCGCTGCTCTGTGCGCTGCTGCCCTGGCTCCTGCGGGCGACGGCACCCCCGCGCCCCGCACAACCCCTGGCGCGCGGAGACCCCCGCGACCCCGCCAGGGGTGCCGATTTCGATCGCGTCTACAGCGGGGTGGTGAGCCTCAGCACCGAGAACATCTACTCCTTCAACTACACCAGCCAGCCTGGCCAGGTAAGACACTCGCTCTCCTCGCTCGACTCCCAGGAACTTGCCAGATCTCAGAGCCCCGTCGCTCCTTTGGGTCCCCCGGGAATTGACCTCGGGAGCCTTTGGGGACCACAGGACCCTCGCTCCCTTTTCTCTTCAAAGCAATCACTGCCCTGCCAGAGCTGCCGCAATCCCCCGCAAGCGGCCTCCGGGACAACTCCGGTTCATCTCGCACCTTCCCTGGCCTGGTCCCCTGGCATTTCGGGGCTTTGTAGAGGCGCAGGTTCCCTGCACCTTCCGTGGCTCCTGCCCCCTGGTGGGCCTTTCTCTAGGAAACTCAAGGTTTCTAGGGTTGCGGAGGGAAAGGTCCGCACCGCTGTTTCTAATCCCCTGCGGAGAAGGAACCTCATTTCATTTGGATGATTCGGCCAGACCCTTCTATTTCATAGCGCATGGGGAGGGAGAGCTGCTCAGAATCTAAAATAGGAATGTGTGAGAATGGACGCAAGCTGCCTGCCGAGCCTCTGTGTGTTCAATAGTCATTTCCTGTGTTTTTGTACTACTGTCACACGTATGTGCTTCAGGGAAAGCCACAAGACCCGGCCAGAGATGTCTGAACTGCAGCCAGCAGCTGATCTATGGAGGTTTTGATGTGAAATAAGGGTGGGTAATTGTCTGAAAGTTCTAGACCTATTTCTGTCAAGAACGGAGGTGACACAAGGGGAGGAAATGACTGTCACAGCAACTATCCCTTTGATACATATATTCTGATTATATAATGTAAAAACAAAATGCACAGTTAGGTCTTTCCTTCTAATATGGTACCCTCTAGGGCATAGAAAAAAAAAAAAAATCCCCAGTGTACCTGCCCCAGGCTGGCACCAAATCCTAAGGTGCTGTCACCGTGGCAGCAGAGCCCTGACCCTGGCTTGTCCTCTGCTGACCTTCAGGTTGTATGTCCTGAAGTGAGCAGGGTGACTCTGCAGAGCCATTCTATTGTGAACAAGTAGGAGGGGCAGCTTTTATCGCCCCAGTTCCATACAACTCATCTCTTCCTGTCCAGTGTGCAGTATGGGCCAGCTGACATGCACATGAGTTGTGTTACTAGCCCTATAATTTGATCAGAAAAAAATTCCATGATCTCTGGGGTATCCTGTCAGTTTCCCCCTAAATCATCAGTAAGGAAACTCAAATGGTATGTGCAAAGTTCTGACATCAGGCTTTAGTAGTTCCTTGCACTTCTGCTTAGAAATGGATTGACCGTGTTGGGGGGTCGCCTGGGGGATCGCTCAGCTCGGTTGGTTAAGCGTCCGACTCTTGATTTCAGTTGAGGTCATGATCTCACTGTTCGTGGGACCAAGCCCCATGTCAGGCTCTGCACTGACCGCAAGGAGCCTGCTTAGGATTCTCTCTCTCTCTCCCTCTCTCCGCCCCTCCCTCAATCAATTCTCCCTCCCTCTCTCTCTCAATAAATAAATAAATAAATAAATAAATAAATAAACATTAAAATAGAAGAAATAGATTGGCTTTTTTAACTGTTGCTTGGCTTTTCGCCTTTAATATTTCGTGAGTTTCTCTACCACAGCACAGGTGCACTGCTTGCTTGACTTTCCCTAGAACAGTGTGAGAGATTGAGGACAGGGCAGAGTCACATTCATCTCCATATTCCAGTACCTAGCACAGTGCTTGGCACATGAGAGGTTTACTAATGTCTTTGAAAAGTGGATAAATAAGTAAAGAAAGATTTGAGGAACCTGGAATAAAACTAAATAAAATAGAATATGTACTTTTTAATTGGTTCAGAGTATGAGACCATTCCAGATAAAAATATTTTTAACAGTTGTTATGAAATTAGTCCCTTTCCATGGTGCCTGTCTACATGTTTAAATACCTTTTATTGGGGCACCTGGGTGGCTCAGTTGGTTAAGCATCTGACTTCAGCTCCGGTCATGATCTCATGGTTTGTGGGTTCAAGCCCCATGTCGGGCTCTGTGCTGACAGCTAGAGCCTGGAGCCTGCTCTAGATTCTGTCTCTCTCTCTCTCTGCTCCTCTCTTGTTCACACACTCTCTCTCTCTCTCTCAAAAATAAACATTTAAAAAAAATTTTTTTAAATACCTTTTATTTTATGAAACAATGGTACCTTTATTAAATAAATCCTTTTGTTTTATGAAAAATTAGTTTGTAAAATATCTTTGCATAATACAATAAAAAGTTGACAACCCCAGCGGTCCCTAAAAGTTCACACTAGTCTGAGAAATACATTTGGGAACCATGGGACTGGTAGATAACTCAAGTGTTTATACTAGCAATCCCACCTTACGATAACATGAACACAATGCTTTTGGAGATAGCAGGATTTCATTGAAGGTTTGGAATAGCATAATGGAATTACAGAACAGCACAGGGTAAGTGATAGATGAAAGCAGAAATCTAGGCAATACTGTCATAACGTTTACCGACTGTTCCCCACCAAGGGAAATTTCAAGATGGTGGCACTACTATTTAGGCCCTGCCTTATCACCATCTTATTGGCTACTTCCCTACCCCAAATGCTAGCCTCCCACTCTAAATTCTTGTTATTCATGAGAAGCAGTTTTGCCATCATTACTGAAGGGGTCTGCTAAGTGAAGATCTATGAACCCAAGAGCAAAAGCTTGGCCAGGACCTTTTTCCTTTAATCTGACAAAGTGTTGGTCAGGGATTCCTTCCCTGTAGGGGTCATTTCTCACCTATTGCTCTTCAGTGCCACAAAGAATTTGGTTTAGAAAAAGACGTAATAAAGTATAACTTTGTGAGTTTTAATCTTTTTTCCATTTCTCATCAAGCCATTGTTCTGTTTGCCTTTATTTTTTCTTCAGTTTGGAGGAGAAAAGCTATTCTCAGTTTAGGCTTTGGGGAGGAGAGGAAGCTGCTTTGGGAGCCTTTGCCCCTAATCTTTCCTGTCAGCCACTGCATCTCCCTTACCAAACACTGTCCCAAGGAACTAGTTAGCCAAGCATTTGTCATGCTAATTAGCTGAGGTCAGCATCAGGAAAGGTCTCACAGGCCTTCTAGGCAGACTAATGTAAATATGAAGCTGCCATTAAGAAAAAAAAAAAAACCTGAAAGAATGGAGTGACTGCTTTAAAGAAGAAAAATGAAAATAAAGATCAAGTTACAGGTTAGGCAAGGTCATGAGTCATTTCATTTCCCTGGAGGGGAAGTATCTGGAGACTCCTTTCCAGGGGAGTAGGGTTTTACTTTGGCAAACAGAGTGTTCTAGAACTACAGGGCTGGAACTAAACTAGAAGGAAATCACCTTGTTGAGAAAGTCACCAGGCATATGTTTGACTGGGACAGAGGGCACAAAAGCAGGTTTATTGAGAAATAAGAATACTCTTGTAGAGACAGGTGGTGGCAATAATCAAATGTTTAAACTTGGGCTAGATGCTGATAAGGAGCTTTTATTTATTTATTTTTTTTTTAATTTTTTTTTTCAACGTTTATTTATTTTTGGGACAGAGAGAGACAGAGCATGAACGGGCGAGGGGCAGAGAGAGAGGGAGACACAGAATCGGAAACAGGCTCCAGGCTCCGAGCCATCAGCCCAGAGCCTGACGCGGGGCTCGAACTCACGGACCGTGAGATCGTGACCTGGCTGAAGTCGGACGCTTAACCGACTGCGCCACCCAGGCGCCCCAAGGAGCTTTTAAATAAAAATCAAATTACCATGCAACAAGATGTCTTCTTGGAGGCTTTCAGTAACAGAATACATTGGTCACCATAGATTTTTAAAATTGAAATGTTTCCCTGGACATACTTCTTTTGTTTATTCAATGGAGACATGTATCTTTTAATGACATATGCTTTTCTATGCCCAAGGAACAATCCTTGGCTTTATTCGTATCAACCAGTAGTTGCAGATCTAGAACCAGTTATACTGCCTCTTGGATCCAGATTCCAAAAGCCTATCCTATTCTCATGAACGATGAAATACATATCAGGATGTTCCAGTAGTAACTTCTAACCACACGTTACTGGTTACATAAAAGAATTAAAACCTTGGATGTGATAGCCTCAGCTCCCCCAGTCTGAGATGTACTCTTCCTGTGTTCCTTACATACTGAGGCAGAGAAGCCCCCTCTGCTGGCTTCATACTTCATACTTCCTCTTACTGACCTGCTTGTTTGTGAGGAGGAAATCATCTCATTAGCACATTATCTGGCTGAACAGAATACCATAGACTGGGTGGCTTAAAAAACAGACCTCATTTCTCACAATTCTGGAGGCTAGATAGTCCAAGATCACAGTGTCAGCAGATTTGGTGCCTGGTGACAGCTGGAGTCCTAGCTTGTAGACAGTGCCTGACAGCTGTGTCTTCTCATGGCCCAGAGATCAGGGAGAGAAACAAGCTCTCTGCCGTCATTTTTAAGGGCACTAATCTCATCATGAGGGCTCCAACTTCATGATCTAATTCCCCTCCAAATACTGTCACGTGGGGGATTAGGCTTCAACATGAATTTGGTGGCAGAGGGGGACACATTCTGTCCATAGCAGTCACCTCCCGCATTTTCCTCTCTGTCTCTGAAAAAGCAGTATCAACATATTATAAGGATGTTTAGGGGCTGACATTACTTCAGTTACAGGTCTGATTTTATAAAGAACCCATCTTCTTCCTGCCTAGACCTGACAGTCATGTGCTAAATTATATAATGGATTCTGTAAGTGTGTGATGTCCAATATGGTAGCCATTATCTACACGTGGCTATTGAGCACTTGAAATGTGGCCAGTCACAAAATGAGATGTACTGTAAGTATAGATTACACACCAGATTTCAGACAGTATAAAAAGACATGAAATGTGTAATTAATATTTTTTATTGATATGTTTAAATGATAATATTTTAGATATATTAAGTTAAATCAATATAGTAATAAAACTAACTTTGTTTCTTTGTACTATTTTATTTTTTTTAAGTATTTTGAGAGAGAGAGCGAGCACATGCGAGCAAGTGGGGGATGAGCAGAGAGAGAGGGGGAGAGAGAGAGAGAATCCCAAGCAAGCTCTGCACTAGTCAGGGCAGAACCCGACAATAGGGTTCAATCCCACAAACCATGAGATGATGACCTGAGGCAAAATCAAGAGTCAGATGTTTAACCAGCTGTGCCACTCAGGCACCCCTCTTTGTACTTTCTAAAGTAGCCACTAGAAAATTTAAAAACACATATGTGGGTCATATTATGTTTTCTTTGGACGGCACTGTTCCGAGTACTACAAGAACCTTAGAGAAGTCATTCATCCCACAGATAGCTTTGTTGGAGGCAATGAAGCTTGAAAGGTCATAATGGATAAGCAGAACTTGGATAGGCAGAAAGAAAGGGGAAAGTCCTTTCAGGTATGGAAACATAGATCAGATTTCTGTTTTGACAATACTACATTGAAAGTGGTGGTATATTTTACCAGGAGGCACATAGTGTCTGGTTGTCTCTTTTTGTGATGATAGCCACCTTTGGTCATTATTGCCTAGTTTCATGAATTCATTAGGAACCAGGTGATAATATATATATTTTTAAAATACTTTATTTTTAAGAGGGAGAGAGACAGAGCACCAGTGGGGGAGGGAGGGGCAGAGAGAGAGGGAGACACAGAATCTGAAGCAGGCTCCAGGCTCTGAGCTGTCAGCACAGAACCTGACGCAGGGCTTGAACCCACGAACCGTGAGATCATGACCTGAGCAGCAGTCGGATGCTTAACTGACTGAACCACCCAGGTGCCCCAACAAGGTGATAATATTTTAATTATCACATACTTCTTCTTTTTTTTAATGGGTGAGGTTTTTTAAAAATTATTTTAGAGAGAGAGTGTGGGCAGGGGTGAGGGGAAGAGGGAGGGAGAGAGAATCTTAAGCAGGCTCCACCCTCAATTCAGAGCCCAACGTGGGACTGGATCCCACTAGCTGAGCTGAAATCAAGAGCATCAAAAGTGGGATGATGCTCAACCAACTGAGCCACCCAGGCACCCCTGTTTATGAGCTGGAATACTTCTTCATTTTTTATTCTTTTCTTTCTTTCTTTCTTTCTTTCTTTCTTTCTTTCTTTCTTTCTCTCTCTCTCTCTCTCTCTCTCAAGAGCATGTGCACGTGAGCGGGAGAGAGGCAAAGAGAGAGGGGGAGAGAGAGAGAGAGAGAGAGAGAGAGAGAGAGAGAATCCCAAGGAGACTCCACGTTGTCAGGGCAGAGCCCAACACAGGGTTGATCTCACAAACCATGAGATCATGACCTGAGCAGAAATCAAGAGTCAGATGCTTAACTGGCTGAGCTACCCAGGCGCCCCAAAGAGCTGGAATAGTTCTATAATAAGAAACCTCTCCTCATCAGCTATTTGGGCACCTTAGGCTACTGTATGTAAACAAACATGAGATAAAGTCTTCATTTTTTTACCTTTATGTAGCAATTTTCAATATAATGAGTTGGTCTCCTAGCATTCTATGATAATGATCAATGAGATTTCATTTAGCATAATCATGAGCTCATGAATTTAAACCTATTTGATTTGCCTCAACCTATTGTCATTACTAACTTTGTGTTCAAATTGTTCATTGGCCAGTGAAAGCCAATTTGAGTTGGAGCCTGAATTCTCTTGATAAAATCCAAGTGCTCTCTGACATCTTCCTTGCTTTCTGGTATGAAAAGTTATTCCAGATTCATCAGGTTCCATTCTCTTTTTTTTTTTTTTATGTTTATTTTATTTATTTTGAGAGAGAGAAATAGAGTGTGAACAGGGGAGGGGCAGAGAGAGAGAGAGAGAGAAAGAGAGAGAGAATCCCAAGCAGCCTCCCCACTGTCAGCATACAGCCTGATTCAGGGCTCAAACTCACCAACTGTGAGATCGTGATCTGAGCTGAAATCAAGAGTCAGATGCTTAACCAACTCAGCCTCCCAGGCACCCCATCGTCACATTCAGTTCTTGTCTCCAACATAGAATCAGCCATTTTTCCAGAAGGTCAGGTTCCTTTGAGTAGCAAATAGAGACCACAGTATACTAGTAGTCAGTCTGCTAGTGCCATTAGTATTGCTAATGGCTTGGTAAGTTTTTTCCTAAATCTTTTCAATAGATGGAGCTAAAGGAGAGACCATATCATGAGTTCATACTAGTACTTCTGATTCAAATTCAGAAACACAGGTTTTTACTTAACCTCATCCATCTTACACATGTATGTATTTCCTTTCTCCTGTGCCAAAAACCCTGTTTCTCAATGATAACAACTTACTCATTTGCTTTAATATACACACAACCATTTTAGATAACAGTACTAATATTGTCACAAACAATAAGATTGCTGGCAACAGTTAAAGATTTATTTTTACAGTTCCTTTTACCTTAGGGCATATTTCATGATTGATGTCGAGACAAATTCCTATGTTTTAAAATAAGGTAGCAGGACAGTCATGTTACCCTTTCAGGGCAGTTATGTTATCAACTTGTTAGGTTCATTTGTGTCCTTTTATGTTTGAATTTCAGGGATGCTTCTTAATTTTGTTTGAAAACTAACAAATAAAAATCTAAAAACCATGATATATTTGCAGAAGTCCAGCTTCTACCTCTGTTCCCTGCATCTCATTCCCTCTGTTCTTCTATAGGTAGCCATTTAAAATTTTATAGCCTATAAACTAAAGCAGTTTTGGGGTGCCTGGGAGGTTCAGTTGATTGAGCATTTGACTCTTGATTTCAGCTCAGGTCATGATCCCAGGGTCTGCTGACAGTGCAGAGCCTGATTGGGATTCTCTCTCTCCCTCTCTCTCTCTACCCCTTCCCCACTTGAGCTCTCTCATGAGCACGCTCACTCCCTCTCTCCCTTAAAATAAATAAACTTAACAAATAAAGCAGGTTTTTGTTGCTCTAATAGTTTCCTCTTTACTAATATATTTATATAATGCCATTAGCCTCTTCTAATTTCATCTCTTAGTTCTCTGTGATGAGCAATATTGAAATTAGCCGGTATCTTCTTCTCCGTCTCTTTTTCCAACTCCAAAATCTAAACCCTAGTTAATACCTATAAAAAAATTAATTATCTACTTTTCGTTTAACTTCATTATTTCATTATTCTTCCCATTCTCATCCCATTTTTGGTTCGTGGTACTTATCTATATTGTCAAAGCATATCGTCATTATGAGCTAGACTACCTTCCTTACAAACAACATTTAGTTTTAGCTCTACAGGTACTTATATATTAAAAATACACAACTCGTCTTTATATTAATGTCCTCCAGCCGTTTTTCTCTAAAGCTTATTCTCTAGGATCTTCTAGGATCCTTTCAGGTTTATAATGCTTTGTCCACAGACTTTATACTTATAGGACTGTTTAGCTGAATATAAAACCCTTGGCTTACAGTTTTTTTTCCTTCAGTTTTAACCATATTATTCCTTTGGCTTCTGGCAAAATTGATGATAAAAGGGATTCTTCCCTTTGCAGCAATTTCATTTTTCTGCCTGGATTCCTGACTCTTTTTCCTTTTTCTTTGAAATCCAATAGTTTTAACAGACGGGTCTGGTAGGCCAGTCTTTCCCAGGTATGTGATGTAATCTTTCAGTATGTAACTTCAATAATCTTTTTTTAATTCCAGAAATTTTCCTTATAGTTTTTATTGTATGTATGTATGTATTTAATTTTTAGAGAAAGAGCACACACACAAGTGAGCAAGGGGCAGAGGGAGAGGGAGAGAGAGAATCTCATGAGATGCAGCAAGAGGGAGATAGACTGAAGAGCCTACAGTGGGACTCGAGCTCATGCAAAGCAGGGCTGGAATTAATGACTGTGAGATCATGACCTGAGCTGAAGTTGGATGCTTAACTGGCTGAGCCACCCAGGCACCCTTCTTTACAGTTTTTAACATTCGTTTATTCCAATGCTTGGTTATCTTCTTTAGGAATTCCCTTTATACTTATGTTGGCCCTTCTTTATTGTTTCCTATAGCTATCCATTTTTCTAGAATTGTTTTTTTATATCCTGCCCAGATTAAATTTTTTCTCCTTTCCATCTTCTATTTTCCTTTTTTCCTTCATACTAAATATTCCTTTATAACATAATTTTAAAATTTATTTGTAATCTTTTCCTGAGTTCTGCCATTTCTTTTTTAAAACTTCATTTTCTCCAATAGCCTCATTTCTTAATTTTTAAAATTCTGATTTATGGCCTTTTTCATAGATTTTTAAATGTTCATAATTTGAAATTTGGAAATATTAGGCTATGCTTTCCACCTGTTTTATAGGTACAGCTTTCTGGCATACCTTCACCATCTGAAATGGTGTTTTCTCTTCCTTATTCTCTTTGACTTGCAATGACTTTGTGTGGGATTCAACTGCAGTCCTTGTCCATTGCTCATCTTTACTTTAGATGAGTTTTCCTTATTTTATTTTTTTAACATATATATATATATCTATATATATATATATATTTATATTTATTATTTTTATATTATTTTTTTTTTTTTTTTTTTTTTTTTTTTGAGAGAGAGAGAGAGAGAGAAAACATGAGTGGGAGAGAGGGGCAGAGGGAGACAGAGAGCAGGCTCCACTCTCAGTGCAGAGCCTGACTCAGGACTCCAACTCACGACCCTGGGATCATGACCTGAGCTGAAATCAAGAGTGGGACACTCAATACACTGAGCCACCAGGCACCCTGAGTTTTTCTTACTTTAGAAGGGAAAGATAGACCGGGATAGCTTTCCTAGCTTTCTTCTCTTATCGTGGTGAGGTGATCAAAACATGATTTTCTTTCTGAGAAATTTCATAGGTCCTCTCCCCCATTTTATGGAGACTTCCTCTTTCCTTTGTTCTTGCTTCGTCCTGTTCAGTTTGGGTTCCACTCCCACAGCTTTTCGTCAGGCAGAATTTTTTCTAGGAAGGGAGTTTTGATTAGTTTTGAGGATCCATGAGGCCCAGACTACTCCAGAAGGGTCTGGATTTCCTCAAGTGTTCTTACACCTACTCACAACTTGAAGCCTATAAAGCTGCCTCCAGGTTCAACTACTATTCTCAGGTTGGCCCTCCCATCTTTTTAGGGAGCACTTTTAGATGGATTTTGGGTTCTCTGATTCTCAGAGCCAGCAGAGCTCCATGCTTCCTTCTGATTCTACCCACACAATTGCTGATACCACACAGGTGTTGAAGCTGTTGGTAATTTTTCCCACCCAGTCATGTTTTGGAGTTTGTGCAGGATACCTTATCTTGGTAAATGTTCTCCATGAAATTTTGGTTCTGTCTTCCCAGTTGCCCTATTTTCACAAGGCACACTTGAGATTTAAATTCTCTGCTGCTACTGACACCATCTTCTCAGAATCCTCTCTCCATTCTTTTCTGTAAGTTATAATTTTGAAATAACTTCAAATATACAGAAAAGTTAGAACCATATAAAGAACTCCAATATGCCCTTCACTCAAATTTCCCAATTGTTTTTGCCAAATTTGTTTTATCAGTCTCCCTCCCCATAAGCAAATTTTCCCCCAAAACATTTGAAACTAAGCTACAGATATGATGCTCCTTTGTCTCTAAATACTTCAGTGTATATTTTCTATGAACAAGAATATTTTTTTATATAGCCATGGAATAATGATGAAAATCAGAAAATTAAATTAAATTAAATTAAATTAAATTAAATTAATCCCCTTCACCTATTTCACCCATCCCCCCACCTACCTCCCCTCTGGCAACCACCAATTTGTTTTCTATAGTTAAGAGTCTGGGGTTTTTTTTTACCTTGTGGACTTCAATGTTTTTGAAGAGTACAGCCAGTTATTTTATTTTATTTTATTTTATTTTATTTTATTTTATTTTATTTT
>NW_024412403.1:60857101-60873297 GCF_014898765.1 Herpailurus yagouaroundi
TTATTTTATTTTATTTTATTTTATTTTATTTTATTTTATTTTATTTTATTTTATTTTGTTTTATTTTATTTTATGTATGTATGTATTTATTAAATGTTGCTCGATATTTTTTTTTTTTAAAGAGAGAGAGAGAGCACATGAGTTGGGAGTGGGTGGGGGGGGGTGAGTGGAGGGGCACAGCCAAGTGGGGAAGAGAGAGAAAGAATCTTAAGCAGGCACCATACTAAGCACAGAGCCTGAAGCAGGGCTCCATACCATGACCCTGGGATCATGACCTGACCTGAAATCAAGAGCCAGACGCTTAACCAACTGAGCCACCCTGGTCCCCCAGCCAGTTATTTTATAGATTGTCCCTCAATTTTGATTTGTGTGATGTTTCCTCATGATTAGATTCAGGGTATACATTTTCAGCATATCATCACACAAGTGATATTGTATCCTTAGTGCATCATATCAGAGGCACATGATATTAAGCTTTCCTATTGTTATTGTGGGTAATGTGGGTTACGTGGTTAGGATGGTCTCTCCCAGGTTTCTCCACTGTAAAGTTACTATTTTCCTTTTGTAATCAAAAAAGTAATTCGTGGAGCAATACCTTGAGACTATAAATATTCTATCCCTCATCAAACTTTCAACCACCAGTTTTAACATCCATTGATTATTCTTGTCTAAATCAGATATTACCATAGTGGTTTCCAACTAGTCATTTCCTAATTCATCATTCCACATTTATCAGTTGATATTCTACTATAAGAAAGAGCTTTTCTTTCTCTCCCATTTATTTATTTATTCTTCTTAAAAAAATTTTTATGGATAACAGGTGATTTTTTTTCCTCTTCAAGTCAGTCGCACTCCTTGTCTATCGTGGGCATATTAAGGAATCTCTCTTTTAACTCCAACCCAGAAAGTAGGTTTCTTCTCTTTGCTCCTGTAATATCATGATTATAACAAGACATATATATATATATATACACACATATGTATATGTGTGTATATATATATATATATATTTGGTTTTCAGTTTCTGGCACAGAGCTCCTAAAACCCTTGGAATTTTCTAAGTGATAAGAGTGATAAAGATGTCTTATCATTGAACCGCACCTGAGTTTATGTTAATGAAGTGATTTTTGGAAAGACCCTAAAGATGGGATTGGTTGCCAGAGGGAACCAACCATATAATTGGAGGGTTGGAACTTTCAGTCCAACCCCGTTTGACCTCCTGGGTGGGGAGGGGGCTGGAGTTTGAATTGCCAATGGCCAATGATTTAATCAATCTTTACTATGTAATGAAGCCTCCATAGAAACCCTAAAGGATGGAGCTCAGAGAGTTTCTCAGTGAGCACGTGAAGATTCAGGGAGAGGTGTGCGCTCCAAAAGCATGGAAGCTCCACACCCCTTCCCACATACCTTGCTCTGTGCATCTCTTTCATCTGGCTATTCCTGAGTTACGTCCTTTGTAATAATAAACAGGTTATCTTGGAAGTAAAATGTTTCACTGAGTTCTGTGAGCCACTCCAGTAAATTAATTGAACCCAAGAAGGGGGTTATTGGAATCTTTGATCTATAGCTAGTTAGTCAGGTGACAACCTGGACTTTTTTTTTTTAAGTTTCTTTTTCATTTGTTTGTTTAAGTCATCTCTACACCAAACCTGGGGCTCCAACTCACCACTCTGAGATCAGGAGTTGCATGTTCTGACTAAGTTGGCCAGGTACCCCCAACCTGGACTTTGTGATTGGCATCTGAAGGTGGGAAGAAGTGGAGAGGTAGTCTTCTAGAACTGAACTCTTAACCTGGGGATCTGACGCTATCTCCAAGTAGATAGTAGATAGTGTCAGAATTGAGTTGAGTTGCAGATCACCCAGCTAATGTCTGAGAATCTTTTGGTGGTGTGGGAAAAACACATACTGTAACTGGGGGTGCAGATTTGTACTTCTCCATCACTAGCAAAATAATAATATTTCAGTGGCTTTTAGGGAATCACAAAGGAAGATGACATCATCAGTTATCATCTAGGGCATCTATTGCAACCCATTATCCAGATTATCTGTTGGGTTCCAAGCAAATCTGTCTCTAGACCATTTAATAAGTATAGTGATCCTCAGTTTTGAATTTGCAGTTAAAAGGATAAGCATATAATTATTTTTTTACTCATGAGAAACTGAAAGCCAGAATAGTCAAACAAATTATATAAGTAATCACTGCGGCTAGAATATCTGAGTGTCTGAATTCAGTTTCATAATTTTATCCATTTCAAGTCCTTGACTATGGAGTTCTCAGTATGTTTTTTTTAAATGTAGGTTTTCATTAGGGATCTTTGAAATATGATAAACTTTACATTGTCTCTGTGTGGTGAGATTATGGTGAATTTTAATGGTCTTTTCTGTATTTTCTAAATATTTCACACAAAAAAACATGTTTTACATTCCTAAGGCAAAGACAACAAAACACTGACAGGCGGAGCAGTATTGGGGAAGAACACTGTGTGGGGCACCAGAAAATGTGTGTTTTTATCTCCTTAACAACCTGTGTGCCTCCAGCAAATCCTGTTTCCTCTCCGAGCTTTATTTCCTCCCACTGAGAAGAGAAAACTACATCTTTTATCTTTATTCAAGCACTAAAGTTCAGTGCTCTCTTTTTTTTAACCATGTGTGAGACTGTAATTTTTTTCTTTTTTCTTTTAATGTTTATTTATTTATTTTGAGAGAGAGAGAGAATGAGAGAGTGTGTGCTTATGGGAGGGACAGAGAGAGAGAGAGAGGAAGAATCCCAAGCAGGCTCCCTGCTGTCAGCACAGAGTCCAAATCAGGGCTTGAACTCACAAACCATGAGATCATGCTCTGAGCTGAAATCAAGAGTCAGACACTTAACTGACTGAACCACCCAGATGCCCCCTGCCCCTTTTTTTAATTCTTGGCTTTATATTTTTTTATTATTTTATTCAAATCCAAGTTAGTTAACATATACTGTAAGAATGGTTTCAGGAATAGAATTTAGTGATTCATCACTTACATATAACACCCAGTGCTCATCCCAGCAAGGGTCCTCCTCAAAGCCCATCATCCATTTAGCAGCCCCCCCCCCACCTCCTCCAGAAATCCTTAATTTGTTCTCTGTATTTAACAACCTCTTATGGTTTTCCTCCCTCTCTGTTTTTATCTTATTTTTCTTTCCTTTCCCCTATGTTCATCTGTTGTGTTTCTTAAATTCCACATATGAGTATAAAGAATGTAAAGAATGTATACAACTTTTTTTTTTTTTTAAGTAAGCTCTCTGCCCAATGCGGGGCTTAATCTTGCGACCCTGAGGTCAAGAGTAGTATGCTCTACCAACTGAGCCAGGCAGGCATCCCTAATTTTTTTCTTAACTATTGACAAGTAGGAGAAATTTCTTGCCAAAAAGATCATTTCTAACTCCTTGTCTTATAAAAGCCAGTAAATGAAATCTTTAAATTATTGTTTCTAAAACACTACTCTTTTCTCCTTTGGTTGGTTTTCTTTTCTTTTGAGAGGCTTCCCGTAGGGCTCCACCACCTGGAAGTGTTTTATTTTGTCTCCCTCTTTTACCTCCACCTTTGCCACCAGGGCTGAGCTTGTATTCAAGTTCCATTTTGTTTCTCTCTCACGTTCCGTTTGTTTCCTCCTGAGTGCCATGTCAGTAGGCTTGCTATAGTGTTGGGTTTCGTTTTTTGGTTGTTATTTTGTTTTGATGATATTGTTGTGTTGCCCCCTTCTGAAGAGGTATTTTAAGGTATCTGATACAATATGTAGGGATTTTCAGTGTTCGTTCCTTTCCTGCTTTGGTTTCAACATGTTACCTGAAGGATCTCCTGTGTCATTTCTCCCCGTTGGCTTGAATGTAAAAGACCAAGGGACTTAATACTTGTGAAACCGTGAAACTTCTTTGCTTCAAGAAGATGCCAGTGTTTCTTTTTTCCTTTCAGAATGATTGACAATTATCACACGTTGCCATGCAGCAGCCAGAGTTTGACAGCCAGCTCTTCCTACATTGTTTAACTCTGGGGCTAACAGAAGTTCCACGTCAACACACCAAAATGGTGCATTAATGATTTAAAGGCACATCTAATGAGCTGTTCAAATTGGGGCCTCACCATTCTTTCTGCTCATTTGCGAAGGAAAATATCAAACATATCATGATGCTTCAGGCAATAGAATCACAGTCCTTTCTGTTTTGCCAAAAAAAAAAAAAATACATTTTTAAACGTTGTTTTCTTTTCTTGGATATTGTGAAAATGGAAAATTTGAAGGTCTTTTTTGAGGTATTTTAGTGGCTATGCAAACCAAAACCAAAACAAAACCTAAGGACCTGTATTTTGCTTAAAATAAACTAAGGTCAGCAGGGACACCTGGGTGGCTCAGTCGGTTAAGCATCTGACTTTGGCTCAAGTCATGATCTCATGATTCGTGGGTTTGAGCCCCACATCAGGCTCTGTCCTGACAGCTCAGAGCCTGGAGCCTGCTTCGGATCCTGTGTCTTCCTCTCTCTTTGCCCCTCCCCCACTTGTGCTCTGTCTCTCTATCAAAAATATAAACATTAAAAAAATAATAAATAAAGCTAAGGTCAGCAATAAGAACCAACTGTCCAACTTAACCCTTAAGTCCTCAGTCTGAGATCCTTCTGCTTTCATATGTAATGAGTTTCTAAGAACATGTGTAAAAATTATTGATACAGGAGAAACAATTGATTTACCTGTCAAAAGATAGTGCTCCATTCCTGGAGAGAGAAAAAGCAGAGCTGAGTGTCATTACATATTAAATGTTATTAATAATAAACTTAATTGAAATGATTTGCTGTAGTAATTAATTACTTCAAATTCTCATTTGCCTTATCCCCTCAGTTTATTTGAAGTGACAATAATAGACAAATAAATTGATTTTGCTGTTAGAAAGAAGGATATGCAAATGTTGATTTTACACAAGATGGAACAAGGGATTTTTCAATGGGTTGGATAAGAAGAGTGAAACTGGTTTGAAGGTATCTTATATTGAAAAATGTGTCCAAAGAAAGTTGAGTGTAAGCCTTCTTTTCTGACAGGAAATCTATAGGAATCCATTTCCCTGTCATAGCTCCCAAGAACTGGGAAATTTTCCCTCTGTTCCACTGAAAAGCTTTTCAAGAACTAGTTCTCAGCCCATAATTTTAAGGAAGTTTATTTGGGACCCAGCCTTCTATAGTTGATCCCAAGGCTGGCCAGGGGTATCTATATGTAATTATGAAAGTATTGGCTTCTTTGAAGGTACAGACCACCTGTTTTGGCTAAACTCATAAGTGTTTAAATAAAATATTTTATTTCTGAAAATGGTGGCAAAATTAAAGTTTATCTAACATCATCAAGTAGCATGTAGTCCTGAGTAAAAGCACCCTCTGGCTACCTGGAGTATTTACCATTGATTGGACCATTAAACGTGTAAATAAAATGGGGTGCCTGGGTGGCCCAGTTGGTTAAGCATCTGACTCCTGATCTCAGCTCAGGTCATGATCTCACAGTTTGTGGGTTCAAGCCCCGCATCGGGCTCTGTGCTGACATTGAGGAACCTACTTGGGGTTCTGTCTCCTTCTCTCTCTGCCCCTCCCCACTCCCACATCTGTGGGCTTTCTCTCTCTCAAAATAAATTAAGCTTTAAAAAAGTAGTGTTTTGTTTTGTTTTGTTTTGTTTTTACCAGAGTAGGCATTTTTAAATTTGAGAAAGTACTCAAGCGCCTGGGTGGCTCAGTCAAGCGTCCGACTTCAGCTCAGGTCATGATCTCACGGTTAGTGAGTTTGAGCCCCTCTTTTGGCTCTGTGCTGACAGCTCAGAGCCTGGAGTCTGCTTTGGATTCTGTGTCTCCCTCTCACTCTCTGCCCCTCTCCTGCTTTGTGCTCTCTCTCTCTCTCAAAAATAAATAAAAACATTAAAAAAATTTTTTAATAAATAAAAAAGTATTTAAATTTAAGAAAGTACTACTTACTTACCAATTTTTTTTCCATGAATCGTGCCTTTGGTGTTGTATTTCAAAAGTTGTCACCAAGTCTAAGATCACCTAGCTTTTCTCCTATGTTATCTTCTGAAAATTTCATAGCTTTGAATGTTACATTTAAGTTAATGATCCATTTTAGGTTTGCTTTGTGAAAGGTATAAGGTCTCTGTCTAGAATCTTTTTTTTTTTTTTTTTTGATATATGACATCTAATTGTTCCAGCACCATTTGTTGAAAAGAAAACCCTATGTTTTTAGTATTACAGTGTTGTATGTGTGTGTGTGTGTACATTTATAGCCCACCTTGAACCAAAGAGTTTGAAGCAGCTCCTTACCTGGGGCTCATTATTCTTGTCATCATTCCCAGCCTTCCATTCTGCTGCCACCACCTCTAATCTCTACCATTCTCTTGTTGCCACTTTTTTCTGTGTATCTTCTGCTGCCTGCTTCTCCCATCCTTTTTGACTTGCAAATCTTTTACAAATACTGTAGGCCCTTCAAGGTTCTTTCTTTTCTCTGGCTGTTCCTCTTGTTTCAGGCTTTGCTACTGGCAAAGACGTTCCTTCTTCTTCATTTTGTTTTGTTTCTTACTTCCTCATTCAAAGCCATGGTGGGTAATCTCAGTTACTAGAGAGCTGGTCTCCTGATTTTTAAAGTTTTGCTATAGAATTTTAGTAATACCAATAGTGAAGGGGCGCCTGGGTGGCTCCGTGGGTTAAGCATCTGACTTCAGCTCTAATCATGATCTCTCAGTTCATGAGTTCGAGCCCCGCGTCAGGCTCTGGGCTGACAGCTCAGGGCCTGGAGCCTGCTTCAGATTCCGTGTCTCCCTCTCTCTTGGCCCCTCCCCTGCTCACACTCTACCTCTTTCTCTCTAAAATAAATAAACATTTTTTAAAAAAAATTTTAATAATACCAATAGTGGAGGATGAAGAACATATGCTATTTGGAAAGTCAGTATGTATTTGTGTTGACTTTGTGTGCCATTATTTCCTTTGTTTACATCAACAGGATTTTCTTGTCAAGTCTTTTTGGCTACAGAAGCGTAACTAGGCTTGCATTTGAGACTTTTTTTCTGTTCTTTTTTCTATCACTAAAAGAACCATATAAAGTATCACTTGAAACAATTGGGATGGAAAGGGATTATTTTATTTTATTTTATTTTATTTTTATTTTATTTTATTTATTGTTTTTTTAATGTTTATTTATTTTTGAGAGAGAGAGAGAAACAGGGCTCGAGCTGGGGAGGCCAGAGAGAGAGGGAGACATGGAATCCGAAGCAGGCTCCAGGCTCTGAGCTGTTAGCACACAGCCTGACTCAGGGCTCAAACCCATGAACCATGAGATCATGACCCGAGCCGGAGTTGGATGCTAAACTGACTGAGTCACCCAGGTGCCCCTATTTTATTTTTAATTTTTTTTAGGTTTATTTATTTTTGAGAGAGATACAGAGTGTGAGCAGGGAAGGGGCAGAGAGGGAGAGGGAGACACAGAATCCAAAGCAGGCTCTAGGCCGTAGGCTGCCTGTACAGAGCTCGACGTGGGGCTTGAACCCACGGACCAGACCACGAGATCATGACCTGAGCTAGAGTCGGACACTTAACTGACTGAGCCATCCAGGCACCCCAGGGATAATTGTATTTTAAAACTTAAGAGCTAAAACTACCTTTTAAATCACCCAGTGTCTTCTCAACAGGAGAGAAAACTGAAAGCCAGTGAAATAAGTCACTTGTCCAAAATCATGTAACTAGTGTGAAGCAAATCCCGGAACATAACTCCAGTTCCCGCATATATTTCTTCAAGATATTTTTACTAGACCACTCTCCCTCCCACAAGAACACATCTGTAGGGGCGCCTGGGTGGCGCAGTCGGTTAAGCGTCCGACTTCAGCCAGGTCACGATCTCGCGGTCCGTGAGTTCGAGCCCCGCGTCGGGCTCTGGGCTGATGGCTCAGAGCCTGGAGCCTGTTTCCGATTCTGTGTCTCCCTCTCTCTCTGCCCCTCGCCCGTTCATGCTCTGTCTCTCTCTGTCCCAAAAATAAATAAACGTTGGAAAAAAAAAATTTAAAAAAAAAAAAGAAAAAAAAAAAAGAACACATCTGTATACTTAGCAACAACAAAGCAAATAATTTAAAATACCACAGTCATGCTTTCAGTCAGGTCATTTGATCATGCTTTATGTTGGATTCCCTTACAATTTCCTTCATCTATTTGAGTCAGGCCAGCAGGACTGACACTAAGTAAAACGTAGAAGTTGGCAGATTTTCTTCAGTGTTTCAGAGCTGTAGCCACCCACCAACCATGATGTTACTTGGACTCCCTGTGGACCCATAGGACTGATCTTCATCTCTTTTGTGGTTGATTTTCATCAGTGCTGGTTACCTTTTCGACAGACACAGGGCAGCTTGGAGACCCAAGCAGTTAGCCTATGTGTCACTCAAGGACAGGATTAATCCTGAGAACTGGTATTTCTGGATCTCCATTAAACAGCCATGAAGATAAGCCATAGCAAACAGGAATGACCAACTGTTTCTGTCCCTCTAGATTTAACTGCCCTGTTGTGGACAAATTGACTCATAACCATTTTAGTTATCTAAACTGGGAGAATATATTAAAAATTGACATGAGGGGCGCCTGGGTGGCTCAGTCGGTTGAGCGTCTGACTTCGGCTCGGGTCATGATCTCACAGTTTGTGAGTTCGAGCCCCGTGTCAGGCTCTGTGTTAATAGCTAAGAGCCTGGAGCCTGCTTTGGATTCTGTGTTCCCCCTTTCTCTACCCCTTCCCCACTCATCCTATCTCTCTCTGTGTCTCTCAAAGACGAATAAACGTTAAAAAAATTTTTTTTCAATTGACATGAAAATGCTCATAGGTTTTTTTTTTTTGTCCTTTCCAATATTTGCAAAAAGAAATTCCATGTTTGTCCCCACTCTCTCTCCATACCATTTTCACCAAAGCAGAGCAATTACAGCTTTCTAGGACAGAGACAATGTTTATCTGCATAATAAAGGGACAAAAAGTGGGGGATAAGGAGAGAGGCAAATAGGATGACATTTGGGTATACAGAGGGGGTTTGGCTTGTGGACAGTAAGTTTCCAAAATAGCTGCGGTATGAGTGAAGTAGAAAAGGAAAGAGAATATAGGATTAGGCAAAGTTCTTAGTTGCAAGCAACAGAAATCAAATGGCTAACTTAACCAGAAAAATAACTTATTAGAAGGATATTAGGTAGCTCACAAACCTGAGATGCCAGACTCAGACTATGATTGGAGACCAAGAGAGACTAAACTGTAGGAAATTGTAGCAACAGTCACGCTATAGAATGGTTTCATCAAGATGCTCCACTGGGAACCACCACCTCCTCTACCATTAGATATGGTCACCCCTGGACCCTGCTGCCATGGACACTACTGGTGTCTGTATTGCCAGCGAATTCTAAACTCTCCCTTCATCTTTGTATCATGTAATCATCATTGAACATACCAAGTGGAAGCATCCAACTATCTGAGCATAGGTGGTATTCTTGGCTCCCTTGGCATTCAGCAGCAGCCTTGCCTCCCACAAAACTCACACAGTTCAATAGGGTAGAGGAAGCTCCTCTAAAACATGCAAAGGATCTGGATGCTGGGTAGGCCCCGAGTCAACTCCACCAAAATTTCTCATGGAGTCTTCTCAAGACAGCTATATGAATCCAGATGTGGTCAGGGACCAAGATGTGAGAGGGAGAAAAAGGGGTGCTATAGCATTCTATCTATGCCCATTAAAGAGGAACATCTAATCTGAGCATCAGAGAATTTCAAGCAGCATATAGCATCCCAGTCACCATGTTCATTCCGGTTACAAATAGTTTCGTCTCTTAAACATGGCCTTCCCTGAGGCCTCTTCTGCTAACCTCAAGAAATTTTGTTTTCGGAAGATGTTTGCAGACGATCAGTTTTGTCTTGTTTAGAAAGCAGTTTCCTATAAGTAATAATTATATCCTGACAATACTTATTTAAAATTATAAATGGCACTGGTCTAGCAATAAATACCACTACAGGGGTGCCTTGGTGGCTCAGTTGGTTAAGCATCCAACTCTTGATTTTGGCCGAGGTCATGATCTCACAGTCATGAGATCAAGCCCCACATGGGGTTCCATGCTGGGTATGGAGCCTGCTTTGGATTCTCTCCCTCTCTCTCCTTCTCCCCCTCCCTTGCTCGCATGCTCTCTCTCTCTCTCTCTCTCTCTCTCTCTCTCTCTCTCGTGCGCACGTGTGTTCTTGCTCTCTCTCTCTCTCTCAAACATTTTAAATAAATAAAATAAATTTAATGCCACTACAGAAAAAAACTGCTCATAAATGTCAGATCATAACTCTGACAACCATAACAATAATTTTCTAGTGCCTTCCCATCTTCAAAGCATTAATTAATTAGGCCTCAGAATAGCTCTAGATGAAACTTGCCTGCAGTGCAATCACTCAGCATATAAATAAAATCTAAGGAGTGGATCCTTGAATTCTGCCTCAAACCATAAAATAATTATGTTTCCCTCTTTAACCCTCTCCACTTGTACTCCAGAGTGAAGGAATTATAAGGAGACGGAGTTTAAGTGGGAGATAGAAAAAGACAGGAAAGGTAAAGAGGAGAAAAGGGATCATGCACAAGAGATGATCAGATCCTGATACCTGGGAGTTGTCTCCCAGGAACCAAGTCTGGAGATGCCTAAAGTTGGAGGAGGGTCAGGGGACAGAGGAACTAATTCAAAGTCTATGAGAAACCCTGGAGAGACAGAATATGGTTAGCTCTTGGAGTTAGAGGTAAATGGCAGCCCACAAGGTAAGAGGCCACTGGTGAGGAATAGGTTGAAGGAAGGCTTTTTTGTTGTGCTTTTTGCCTCCCTCAGTTTGGCCTAGGTGGATTGCCATCTGCCCTGCCTTAGTGCCCTTGTGAGAGAGAAAACCAGCAGCCCAGCCCAGGGCTGCCTGGGCTCCATGAGCTAAGGTCTGCGAGGGCCTGCTTGAGTGTAGAGGATAACCACTGTGGCTGTCCACCTGCTGTCTCTGAGCATTCCCTCCTTCCCCTCAACCCCCTCCACAGTTCATGGGCTGGCCTATTACAATGGGAGCAAAACAGTGTGTGGATGGGGAGTAGAAGTAAAATTATATGGAGCGGGAACAGACTGGACCCGTGTGTGGGGGTAAAAGGGGTGTGGTCAACTCAGAGGCTGTCTACCCTAAGGGGGCTTTCCTTCCAGTCTCTCTTGATTTTGGCGTAGGTCATGATCTCACAGTCATGATATCAGGCCCTACATTGGTTTCCATGCTGAGTATGGAGCCTGCTTTGGATTCTCTCCCTCTTTCTCCTTCTCTGAACCTCCCTCTATTCTAAACCCCCTGATGTTTAACACCTCCCTTCTGGGGTTCTCAGTACTGCCACAGGTAGCTGATACCCCAGGGAATTCAAGCTCATAGGATAAAATAACAACACATCTGCAGAAGGAAGCTACCTGAGAGATGTTAAACTGGATGGCCTTTACCAGATGTAGCTGAATTAACAAACAAGAAGAATAAGACTTTAAACTAAGCAAAGTGAATATCCTGAAAGAGATGGGGACAGAAAGGCTTTGTTAAAGTAAAGCAGGTTACAGTTATAAAGAGGAGCCAACTGGAAACCTCAGAGTTAAAAATAACACTTTTCACATAAAGAACTCAGCAATGGGTTGGATATTAGAATGAACAGTGGATTAGAGAACTGGAGGATCTACCTAAAGAGATGTAGGATATCAACAGAAAAATTAAGAAATTGGGAGGGCAGACCCAGTCATGACATCAACATAATAGAGGCCCTACAAGAAAACAAATAGGGAGAAAGAAATCTTTGTAGAAATAATGCTGAAGAATTAATAACAGCCACTTACTCAACATCGTGGGAGTGCTTTCTTAGGGCTTGTTGAAAGCTGCAAGCTTAGCTGGACTATCCCCACTCACATAAAAACAGGAAATTTTGGGGCGCCTGGGTGGCTCAGTTGGTTGAGCGTGTGACTCTTGATTTCAGCTCAGGCCATGATCTCATGGTTTATGAGATTAAACCCCGCTTGGGGCTTTCCACTGACAGCACATGGAGCCTGCTTGGGATTCTCTCTCTCCTTTTCTCTCTGCCCCTCCCCCACTTGTGCTCTTTCTCTCTCTCTCAAAATAAATAAATAAACATTTTTTTAAAAAGGTAAATACTTGTAGTGTATGTACTGTCAGATACATTGCTAGACCTCAAATATGTCATAGATAAAATCTTCTAAGAGAGACAAAACAGAACAATGACCAAATATAAAACATGGAAAAAATGATACAATTGAGTATAAAATTGGGTAATACAGTCCATAAGTTTTATAGGTTATGGTCTTTGGAGTATACTTGATCCCCATTCTTGTGAAGAAAATATGTAGGACAGCAGTTCCCAGTGTGCTATGTGGAATATTTTTTGTATAGAATGGTCTTCGTGTTCCCTGTAAAAGACTTTCAACTTGGCCATGTTTTGACTGCCTAACATCTAAGCTCCATTCCTATATGTTTGGGGAAATTCCTCATTTCATAAGTCTCTGCTGGAGCAAGAGCTCCTTCTTGTACACAAGTGGAACAGCAGCACCTGCTTTCACACACGCGCACACACACACACACACACACACACACACACACACACACACCAAATTCAAGCATGGCCTGTGGCCTCGGTACTACCAATCCAGACTTTGATTTGGGGGCAAATGATGCAGGGAAGCAGCTGTTCAGCAGCAACAGAGGCAACCTTGGTTTCCAGAAATGGCCATGGCAATGGGGTGGTGGCACTTAAAACCCTCCAAAGGCTTTCTGTTGCCCTTAGAGTAAAACCCCAACCTCTCCCACATGGCTTTAAGACTCTTCGGGACTGTAATATTCCTCGTACACTGTCAGCTTCAGTCAAACTGATTTTCTCTTAATTTTTCAAACCTCCTTCTTGCCTTCTCCTTCCTTCCTTCCCTCCCTCCTTCCTCATACCTACTACACTGTTCCCTTTGTTCGGACATTTCTCTTGTTCTGGTTAATGTTACTCACTCTTTAGGATAATACTCAACCTGAAAATCTATGTCATGGACTTCTACAGGAACTTAAATATTAATGCAAGTCCTTGTTTAATTGGCATTCCATAGGCAAACCTGTGATCTCAATGAGGGCACACTATATCTACATTGCCTAGTAATGTATCTCCTGTGCCAGAGCAATGCCTGGTACAGGACAGGGAGTCAAATATTTAATGAATGAACAAAGTCCATTGCTAAGCAGATGGAATTTAGACTGTGTATTGTTCTGTACTCCTGGCCTGCCAATTATTATACCTCTCTTTAATGTTTCCCATGTTTTTATTGGAATTGAAATGCTCAATATAAAATTTAAATCATAAGCCTAAAGAGGAAAGTTTATACAGATATATTTGTGTGTAGATTATTGTTGGCATAATGAAATTGGTGAGATGAGGTATGTAAATCATGGTGCTTAGAAAAGTGCTTTGAGGGGCACCTTGGGGGCTCAGTTAGTTAAGTGTCCAACTTTGGCTCAGTTCATGATCTCACAGTTCATGAATTCGAGCCCCACATGACATCTCAGAGCCTGGAGCCTGCTTTGGATTCTGTGTCTCCCTCTCTCTCTGCCCCTAGCGCACTCATGCGCACTCTCTCTCTCTCAAAACATAAATAAATAAGTAAATAAAATAAGAAGAAAAAAGTGCTTTGAATGCAAAATGCTGAGAATCTACAACTATAGAGAATAAATAGTTCCCAAGGGTAAACTGCTCTTTTCAACAAGATGAAAACACTGTTCCAGGAAAGCTGGAAGCCAAATGATGACAGGAAATTAATATCTTACATGAGAAGAACCATATAAACTTCTCCTTTGCCAGGGACAATTGGATTTATAAGTGTGTCTGCACACATGAAAGACATCAACACCGATTGGTGTGTCCGTGAGAGTGGAAAAGCACTACCCAACCCAAAGCCCTGGTGGGACACCTCTGCTTTCTGCTGGGCCTGGTGCTCTGCAGGTCACAGAATACTGTTGCCCATAGTCTATGGAGGTGGATAGCCTGGGCGTTACTGTTCCCATTCTACAGTTGAGGACACTGAGGCCCAGAGAATTTAAGTGATTTGTCCAAGGTCACCCAGATAGTAGATGTCAGTGCCAGAAGTAAAAGCTAGGTCTATATATTTTTCTTCATTATGGTATAAATTTACATAATATGGTTTTCTAAGGCCGAATCAGGCAGAGAGAATTTTAAACAGTCACATCAATAACTATAGGAATTATTTTAATGCTTATCTCTTTTAAAAAAAAAAGGGTATAATCTGTGATTGAAGTAACTTCATTCCTTCTAGTAGTTATGAAAATTTGGGGATGAAATGCTTCATTTAATAGGACTTTCTAACCTCTAATAAGAAAGGGATTCATAGGGTGCCTGGGGGACTTAGTCAGCTGAACATCAGACTCTTGATTTCAGGTCAGGTCATGATCCCAGGGTCATGGGATCAAGCCCCATGTTGGGCTCCACACTGAGTGTGGAGTCTGCTTAAGATTCTGTCTCTCTCTGCCCCTGTCCCCCCCCCCCCCACCTCCTTCTTTCTTTCTCTCTAAAATAAATTAATTTAAAAAAGAAAGAAAGGGATTCAGAACTGCAAGGCCACTTTGCTCAGGGGAAGGAAGCTGTTTTCATACAATAGTCACATAATGGACCCTCCCAGAAGGCCTGCTTCACTCAGCTCAAAGGGTCTTGGCAGGTGGGTACAAGTTGAAGATACAGTGATGGTCACGGAGAGATTCAGAGTCTTGGAGAATGACTTTATTGTTTATTTTTTGTTTAAAAAATTGTTTATTTATTGTTTAAAAATCCTCCCCCCCCCCAAAAATATATGTTGAAGTCCTAACCCCTGGAAGCTATGAATGTGACCTTATTTGGAAGTAGGGTCTTTGCAGCTGTAATCAAGTAAGATGAGGTCATTCAGGTGGACCCTGGAAAAAAATCACGCTGGATTTTTTTAAAAGAGAGATAAGCATTAAAATAATTTCTATAGTTATTGATGTGACTGTTTAAAATTCCTTATTCCTGAATCAGCCTTAGAAAACTATCTTCTGGGGCGCCTGGGTGGCTCAGTCGGTTAAGCGTCCGACTTCAGCTCAGGTCACATCTCACGGTCTGTCAGTTCAAGCCCCGCGTCGGGCTCTGGGCTGATGGCTCAGAGCCTGGACCCTGCTTCCGATTCTGTGTCTCCCTCTCTCTCTGCCCCTCCCCCGCATGCTCTGTCTCTCTCTGTCTCAAAAATAAATAAACATTAAAAAAAATTAAAAGTAAATATTAAAAAAAAAAAAAAGAAAACTATCTTCTGTAAATTTACGCCATAGTGAAGAAAAATATGTAGACCTAGATTTTATTTCTGGCACTAAGAAGAGGGAAATTTGGATACAGACATGCACAGAAAGGGCATCAGCTTGTGAAACAGAGACACACAGAGTGTTGAAGAAATGAATAAAGCAATGCACCAAAGATGGCCAATGGGACTAAAACAAGCTCTGGTCTCTGACTTAGAAAGCCCTCTTCGAGGTTCTGCTTGCCCTGTTTGCCACACGTGCGAGACCTCCCTCCCCCCAAATATGGAGGCTGACAACTATAAATTACCCTTTCTGCTTGCATTCGGCACTCAGATCTTTGGAGAATCAGTCTCCTCTGAGCCTGCTGGAGTTAAATAAATCTCCGATCCACCAAGATCTCCAAGTGCCGCTTGGTTTTTCTGCCAGCATTCTGGCTGGTTCTGTAACATATTTGGTTCCCTGCCTGGGAAACCCAACTGCGCTGGCCCATTGTTGCCACCGGTTTGGGAGAATGGCGAGGCAGTGACTGAATGAGGGATTGCAAGGGAGAAGGCGTGTCCTGCCCTGATTTTGGCAGCCTCCCTCTAGGTTGCCTCAGACTGACCCCCACTCTGCCATCCCCGCCAGACTCAAGGAGACTTGGCAGGTAAGGACCTGTACCCGATGTCAGAACTGGTAAGGCTGGGGCCCAATCTAGTCAGGCCCACTTGCAAGAGTGGAAGGGGGACTTGATCACTTCCCAGAGACCTCAGAAGTCTCACAGGTAGGAATTCTGTGGGAGGGAATATAATAACCTCTGGTGTGTATGTGAATGTGAATGTGAATGTGAATGTGAATGTGAATGTGAATGTGAATGTG
>NW_024412403.1:60873307-60888163 GCF_014898765.1 Herpailurus yagouaroundi
ATGTGAATGTGAATGTGAATGTGAATGTGAATGTGAATGTGAATGTGTGACTCGGTCTAACTTGCCTGCTGTGTTCGATTGTGTGGCTCCACGGGCGGGCACCCTTAAGATCCCCCAAAGCCCAAGAAGTCTGAGTGGGCTATCTGTGATTCCATGGTGAATGGCACACAGTCTATGGCGGCATCAGAATAGTTTCTGATTGTAAGTCACAAAGCTGAGACCGCTACCGCTAAGCGTCACCTAAGTTCCTTTGGGACACAGCCATATGGGCATCTGACTGGTCTCTTCATTAGAGGGGGCACTCCATTCCTCTGTCTTTGCGACTCTGCCTCCCAGGAGCATTGTGGGGTCAGGACGGAGCAAGGAAGGGGTTTTTGGGAGACTGGAATTGGGATAGCCCCTGGCATGTTGGGGGCCCTGTGTGAGTTGAAATGGCCCACTTTTGGTGTGTGGGGGGGCCCTCTGGGGGAACCTTTGATGTTCCGATGGTCCGCTGCATCTGGCATATTGTCTCCAGAGACCCAGGTCAGCCTGATCAAATTCCATGCATCAACTCCTGGCTTGAAATTTCCCGAAATCCTCCGCCTTGGGTGTGATTTGTCCATGGCGGGTGGAGCCAGGCAGGAGTTTTGGCCACTTTATCTGGAAACTCACCCAGGGAGCCAAAGAAGTGACCCACCACTCCCCTAGTGTTTACAGGAGACAGAGGAAGATATCATCTTTCTTCCTCCTTATGACTCATCAGGGTCCCTCCCCCTTGCCCCTGAGCTTGAAACTCCTCCCCACCTGTCTCTCCATCACCGCTGCCCATCTCTCTTCCCCTCCCACATGTGCTGGTACCAAGAGGCTCTCCTCCAGAGATCAGAGCAGGGGCTGAGAAGCCCATAAATATGCCCAGTAGCAAGGGGATTTCCCCCCATGCCCCTGGCATTATTATAAGAGACTTTGCGAGGCTTAAACCCTGTTTGCTCCAGATGCACAAAAGAGCCAGGACAAAAGGATGGGGAAGGTCTAGCCGCCAAAAGGGGGGAGGCCCAGAACCTCCTTAGCAAGTGGTCAATGAACCTACTGCCAGGGGAAGGACATTAAAAAGAATAAGTGTCCCAACCAGCCGATATCAGGTCCCCCCAAGAAAGGGACCTTATTGGTCTAGCCAAGATAGAATCAGACTAAAGGGGACACTGACTCTCTCTCCCTGATCCTCTGCCTAATAGATGGAGGGATTCTCCCTCATTTCCCAGGTTAACGGCTATAATTGGAGCCAAATGTGGTTAGTCTACCTCGGGACAGGGACTTTAAGGAATATTCCCAAGCAGTTGCTGCTTCTGCCTTCCCCTCCCCCTCACGTGTCTGTACCAACTTGGATGTGGTCCTATACCATCCTCAGTGTCTCAGGCACCATTGGTTCCTCCTCCCACCCTCCAGGTCAAGGAGCAAAGTGCACCCCCTTGGACCACCCATTTCAGATACCTCCACTGGTGCCCCAGGTGAAAATTGACTATGGGGAAAAATGGATTGACTTTTAGGTGGACACAGGTGAAACATATTCAGTGTTTAAACTAATTTAAGTTTGTTGGACCTATCTTTAAAGTTATCAGCAAAGGTCAAATAAGCTCATGTTATCTCTGTTGCAATTTGTTAATGATAGTTAATTTTGTCTGTCTCAAAGTTTTCATGGGTAATTGTTAAGATAACTTTCAAGGTCCTTGGTTACCTGAAACTTTCCAAATAGGATGGAATGCTAAAGCTTTGATTATTGGACATAGGTTTGTGTTTTTAACTTCTTGTTGCTGAGAAATCAACGCTATTCATACCTATTGGAAAACATGCTTTGTATTTAATTGGTTCACGAATTTACCATCTAAAAAAATTCTGATGTAAACACCTCTCAGTTGGTTACTAAGTCCTCAGTTGGAGACTAAGGTTTCCTAAGAGTTAAAATTCTGCTAAGTGTACTTAAGACTGATGGAAATAAAGAAAGCAACCCTGTATGTAGGAAAGTAGGAGGTATGTAAGAGATACAAGGAATGGAAATTCAGTTTTATTGAGGGTAGAAGAAAGTAATTTTGTCCTAAATGAGACTGGTTATTTGGAGAGAAATGGCTTTGGGACAAAGTTTGAAGGCAAAGCAAAGAAGGTTCATGAAGGGAAATCTTTGGAAAGGAATTTTATCTGTGCTCAGGATGGACTAAGGTTGAGATGAATGGAATTTCACAAGTACACTGGTATAAGGTTGAAATTCTGCTTTTCTCTGTGCTCAAATTACAAAGTTTTCTTGGACCATTGATCTGCTCTTGATAAGACAATGCAAACAAAGGTTTGTCTTCCGGGAAAGCCAAAGTATTAGGTTTCATTTCTACCAGGTCTTTGATTACTTAGTTAAAACTTCTCAATATTAAAGGAGCTAGGTTTTGGTAACAACTATATAATGCTATACATTCACCTTTGGGATCTTTTATTGCCACCTTGGTTGAGTAAATTAAATTTTAAGATCTGTAATGATCTGTAATCCTATTTAGGATGTGCTTATGACATCCTGGGGTTTTAACAAATTTCCCAGGATTTAAATGGTGGGTGAAGTCTTTTTGACCGATTGGGCCCTTTTATTTGGGATGCTAAGTTACTTGGAAAAGCACTGCCATACAATGGTAACTCTTAGGTTGTATTGCACAGGTAAAAATGCTGTAACTGTCCAAATATATGCAGTTCCTAAAGTTTTAATGTTTTGGTATAAGGTCATCACTTAATATTCTGATTACTTGAAGTGTTATGCATCACAGAAATAACTGAATTTCTTTGTCAATTGCATCATAATGAACTTTCATCAGATCTTTAACAATGTCTATTTCTGAGATTTTGTCATTTATAATTGTTCTTATTCTCTCACCAAAACATGTTTCTTCTTCAAGGAGATTTATAAAAAGGTCTTTGGGGACAAATACGGGTATTTGACATCTTTAAGATTAATACTAAAATGGGTAAGAATTTCCAGAACTAAAAAGCTACATTCTAATTGAACAAGGATTAAGAACATGGTGATTAAATGAACTGAGGAAGATTATAGATTTGTGATTCTTGTTAAAAATATTGCTGGTTCTCTAATGTTTCCTTTTACAGATTAAGGAAACTTTCTCTTAAGATATCTATGATATACAAAAATGTCATAGAGTATTCATTTGTAAACTGAAGCATTCATCTTTTCTCTCTACATAATTCCCCTGAAATTCAAAAACTCTCTGAGTATTCTTTCTTTCTGACAATTACAATTGTTTGCATAAGTTCAATAAGAATCTGTTCATCTTATAACTGGTCACCATTGGAAATACTGGTTATTTTACCAAGGCTTTGACTGGAAGGTCATATTTGAGAGTGACATTCATAGACTCAGATATGACCAGACAACTTTAAGGAACTAAGGTTGGCTTTATGAAACATGGAGCCATAAAGACCCTTGGAAATGTTGGCCTGATACCTTGCTTACAGAGCTCCCAGCAGCCCCACCAGGTGAGTAAAGAAGGTCACTTCCTGGCAGATGCAGGAACCTCAGGATATCTTGGGGACCTCATGAAGAGGAATTCGCCCAATTCTACAGATATTGCAGGCCTGTCTGATGGCAAGTATTTGGCTTGGCTTCTGGCCTGGAGAGGCTACTAAAAGTTCAACCTGGAGATTCCTTATGACAGGTTCCAGAAAAGCAAACTTCAAAAGATCCTCATGATCAATCACTATTCTTGCTGGGCTTATGTAAATAATTAGGCCAGGTTTGTTAAGACTGGACTTGTTCTACAAATGCATTGGTCTCAATTTGGCTATCTCTGGAAAGGGGGGTTTTTAGAGAGAAAAACTATGTTTCAACAATGCACCATTATGGATATTAAATTCTTTGTGATTGTCTTTAAATGTTTGCTGTTTGCCTAAACTAGACAACTTGAGGTAAACTGCAGAAAAATCGTCACAGTATTTCATGTATAGGCAACCTTCTATGCTTGTTATTCTATGAGGATAATAATAAGACCCCATGGGCATATGATTATTTAAACAACTGGAAAACAGGATGGATCTCTAAATATGCAAACCTACCTTCCCTAAACCTGATCTGACAGTTACCAGAAACCCACCCCTTTCGAAGACTTGGAGGTGGACTTTACAGATGTACAACCAAATAGAGGATTCAGTTTCAGGTTATCACCCCATGGGTCCATCACTCCAGAGTTAAGAAGGCCAACTCAGGGGAATCCACAACCTGGAGAAGTGATCCAGATCCAATCAACCCGCTTAAACTGACCCTCAAAAAGACACTGGACCCTGAGATCTCCAGCCCTGCTCCAGCCACACCCCAGAAGCTGGCTGGCCTGTGCACGGCAGAAGCTTGAGGAATCAACGCGTGGACTGAGCCCAGGGGTTCGGATGCAACTCTGCCAGCCCTTGCCCCTTACTGGTGTCATAGCCCTGATCTTGCTTCTTGCTGTTGGACTGAGAGAGACTGCACCAACAAGCTGGACGTGGAACGGATGGCAGACTCCCTGGTAACCTGACAAAGCCAAATAAACTCGCTGGCAGCAGTGTCCCTCCAAAATAGGCGAGCCCTCGATCTCCTCACTTCAGAAAAAGGAGGGACTTGTATCTTTCTGGGGGAGGAATGTTGCTATTTTGTAAGCCAATCAGGAATAGTCAGGACTAAAGTTAAGGAACTCAAGGAAAGAATTCAACATAAATAACAGGAAAATATCAGTCAGTGGAGAAGATGGGATCTCACAGACTGGGCACCCTGGCTCCCTGCCTTGGCAGGGCCCCTCCTTTCCATAATTTTACTTGTGACCATTGGCTCCTGCATACTAAATACCCCAGTACATTTTATTGAAAACACTGTTGCTCACCAAACTGCAGCACGTATCTTAGCCTTCTGAGAGTACAACCTGTAAAACTGAAAGGTGATGCCTACTGAAAGTTTTTTAAAAGCCATCAAAGAGGGGAATGTTGGAGAAATGAATAAAGTAATGTGCCAAAGATGGCCGATGGGACTAAAACAAGCTCCTTAGAAACCCCTCTTCCGGGTTCTTCTTGCCCTGTTTGCCATGTGCATGAACCCCCCCCCCCCCCATATATGGAGGCTGACAGCTATAAATTACCCTTCCCGCTTGAATTCGGTGCTCAGATCTTTGGAGGAAATGGTCTCCTCTGAGCCTGCCAATGTTAAATAAATCTCCAATCCACCAAGATCTCCGAGTGCTGCTTGGTTTTTCCACCAGCGTTCCAGCCTGGTTCTGTAACAAAAGCACCATGTGACAACAGGTAGACACTATGGTGATGTAGCTGCCAGCCAAGGAGTACTAAGGATTGATGTCCACCAGCAAAAGGTACAAAGAGTCAAGAAAGGATTCTCTCCAGAGTTTCAGAGGTAATGTGGCTTGGCTGACATCTTGATTTCAGACTCCTGGCCTCCAGACTCCAGGCCACCTCCTTCCTGTTGTTTCAAGCCACCCAATTTGTGGTACTTTGTTATAGCAGACCTAGGAAATTCATATGCCTGGTACAGAATCTAGGTCAGGCAGCTTACCGTTTAGGGCAGTGCTAGCTTCATTAGGGCAATATGGCCCTGACCATATTTCTTTTCCAGGGTAAAGCAGTGGGGAAATGAGCTGTGTTATTTAGAGCAAAGACAATGCAAAGTTCTGCAGCTCGCTGAGAGAGAGAGGGAGAGAGATGGAGGGAGAGAGAGAGAGAGAAATCAGCGAAGTTAGCATACGCAGGTCCAGCACTAAAATAAGGATAGACTAGAACAAAATAAGCCAGAAGGGCAACAAGAGTGTGTTGGTAACTGAGTGTTTGCTGCATCCCTGAACAACAAAGAGACTACATAAACTGAGGGCTGTCCCTCAGAAATGGGTAAAGCATCATGGCTTCCTTTTTATTATTACAATGAAATATTTTAGATATGTAAACAAGTATAGAAAATAACGCAACACCTGTGTGACCACAACTCAGCTTAAGAAACAAACAAACAAAAAAAAAAAAAAAACAAGGGGCGCTTGGGTGGCTCAGTCAGTTAAGCATATGACTTCATGCTCAGGTCATGATCTCACAGTTCGTGGGTTCAAGCCCTGTGTCTGGCTCTGTGCTGACAGCTCAGATCCTGGAGCCTGCTTTGGATTCTGTGTCTCCCTGTGTCTCTCTCTCTCTCTCTCTGCCCCTCCCTCACTCATGCTCTATCTCTGTCTCTCAGAAATAAATAAATGTAAAAAAAATTTTTTTGAGAAACAAAAAGAAAATTAGAATTCTCTATTTGTCCCCACCCTAAAGTAGCTAGATTCTAGACTGTCCTCAGATGTCCTTCATCCCCCAGAGTAATCATTTTGGGGAGACAGTTCTTCATGGGTCTCTTGATTTCTGCACATCTTACAGGGAGACACTGACTGAATTTTTTTCTATACTATTGTCTCAAGAATATTTGTATAGCAAACAGCCTCAGAAGATAGAGTGTCAGTCTCTGGAGCAAAGGTGAGGCAGGTTTGCTGCCCATTATAAAAGATATGCATTCCCTAAGCTCACAGTTCCTCTTCTGTTGTGCAGCCTACCCATATATGGGCAGCAATCTGGGCCCATTCACATCACCTTAGTGGTACTTGATGGCAAGAGGAACTGTTGCAAATGTGCTGATGTTCATGCTGCTTTCTGTGACAAGAGGAATAAAGTCCTTTGTCCCTAACCCAGAAGTCTGTCTTCCATAGTATCAATGAAACTGTGGCAATGGGGGTAAATAAAGTCTCAGCTCCTTCAAAGCTTTTGAAAACAATTACCTTTTATTTTATTTTATTTTAATTAGTTTTCTTACTTTTGAGAGGCAGAGAGAGACAGAGCATGTGTGGGGGAGGGGCAGAGAGAGAGGGAGACACAGAATCTGAAGCAGGCTCCAGGCTCCGAACTGTCAGCACAGAGCCCGACGCGGGGCTCGAACTCACGGACTGTGAGATCATGACCTGAGCCGAAGTCGGACTCCTAACCAACTGAGCCACCCAGGTGCCCCTAAAGATAATCTTGTCCTTGAGGAGTTCATGATCTAGTCAGAGAGACAAATGATGTTATCACCAACAGCATAATGTGATGTTGTGGTAGCAATGTAAGCAGGTACTGTGGGCACACAAGGATCAAAGTGGCTATCTGTGTGGGGGAGTCAGGCAATACAGCACAGAAGCTGGTTGGTCATTCCCCCAACTGTAGTTAAGTTGGACTTGTCCACATAGGTCCTGTCATTGCCTGCCTGTGCACATGACCTTGACTCATTGAGAAATTTATTGTATCTGGGAAGGTGCTCAAGAAGATGATCTAGTCCCAAGATACTATTTATAGATGAGGAGCCCAAAACATAGAGGTGGTGTGACTTCCCCAGGGATACTCAGCTATGGAAGAATCATGACTGGAACCCAAGCTTCTTGCATCCCAGTCTGCACACAGTGCTTGGTCAGATCATGGTATTATCACCATTTTGAATCCCTGACTCCATTGAGCACCACTATGGATATAGGCTTCTCCTATTGTTTCACTGTGAAATCAAGAAACTATAAACACCATGAATGAAGGAAAGAAATGAGCCATAGAATAGGAGATGTTATTGGTACATATATAACAGACAAAACATCAGGAGCGTGAACATATAGAACTCACAGAAAAACAGAACAACCCAACAGAAAAATAGGCAAAGGATACATATGAAGAGCAACTGCAGAGGTGAAGAATGGCCAAAGAATATGTGTAAAGATGTTTAGCCCTCTACACTCACAGAAAGGTAAAGCCTCAAAAGTATGATACCACATTCTCAAGGATGCAGAGAAACAGGAACTCTTGCATATCGCTTATGAAAATGTTATTTAGTACAACCACTTCAGAGGGCAAGTTGGCAATCTCTGCTAAAGCTGAATATGGGTTCACATTACATGCCAGCATTTCCACTAAGTTTATACCCAAGAAGAACCCTCTTACATAAGCACAAGGAATTGTGAATAAGAATGAAATGAATAAACTATGATATGGACCAGTATGGGGTCACTCTGAAGAATATCAATTGAGAGAAAGAGCAGGTTGCTGAAGAATACATACGGTGTGATCTCATTTCCATAAACTTTGTAAACAAGCAAAACCTTTCTTTCTATCTATCTACCTATCATCCATCTGTAGTAAAATATACATACACAGAAATGATAAGCACCAAATTTAAGATTATTGTTTTCAAGGTACACCTGGCTGGCTCAGTCGGTTAAACATCTGACTCCTGGTTTCAGCTCAGGTCATGATCTCATGTTTCTTGGGTTCAAGCCCCGCATCAGACTCTGTGCTGACAGTGTGGAGTCTGCTTGGGATTCTCTCTCTCCTCTTCCCAGTGCACCTCCCCTGCTCGCTCTCTCAAAATAAAAAAAAAAAAAAATAAGCATTAAAAAAAAAAGGTAACTGCTTCAGATTCTGTGTCTCCCTCTCTCTGACCCTCCCCCGTTCATGCTCTGTCTCTCTCTGTCTCAAAAATAAATAAACATTAAAAAAAAAAAAGATTGCCTTTAGTATGCCCACTTCACATCCCAGTGCTCTTAACTCAGGGGATGTTTGATGAATGTTGGAGAGATCGTGGAAGGGTAGCAGGAAAGGGTGGAAAGAAGGAGGGAAGGAAGGAAAGATCAAAGAACCTAAACACTCCCAAGATATACACCTTCTGAAAATAACACAGTTACTAAAACAACACACATTAGGAAAAGCAAATTCTATTTTAGCTATTTTATAAGTAGACTCTGTTTTTCAAGATCACACAGGAAAACAGGGCCATGCTTAATAATGGAAACCAATAATCTCTGATTTATAATCTGATGTTCCAACTAATAGAGCCTACAGTCTCATTAATTTAGCAAAACCAAACCAGATTTTAAATTAAACTCATTTTCATCCTCTTTATGCAACAGAATTATATTACTTATAATTTTGAACTTTCCCCTATTGACATGTTCCAAAAGATTAAATTGGGAGTCTCAAAGCTTTAAGATCTTTCATAATTGTGATCTATATAATATCAGTAATGAGAATATTTAAATAATTTTTCTCCCTTAGCTATAACACAACTCCTTACTTGTAAAAAACATAGAAAGAGGGGCACCTGGGTGGCTCAGTCGGTTAAGCGGCTGACTTTGGCTCAGGTCATGATCTCGCCGTCCGTGAGTTCGAGCCCCGCATCGGGCTCTGTGCTGACAGCTCAGAGCCTGGAGCCTGTTTCGGATTCTGTGTCTCCCTCTCTCTGACCCTCCCCTGTTCATACTCTGTCTCTTCCTGTCTCAAAAATAAATAAAATGTTAAAAAAATTTTTTTTAAAAACATAGAAAGAAAATAAGATATATATATATATATATACTGTATATATGCATATACTGTATATATGCATATATACTGTATATATATATATACTGTGTGTGTGTATATATATATATATGCATATATATATATATACACACACATACATACATACAGTACCCCCCCTTATCTGTGGTTTCACTTTCCACAATTTTGGTTACCCATGGTCAACCACAGTCCAGAAGCAGATAATTCTCCTTCTGACATATGGTCAGAAGGTCCACAGTAACCTAATACTATGTCATGATGCCTATGTCATTCGTGTCAAGTAATCTCATCATGTGAGAATTTTATCCTCTTACATCATCGCAAGAAGGGTGTGTACAGTAGAGTAGGATATTTTGAGTCACAGAGAGACCATATTCATGTAACTTTTATTACAATTATTGTTATATTGTTCTATTTTATTATTAGGTATTGTTATCAATCTCTTACTGTGCCTAATGTATAAACTTTATCATAAGTGTGTATGTGTGGGAAAAAGATGCTGTAATAGGGTTTGGTACTATCTGCAGTTTTCGGCATTCACTGCAGGTCTTGGAACATAGGCCCCATGGGCAAGGGGGGAGCACTGCTAGGTGCTCACGACAACAGAAAAAAAAGCAATAGGAGGGAAAATCTTGGCTCTTAAGAGTGGTCCGTTACAAGGTGTCATGATCCATTATGCATGGTCAACACTGTCCTTCATTCACTTTTGCCTTTACATGGCTTATTTCACTGCTGCAAATATAATCCAATCTTCTCAGTTGTGTATTAGCCTCTGAAAAAGCAAAGCAAAATTTCAACAGGACTCTTTATCCCTTCCTGGGGGCAATGCGTTATTTATTTGTCTCAAAAAAGAACTGCCCAGTTCGATCTCCTACTCTAATATATTTTTCTGCAATTTATTATGTCAGTATCTCTGAGTTTGTTTTTATTATAATTAGTAAGATCATTATTAAATAATACAAAAGTAAGTGGATTACAAGAGCCAGACAAGGAATAAAATTAGGGTGTGGCAATGAGCAGTGAATGGGGTAACCATGGTGGTGATACATCTGTTCTCCCTACAGACTTCCTTCCTTCCAACCCAGTTTTAGCCCCAGATGACACCAGCTTCCAGACATGCTAGTGACATTTGGTGGTCTCAGGGTTGTGCATCTCATAATAATGGGCAGTTGGCAAGTTGCTGACAAATGTGGTCATCCACTAGATGGTTTTGTTGGAACAGTACTTCCCAAAGTGTAGGCTCCAAGTCATGTGCATCAGAATCTCGCAACATGCTTAAGATGCATACTTTTAAGTTCTATTCTTGATCTGCTGAATCAGAAATTTATAGGGGTGGACTTGAGGGATTTGAATGCCAAAAAAGCACGCTAAAATTTAAGAATCACTGTCTTAAAGTGTGAAAAAACAATGGAGGGAAATCCCTTCTGGTACTAAGTACCTAAGAAGGGAAGAGGAGGCTGCATTTCTAGGTCCAAAAAAGGGAGCAGACAGGCTAAAGATGAAGCTTGTCTAGTTCACAGCTTTCCTTAGGTTGTACCTCAGTTCTGACTGCTGTAGATTTAAGCCACCTAAAAGTGTGCTTTTAAATCATGTGCTGCATGCATAATGCTGGTGAGTGTTCGTATTATGCACCACAAAAGTGAGCTTGCTTCTGAGCTAATTTATTCTGTCAACACTGGGGATACCAAACATAAAGTTTGCACCTTCCTAAAAGAGTGCAGGATGTTTTCAGCTGCCTCTGCCTATCGCCTATCGAAACTCCCCTATACATTCCCAGACTGGCTAATGTTGACCCATAGGTAGGGACGTCTTTATGCCCCCATTCAGCAGGAAGAAATTACAGAAGATGAGACCTTCTGCCTCCAGCAACTTTAAAGATTTAAGCGTCAAAACTGTTCAAGGGGGATAGGATGAGGGATCATAAGGTAAGATGAGGGCAAAGCACAAGCAACACCCTCCCCCAGCCCCCGGGTGGGATATGTGTGACATTCCTCAGGCACTCCTGGCTGCCCAAGAACAAAGGAAAGGGGAAAACAAATGATTAACTGATAGAGATCACTGTCATGCAGGACTGGAGTCTCCATCAGTTTACAATATGTCTTAGTAAATTACAAGAAAAAGGCAATCTTATCAACAGCCTAGTCTCCAGAAACCTATATACTCTGTTTCCTGGAACCCCTAGTATCATCCTCCCCTCCATATGATGTGGGGAACAAAGGCAAGAATAAAATTTAAATAACTTAAATTTCCTTATAACCTGCATCCCATTGACGAATACTTGAGACAAACACAAAGTATAACATTTCTCCAGGAACTCCCTCCTGTCTTAATGTTAATGCCTTACTAAAGAGAAAACATCCTTAGTCGGAAAATAGCAAGGCGTCCAGTATCTTAGGAGTACTCTTTAGCATATGAAAGTCCTTTTGGAGACCTCCCTTTTGCCTTTACTTCCCCCAACTCTATAGTATATAACTAGTCTTCAAAACCCCAGTGCAGTGCCCACAGTTCCTGTTCCCATGCTTTAATAAAACCATCTTTTTAAACAAAAAAAAAAAAAAAAAAAGCTAGGCAGGTAAACAGTTAAAATACCATGTGGTTTACAAGGAGGTACTCACACCTACTAGGAGAGTTATAGGCAAGAAGATAGTAACAAGTGTTGGCAAGGATGTGGAGAAATTGAAACACTTGTATATTACCAGTAATGTAAATTGCTAGAATGTAAAATGATGAATCTCTTTGGAAAACATTTTGGCAGCTCCTCAAAAAGTAAAACATAGAGTTACCATGTCATGTAAGAATTCTACTCCTAGATATACACTCAAAAGAATTAAAAACATATTCATACAAAAACATGTATATAAATGTTCATAGCAGCATTGTTTGTAACAACCGAAACAGCCAAAAGGTGGCAACAACCAAAATGCCCATAAACTAAAAAATATATTTAAAAAATGTGGGATATGCGTACAATGGAGTATCATTTAGCAATAAAAGAAATGAAGCATTGATGCATGCTACAACATGGAAGAACATTGAGAACATCATGCTATGTGAAATAAGCCAAATACAAAAGAGCATATAATATTCCGTAAATCCAGAATAGGTAAATTCATAGAGACAAAAATCAGTTTAATAGTTACCAGGGATTAGGGGAAAGAGGGAGTGAGGAGTCATTGCCATGAGTACAGGGCTTCTCTTTAGAGTGATGAAATATTCTGGAAGTAAATAGTGGTGATAGTTGTATAATTCTGTGAATACTGAATTGTACACCTTAAGAGTGGGTTGTGTGGTGTGTGAATTATAGCTCAATTTTAAAAGTGATGGAAGAAGTGTCCAAGAAAAAAATAATAATTGACTACATGAAAAAAAATGTTTTGTTGTTGTCTATAGGGAAAACTCACTTCCATTTTCTTCTACTCAACACTTCTGATACCAAATGGGTAGATCTTCCACACATCAAGTAACACTGTGACACCAGCTGGGTGTTCTGCAGTTCAGTTCAGGTCTAGCTGGTTTCAGCATCAGATCTCAGAGGTTAAGGGCTCAGTCCCACAAGGCTGCCCATTGCCTCATTTAAGATGTCAGTTGCATGGCATCTGGGTGGCTCATTTGGTTAAGCATCCAACTCTAGATTTTGGCTCAGGTCATGAGCTCATGGTTCATGAGATCAAGCCCTGGGTCGGGCTCTGCCCTGACAGTGTGGAGCCTGCTTGGGATTCTCTCTCTCCCTCTCTCTGCCCCTCCCCTGACTGAATGCACATTCACATGTGCGCTCTCTTTCAAAATAAATAAACTTTAAAAAAAAGATGCCAATTGCACATCCAGGTGTTGGGGTAAATCAGAAAATTCCCAGAGCCACTAAAGGCCTTTTCATATAGGAGGATGCCAAGATGGAATTGACATCTGAGGGGTCAGAGTCCTGGGCATAAGACTAGCTAAGGTACTGTTGATGAGGAGATAAACTACGAGAACTATGACAGCATCATTGTAGCGGGGAGAGTCTGGATATGGACAGAGTGAAGGAGGTAGAAGCAATAAAACTTGATGACCTATTGACTGAGAAAAGCTAAAGAAGTAGGAATCAAGGATGACTCTCATCGAATGGTTGTCATTAGATGAAATGGCTGCATGCTGAGGCCGTTCAAGAAGCAAAGAAATTTAGAGGAAATTAAAGATGAAGAGAATGATAGATTCCATTTCTGACAGGTTGAGATTGGGGTGCCTATGGAACATCCAGAAGTTAGGAAGGAGGTCTACACTAGAGGTAGGGTGTTGGCATTTATCGGCTGCACCATAACTTCCATGGAAACATGTAGAGTTTAGGCACAAGGAAATGTTCCCTTCATGAGCAAGTGCTTCTTATCAAATTAATTACTCTTGGACTGTTTCAACATTAAAATAGCAAAGTGGTTTAATGAAGAATGATATACGAGAACCAAAGAGTAGCATATGATATCCATGTGGTTCTGCTTCCCCTCAACTTTGATTTTTTTTCAAGTTGATTTATTTATTTTGAGAGAGAGAGTGTGCATGGGAAGGGAAGAGGCAAAGAGGAAGAGGGAGAAAATGCCAAGCAGACTCTGCAGTCAGCACAGAGCCCAGTTCAAGGCTCCATGTCACGAACTGTGAGATCATGACCTGAGCCAAAACTGAGAGTCTGGCACTAAACCAGCTGAGCCACCCAGGTGCCCCTCAATTTCTGTTTTCAATATGTATAGTTCTTCAGGGTTTAAATGCAAGATTTTCTTGTTTCATTTCTTCTTCCAATAAAGAAGCTTTCAAGAGAACACTGAGGCTTTCATACAACATTGGGGTGGTGGGGGGAGTCTCATGTGAAAGATCAAGTTTTACTTTTTCTTTCTTACCTTGTCTTTTTTCTATTTTGTTCTTTCCATTTAGCCTATGGTATTATAAAAACTGAAGGAAAACACCAAAACTATCTAGATCGAGGGCCACAGTTCAATTTTCTGTCTTTAAAACAGCATTGATAGTGTTAAATCCTTGGGTTGAAATGTGTATTCAGAAGGAACCATGGAGCTGCTGATGTAGAAAAGCATTTTGTCTAAGGGATTGATTTATGCCTCAGAGCAGGGCAAAGAGAAGAATTCTCAGCCCCTATGCTATCTGTTGCTAGGGGAGCATCAGGCCATCTGCTAGGCTTGAATAAAACGTGGCAATAACATTTTGGATTAAAGCACAGAATGATTTTCCAAAAACAAAATTAAAGTTTGTCAGCAATTGAGGAGCTTGTAGGTCTTTTTTTTTTTTTAAGGTATTTGAATCTGTAGTGTTTATATTCAATTTCTTTTTCTCTTGTGGACTTATTCCCAAAACCTTGTATTGACTGCCCAATTTGAAATATTCAGCCTGCCATTTGAAGCTTCCAGAATCTGGTTTCACCCAAGATGATGTCAGGTAGCAGCTATGATGCATATGCTGTGTGTGTGTGTGTGTGTGTGTGTGTGTGTGTGTGTGTGTGTGTGT